>NW_022436946.1:9993671-10334888 GCF_009761245.1 Sapajus apella | reverse complement strand
GCATAGAGTTGTTTGTAATAATCTCTGATGATGGTTTGAATTTCTGTAGAATCTGTGGTGATATCCTCTTTATCGTTTTTTATTGCATCAGTTTGGTTTTTCTCTCTTTTCTTTTTTATTGATCTGGCTAGTGGTCTGTCTATTTTGTTGATCTTTTCGAAAAACCAGCTCCTGGATTTATTGATTTTTTGAAGGGTTTTTTGTGTCTCTATCTCCTTCAGTTCTGCTCTGATCTTAGCTATTTCTTGTCTTCTGCTAGGTTTTGAGTTTTTTGATCTTGCTCCTCTAGCTCTTTCAATTTTGACAATAGGTTGTCAATTTAGATCTCTCCTTGCTTCTCATGTGGGCTCTTATTGCTATATATTTTCCTCTAGAGACTGCTTTAAATGTGTCCCAGAGATTCTGGTATGTTGTGTCTTCATTCTCATTGGTTTCGAAGAACATCTTTATTTTTGCCTTCATTTCATTGTTTATCCAGTCAACATTCAAGAGCAAGTTGTTCAGTTTCCACGAAGCTGTGAGGTTCTGGGTTAGTTTCTGAATTCTGAGTTCTAACTTGATTGCATTGTGGTCTGAGAGACTGTTTGTTATGATTTCTGTTCTTTTGCATTTGCTGAGGAATGATTTACTCCCAATTATGTTGTCAGTTTTAGAGTAGGTGTGATATGGTGCTGAGAAGAATGTATATTCTGTGGATTTGGGGTGGAGAGTTCTGTAAATGTCTATTAGGTTTGCTTGTTCCAGGTCTGAGTTCAAGTCCTGGATATCCTTGTTAATTTTCTATCTCATTGATCTGTCTAATATTGACAATGGGGTGTTAAAGCCTCCCACTATTATTGTGTGGCAGTCTAAGTCTCTTTGTAAGTCATTAAGAACTTGCCTTATGTATCTGGGTCCTCCTGTATTGGGTGCATATATATTTAGGATCGTTAGCTCTTCTTGTTGCATTGATCCTTTTACTATTATGTAATGTCCTTCTTTGTCTCTTTTGATCTTTGTTGCTTTAAAGTCTAATTTTTCAGAGATGAGAATTGCAACTCCTGCTTTTTTTTTGCTCTCCATTTGCTTGGTAAATCTTCCTCCATCCCTTTATTTTGATCCTTTGTGTATCCTTGCATGTGAGATGGGTTTCCTGGATACAGCACACTGATGGGTTTTGGCTTTTTATCCAATTTGCCAGTCTGTGTCTTCTGATTGGAGCATTTAGTCCATTTACATTTAGGGTTAATAATGTTATGTGTGAATTTGATACTGCCATTTTGATGCTAGCTGGCTGTTTTGTTCGTTAGTTTATGCAGATTCTTGATTGTGTTGATGCTCTTTACCATTTGGTATGGTTTTGGAGTGACTGGTAGTGGTTGTTCCTTTATATGTGTAGAGCCTCTTTCCGGAGCTCTGGTAAGACAGGCCTGGTGGTGACAAAATCTCTGAGTACTTGCATGTTCATAAAGGATTTTATTTTTCCTTCACTTATGAAGCTTAGTTTGGCTGGGTAGGAAATGCTGGGTTGAAAGTTCTTTTCTTTAAGGATGTTGAATATTGGTCCCCACTCTCTTCTGACTTGTAGGGTTTCTGCTGAGAGATATGCTGTGAGTCTGATGGGCTTCCCTTTGTGGGTAACTTGACCTTTCTCCCTGGCTGCCCTTAGCATTTTCTCCTTCATTTCAACACTGGTGAATCTGACGATTATGTGCCTTGTGTTTGCTCTTCTTGAGGAATATCTTTGTGGTGTTCTCTGTATTTCCTGGACTTGAATATTTGCCTTCCTTGCTAGGTTGGGGAAGTTTCCCTGGATAATATCCTGAAGAGTATTTTCCAGCTTGGATTCATTCTCTTCGTCACATTCAGGTACATCTATCAGATGTAGATTAGGTCTCTTCACATAGTCCCACATTTCTTGGAGACTTTGTTCATTTTTTTTTGCCCTTTTTTCTCTGTTCTTGCCTTCTCATTTTAATTCATTGAGTTGATCTTCAATCTCTGATATCCTTTCTTCTGCTTGGTCAATTCGGCTGTTAAATTTGTGCATGCTTCACGAAGTTCTCATGTTGTGTTTTTAAGCTCCATCAATTCACTTATATTCCTCTCTATGTTTTCCATTCTCCTTAGCATTTCGTCAAATCTTTTTTCAAAGTTCTTAGTTTCTTTGCATTGGGTTAGAACATGTTCTTTTAGCTTGCTGTAGTTTCTTATTACCCAACTTCTCAAGTCTGATTCTGTCATTTCATCACACTCCTTCTCCATCCAGCCTTGTTCCCTTGCTGTTGAGGAGTTGTGATCCCTTTTAGGAGGAGAGGTGTTCTGGTTTCGGGTGTTTTCATCCTTTTTGCACTGGTTTCTTCCCATCTTTGTAGCTTTATCCACCTGTTGCCTTTGTAGTTACTGACTTTCAGATTGGGTCTCTGAGCCAACTTCCAGTTTGTGGATGCTGAAGTTACTTCTTCTTCTTAGCTTTCCTTCTAACAGTCTGGCCCCTCTGCTGTAGGACTGCTGAGGTCCACTCCAAGCCCTGCTTGCTGGGGGATCACCTGCAGCAGCTGCAGAACAGTAAGGGTTGCTACCAGTTTCCACTTCTGGTATCTTTGTCCCAGTAGGATGCCTACCAAATGTCAGTCTGTTCTCTCCTTTATGAGGTGACTCTTTGGATATATGGGGGTCAGGGAGCTGCTTGAGGAGACAGTCTGTCCTTTATTGGAGCTCAAATCCTGAGCTGTGAGCTTCGTTGTTCATTCAGAGTTGCTCAGCAGGTACGTTTAGGTATGCTGCCACAGAACTCATAAACTCCTTTTATGTGTGGTGGGGGTGTGTGGGACCAGCCGAGCCTGATCACCTGGCTCCCTGACTCAAGAGTCTTTTTTGTTGTTGTTGTTGTTGAGTGGTCGACTGTCTCCCAGTGTTCCAGTTGCCTGTTGAAAAGGCGCAGGGATCTCCTGTGCAGCGACTCACTGCGCCTGAGATTCCTGGTGGTTTTTTTGCCTAGGAATCTCCTGGCCTGGCTCGCTATTTCAGATGAATGGGCGACTCTGCCATCTCAGGGCTCCAATTGCCAGCTAAGAGGGCACCCAGACCAGTGTCTTTTGTACAGAGAACCACAGCGCCAGGGCGTGGGCAAAGCAGCTGCGCGGGTCGAAACAGCTGTGCCAGCCGCACTCGCGACCCGTGGCGCTCCTCTGCCTGGGAATCTCCTAGTCTGTGGGCGATAAAAATCCGTCTGGAAATGCAGCGTCCACTCACCCTCTGCACTTTCACTGGGAGCTGCAATCCTGAGCTGTTCCTAGTTGGCCATCTTCTCAAGTGCAATCTTCCATTGCGTTTTTAATGTTAACTATTTTAATATCCAAGGTCTTTATCATGTTTTCTGATTGTTCCTTTATAATAGCATCCTGTTCTTGATTCATGTATGTAATATTTTCTTTTCTCTCTCAAAAATATTAATCATGGTTCTGTCTCTTTTCCTCCAGCTTGCTTCTTATCTTTTCCATTCCCAGTACCTGGTCATATTTTAGAATGGAGGTTTGAAAAGTGGATTAGAAGCTCTGTGCTTATGGTTGGCACTTGTCAACAGTGGGCTTCTCTAAGGCCTAAACTGGCTAGGCTGCTCAGAGCCTGTAATGCCATTATCTTTAGGCCTTCCTTCTTTGGTTTATCAGTATTGCCAGATAATGATCTTCTGATCTCCAGCCTAGATAGCATGAGGCTAGCTATTAGCATTCTGGTAATTGAGGTATCTCAAAATTCAGTATGTAAACTTTCACTTAATCCCCCTATCCTGAGTATGCTATTTCTTTTTTCTATTAGACTTGATGTCCCCCAGGTCAGGGAGTCTCTGTTTTCCAAGGTCTGGAGAATAAGCTTCCAGTCCTTTTATTTTGTGGAGTAGAAGTGCTGACACAGACTGGAGTAGGGCTTATGGAGACAGGTTTTATAAACAGTTTTAACCAGTCCTCTTTGGTTTTGTTTGGTTTCACCTTACCCCCACTTTCAGGGCCACATGGTGCTAAAACTATCTGGACCTGGGGAAGGTTTTGCTAAAGAGTTAGACTAGTTTCCAGATTTCTGCTGCCAGTTTAGGATTCACTTTCTTAGTTCACTAAGTCATTTAATACTCATTCTTTTTTTTTTCATTTTCTGAAGTTTTATTGTTATTCTCCCATTCTCTGTTCTATACATCCTTATTAGTTTATGTTTTACAAGATCCTTTTACCATTGTTTTATGGGGCTTCTGTAGGGGGTGAATTCAAAGGCACACATCAAATCCCCCATTTTTTAACTGGAAATCCTTCTTATTTTTTATTATTTCCTTCTTGTTTCTTTGGTTTACTTGGTTACTGTTTTATTGGTGCTTTGGGTAATCACTTAACTTGTTTATGTAAATCTCAGTTTCTGATAAATGTCTCTAAAATTAAAAATTTCCTTAGTATTACTTTACTTCCAAAATTTGACCGATAAGCTTTCATTGTTATTAAATTGTAAATACTTCACAGTTTTTCTTATGTCTTTCTCTTTAACCAAAAACACCCCTCATTTTTAAATAATATGTTTTATTGTTTCCAGCAATGTGGATCATGGAATTTCTAAAGCAAGCCCTTATTTTTGATTTCTGATTTTATGGTGTTGTGATCAGAGCTAAAAGTCTGTATGATACTGATTTTAGGGGGATTATTGAAGCTTTTTTGTGGCTTATTACATGGTAGATTTTTTTTTTAAGTCTCCTTTGTGTTTGTTGTGAAAAAAGATTCCTAGGCCAGGTGCAGTGGCTCACATCTCTAATCCCAGCACTTTGGGAGGTGGGCGGATCACTTGAGGTCTGGAGTTCAGAACCAGCCTGGCCAACACAGCAAAACCCTGTCTCTACTGAAAATACAAAAATTAGCTGGGTGTGGTGGCACGCACCTGTAATCCCAGCTACTTGGGAGGCTGAGGCAGGAGGATCACTTGAACCTGGGAGGTAGAGATTGCAGTGAGTTGAGATCGTGCCACTGCACTCCAGCCTGGGCAACAGAGTGAAAGTAAAACTCTGTCTCCAGAAAATTTAAAAAAAAAAAAAGAGAGAGAGATTCCTAAATAGTATAAATTAAGCTCATTCATTCTCAATTTCTTAAACAAAAATTTGGTATTCTTTGCAACTACCTGGTCCTTCTTCATGGTTCCTCTTTCTATGACAGTTCTCACTTTGTGAGTTTATTTGATCCTTATTTCGTTTTATTAATACAACAACGCACTTTTGGCCGCTTATACTTTTCCAGTTGGCTGCTTGCTATAGAGGTAGAAGGCCTTTAAAGAGACTCACATGAAATATTTTTATTTTATAAGTAGAAAAACTGAGGCCTACGGAAGTTACTTCAATTTTATGAAACTCTGCAACTAGTTAATCTAATTGGTTAATCACATTAGTTGAAATAGTCTATCAACGCTTTTCTTAACATGAAGTTGAAGATAAAAATATCTTGACAGACCTAATGGTAAAATGTAAGTTTTGTGAATGTACCTCGTAAGCAATGAATGTTTTACAAATGGAAGAAATTATTTTTGTAGTTGAGTACAACCTTTGCAATAGAAGAATTCTTCTGAATTCCTGATGCATGTATTAACTATTACTATTATGAACAATATATCAGACACATTGTTGAGTTTCTTATTTCAGAAATGATTCCAGTTTAGTAGATAAGGCACATACATAAATGAGAGATCTAAGATTGTGAGATAAGTGCCATAAGATAAGAAAGCTATGTGTCAAAGGTTTTCTGGTGGGGAGAGTGTTCACTCTTCCAGGAGATGAGGGGAGACTTTGCAGAGGGCAGGTCGTACTCTCTGACACATCTCAGTCAACAGTGCATCCTTTACTTGAAATGATCTTTTCTCTTTTGTTCTCTGGTGAATACACACAGGGAACTGCAAGTCTTTTGGTGTTTCATCAGAATATTGTGTGGGATTTTGAGGAAGATTTTATAGAATCAAGTGGTTTTTGGATGGCCTATGGATCGTGTAACTTGTAAAAAAATGGGAAACCAGTGGATAGTCTTAGGCAGGGAAATGCGTATGTGTCTGTAGCATTGATGCCTTAAGTATATCGAATCATCATTGGTGTATTTCTGCGCAAACCTGATACATTTGTTTGGACATTTACAGGAAATCTTTCATTACTGTTAAGCTTAGGGTTCCAACTTCTTTTCATTCATGATCATGCCTCATCCTTGTAGGATCATGTCCCTAATGAAGCTATTATAAAAGTAAGATGCCAAGAATCCAGGTAGGGAAAAGAAAAAAAGAGAAAAAGTTTGTAAAGATCTTAAGAGAAATTATGGGAATCACTTATGTTCTCCAGGCTTGTTGACTCCTCATCTTTCTTCCAACAGTTTTTGTTTTGTCTATCTTTTCTTCTTTTCTTCCCTCTCTTCTTCCTTCCTTTCCTTTTTTTAAATCTCCCCTCCCTCCTTCTCCCTCTCCTTCTTTTCTTCTACCTTTTTTTCTTTTTTCCCTTCTTCCTTTAATACAGAGCATAAATTCTATATTTTTGTTTCTTTTTGGTTAGTCTTTTTGGATGAAGATAGTGTTATAGCAGTTCACACTCTATATCCATGAAGAAGAGTTTACTGGTAAACCATGAACAAGCCAGGGCTCATTTCAACCTGAGATAGAGTCAAAGCTCTAAGCTTCTTGACTTAGAGTTTATTGTATTTTAGTAGTTTATATCCTGTTTATTCAATGGGAAGAAAAGTTCATTTTTAGAGAATAAAATAATTTTCAACCCCAAAACTGCTTAAGTACTAAAACAAAAACTTGTCATAAGCACAAAAATGTTGAAAAACAATGATTTTTCATGTTGGTTCGAAATTGCTTGCATTTGATTAACTATAATTATGTATCCACCCAGAATGGTAGCCCTGGTTTATTTCTCCATGTGTCTCTGTAGTTACATACAAGTGGTAGTGGTGACTTGGTTATTGTTCATGGTTTCTATGACATTTTATATTGTGTGTTTTGTTTTGTATTGTTCCAAGTTTGTATTGTGGTTCTTTCTTTCTAATTTTAATTTGTGTACTTTATTCGAATGAATCATACTACATTATAACATCAAATGAGTAGAAAATTTTATTCTTCCCCTAAATAATTACAGTTTTATACAGTTTAAAATTGTATGATTTAATCATATTTAAATCATAGTGGCAATTTGCTTACTTTAATACATTTGAGGCCATTCTTCTATTTTCTTTTTGAAATTCAGAAAGTTCAGCAGCATGGCTTTGTATGTGTGTATGTGTGTGTTCATGAGGGAGTCACTTAGATATTAAATAATTCATCTAACCTATGAGTACACAGAACCAGAATGAGAACTCAGATCTCTTGAGTCTTAATACATCTGTCCATCTTTCCTCTACTATTCAGTCCTTCATATAATTAATATAGTAATCCCCCCTTATCCTCATGGATACTTCCCAGGACCCTCAGTGGATACCTGAGTATGTGGATAGCATACACTTTGTTGTTTCTTTTTCTTTTTCTTTTTCTTGCTCTGTTGCCTAGGCTAGAGTGCAATGGCACAATCTGGGCTCACTGTAACCTCCGCCTCCCGGGTTCAAGCAGTTCTTCTGGCTCAGTCTCCTGAGCAGCTGGGATTACAGGTGCATGCCACCATACTTCGCTATTTTAAAAATATTTTTAGTAGAGAAAGGGTTTCACCATGTTGGCCAGGCTGATCTTCAACTCCTGACCTCAGGTGATCCACCTGCTTCAGCCTCCCAAAGTATTGGGATTACAGATGTGCCAGGCTTGTTTTTTCTTATACATATATACCTATGATGATAATTTATAAATTAAGCACAATAAGAGATTAACAACAATAAGTAATAATAAAATAGAACAATTATAACAATATATTCTAATAAAAGTTATGTGAATGTGGTCTCTCTCTCTCTCAAAATATCTTCTTGTACTTTAGGTAACTGAAAATCATGAAAAGACAAATGCAGATAAGGGTTGGGGGGACTGCTGTGTACCCAGTCAATTGCATTGGTCTGTGAAAGTTAAGTAAAATAATTTTAGGTTGTCAAATCTAGTCCACCATGAAAATTGCAAGGGCACAGATCAGTGCAGGTGAGTAACATTAACCATTCTATAGTTATAAGGTGGGTATTTGTGCCTGCTTGGGCATCAAGGTATAAATCACAAAATTTATAATAACATAACTTATCAACAAATATTTTCAAATTACGGTATGTTTTATTGGGTCAGAATACTTTCTGGATAATTTGTAGGGTTGGTTTGTCCACCCTACTTCTCTCATAAATTAACTATAATAATGAAGCTCATTTTCTTTAGATCACACAACCGTGGAGACAGAAGTGTCTGAGAATGTTCATTTCTTTCACTTGCTTGAATTAGGTTAGTACAAAACTTTTCCAAGTAAATGGATAATTACCCTGTAGTTAAGACTCCATAATTTTGTAAAATGACCTTTTAATTTGATCCCAGTAGATGGATATGTAATTAACCTCCTACAAATATCAGTAAGATATAGTTTTTGAATTGTCACACTTAAAATCTGAAGAAATAATATAATCAATAGTTTTGATTATTATAGGCATGTTATGATACTGTTCATAAAGTGCATGTAAAAAATCATGTTCTGGGGAATCAAAGTGATAAAGGTATCTGTAGCTTAGGCACATCAGAAAAGTCTTCCTGGTCAAGGGGATTAAGATGACATTGATCAGGGCACTGTGGCTCATGGCTGTAGTCCTAGCATCTTGGGAGGCTAAGGTAGGAGAATCACTTGAGGCCAGGAATTCAAGGTGGCAGTGAGCTGTGATCGTGCCACTGCACTTCAGCCTGGGTGAAAAGTGAGACCTTGTCTCTAAACAAAAATATGTATCTATAAAAGGTGAATATTAAAGGATGTGCAGGAGTTCAAGAAGGATTGGGTTAGGGAGAGAAGGAATGGCAGCGAAGCATATGTAAGAAGCAGAGGTCTAGAGCCACTGGAGCATGCGACCTGATCAGAATGGGAGCTCAGGTCCCAGTTAGGGAAGCCCTGCGAGGTAAACCTGCACAGACAGCAAAGGCAGAATGAAGACAACCTCAATGCCAAAGTGAGGAATTTACAAATTATTCTGTAGGGCAATTCTGGGGGATCAATTCATTTTTTTTTTTTTTTTTTTTTGAGACGGAATCTTGCTCTGTCACCCAGGCTGGAGTGCAGTGGTGCGATCTCAGCTCACTGCAACCTCCGCATCCCCGGTTCAAGTGATTCTCCTGCCTCAGCTTCCCGAGTGGCTGGGACTACAGGTGTGTGCCACCACGCCCAGCTAATGTTTTGTACTTTTAGTAGAGATGGGGTTTCAGCATGTTAGCCAGGATGGTCTCGATCTTCTGACCTCGTGATCCTCCTGCCTCAGCCTCTCAAAGTGCTGAGATTACAGGTGTGATCCACGGAACAAGGACTGAATGCATATTTTTGAAGCAAAGAGCAACCGGATGGGAACAATACTTTAAAAAGAAAGATCTTTTGGGTGGGTTGTTTAACAGGGATTGTAAAGGGAGGGTAACTGGAAGCAGGAAGGACAGAGAAAGGAGATCTGAGGAGGGTGGTGATGGAAAAGGGTTTGGAGGGAAGTGGATGATGGCAAGGAATTTCCTGGACTTGGCCACTGATTTGACAAAAGGGGAAAAGGAGACAAAAAGTTAAAAAAGAAAATGACGCCTCCCCCGTTGTTTCTGTCTGGGGGACTGGTAGCATGGTGGCTCCATGAGAAGAACAAAGAAGCCTGAGAAGCAGCTTTTGGGGTGGAGGTAAGGGTTATGGACGGTAAAGAAAAGATCGCTTTACATCTAAACTAAACGCTTCATATGTCAGCTTAAACCACTGGACAAATAAAGGATTTAACACCTGACCCTTTGTTTTTCATGGGGCCTGTGTGATTTTTTTTTTTTTTTTTTTTGGTGCTGCCTTTTGCTTACAGTCTATGTTAAAATAATTAGGCTTATCTTGCAATTGAAGTAATATTATTATTTCTTGAGTTGGAAAATAGCAATAACAGTAATAACATGAGCAGCAATCACAACCACCACCATCACAACAAACCCAGTAAGAACAGTGATTTTGCAGCCTTCTGTTGTTCATGATTGCATGAAACTATACTCATTATATTGCTTTCCACTCTTTGACTCCATGCCAAACTTCAGCCTGCTTAGGGTCAGAGCTTGCTGGGAGTGTGCCGCCTGCGACATTGTGTGTGCTGTACTGGGATCAAAGCATTCTTTCTCGTTCCTCATCTACCTCTTCTCCCTACTGCTTGTCTGCCTTCTCCTGCAGGGGGTCAGACTGGCCACATTTGCACGTCTCAGTGCATAGTCCTTTTATACAAAGTTTTCTTTGTTAATCAGGAGAAGTAAATGCAAATCCTCTCTCTGTACAATGAAGTGCTTTGAGAAGAAGGTGTGACAGTGATATAATGACCTGGTGAATTTTCAGACAAGGAGGATCAAAATATCTTGGTTTATTTTCTAAAGATTAGTATTTGAGAGGGGGGTGTGTGTGTGTGTGTCCACATTCTTCCTCTGGAAGACAATGTCATTATGCAGTAGAGTTCCTGAATTCTCTCCTTTTCCATGTTCATATCTGAATTATCCTTTATATTTGGGTGTCAGAGCAAGATTTTGCTGTTGTTGAAACTGCAGGATATGCAATCTGCATGTCTTCGGCTGGTTAATGAGCTTTAATACCTAACCTTAGTGGGTTACTCTCACAGTCCCTGATAGGGCCTAGAGGGATACATGGGGCTACCTCCCCCTTATTAGCTATGAAGTCAGAGTAGACTTAAACACAAGCACTACCTTCCATCATGTTTCTCTGTAAGATATTAATAAAAACACGGTGGCTGCTCATTCCATCTTTCACTTCTACTTGTCATTACTTCTTGCACCAATCAAGCAAGCAGTTGGTAATCATTTAATGGAAGTACAGGTAAGTTACAAGGTGGTCTTTTGACGGCCCAGCAGTCTTTGGCTATGGATTATAGTTGAAGATCTTGGAAGACACACTGGGTAGTTATTAAATGTTAAAAAACAGACACAAAATGAAGTGGTCTGTGTTGAGTTTTACTTAATTTCTTCTTTTGTTAGCATAGTAGAATCAAAAAGATGGTTGCTTCATTTGACCTCCTCTCCATGGGGATAGTAACTATAATGGGTTTAATTAACTATGTGGCATTGATGTAATTAGTTATCCTGGTGATTATACTTCTTTAATAAAAGCACTTCATTTGAGATGCATTGGTGTTCTGCAGTGGCTGAGCTCTACACCTATATTTCATAACAGTCTAGACAGTGAAACTGTGTGCATATTTTACCAACAGCCCTTGAGAGAGGTTATCTTGCATGGCTTAAGGTAATTGGGAACTAATGATTTTGCCCCCTGGTTTCAGGCTCTTGCAGCAGAGAGCAGAGATGCTGTGGGGGAGGGGTGGCCGCTCATTTTGTGTACACTGAAAGGGAGGGGGAAGGGCTGTGTTTTGGAAACCATATGCTCTTAGGAACTGTTTCTCTTTAAGCCAGCAATCAGAGAGACAGTATCACCAGAGGGAATTGGGGGTGTTTAATCTATGGGTGAACTGCATAAATACATTTCAATAAATGTACACAGTATATAGGGGCATGTGCTTATACTAACAGGAATCCCAACTGCACACATGTCTATTAAGAAACATGCAGTACATTTTGGTATTAAAAGTAGATCACTGCTTAGATTTGGTCAGCAGGTGACTGGCAGTGTCCCTTTCACACGGCTCAGTGGACAATGAAGTCAGACTGTATGGAAAAAATAGGGCAAATATAAAAGAAGAAACATATAATGCAAAAATTACCATATGAAAATGTCAATAATAATATCACCAGAAACCCCAAAGAAGAGAACAAAAGCAAAAAGATTATCTAGCTGTGCTCAGCCCCATCCACAGCAAACATGGTGTCTGAACCCCCTTAGATTCCTCACTATTAAAACTTGGGTATTGGAAGGGGAGGGGGCAAGGATGGGGATGGGAACAGAATGGTGTGGACAGAAAGGGGGTTTAGAACCCAGCTGGTACAGATGCTGCTGAGAAATAACAGGCTCTGCAGAGGATCTCTTTTGCAGGTAGAAGTGCTGTTTCTTTTCCAGTCTGCTTTCTTTGCCTCTCCTTCTTTTTTCAAAGCTGTGCTTTCCCTGTCACCTCTTCCAGCAGCTCTTTATCCTGCAGAACTCTGTAGCCTCCTATCTGCGTCTCTCCCGTTTTCTCCCTGTCTAGAGATGTACACTGAAATCACTGCAGGCATTTGACTGCTTCATGCAGCACGGTAAGGAACACTGTGGGTCATTCTAACAGCCAAACACATAAACAAGCACCACTGAAAAACCAAACAAATGGAGAAGAAGTGCCTCAGTGGAGGTACCTGCCAACAAGACTTGTTCCTTTGCCACGAGGGATGCTCCGGCAAAAGCCTCCATCCCTCATTAAATCAATAAAATCAAATGTCCTTTATTTTAATCCTCTGCACTGTAATCCAGTAGCAAGGAGAGGAGCCCAGGCTTTTCATCTCATTGTTTCAAAACAGATCGTTTGGTTGGAATTGACAAAAGGTTCATTCCTTTACCTTTGTGGAAATGTCAGTAAAAAGGCAGGTGCTGGGCATTTGGACTCTTTTGCTCAGTAGAAGAAAAAAAGGAGTGTGTGGGGGGTGGGGGTGGCTTTGGGGGTGGGGGGAGGGATCTGTGACAGGCTAACTACATGTACCAAAGCTTTCTAAGACATTTTGTTTAGCTTGATATTGTGCAGCAGTGAGAAGAGAGGTGGAATCTATTGTGTGCCAGCTGCATGAATCACCGGATTGAAGTCTAACAGCCTCAGATCCTCTTTTATACAGTAGAGGGGAGATTAAAGCAGGGAGCTCATATGTCACAAAATAGAGGTACAATGCAGTTCTGGCTTGCTTAGTGCACTCAGCCAGTGTTGAATCCAAATTTAGCCAAAGGGAAAGAACGTGTGCTGCTATCAGCCAGGGAGGTGACAAATGTTGAGCTGTAATATCCAAAACTCCTTTTCTGTTTCCAAAATGTCATCTCTCCTTTGTCAGCTTCATTATGATTGAATCTATGTATAGTCACAGACCAACTGGAAACAAACAAAAACACCCAAACCCTGGATAAATTATTCCACACCTGCCTCTTCCTAAGCTGTGTAACTGATACAGAGCATAGGGAAGTTTTATATCTGGGACTGTAAACCTCATTTATCTAATACATATTTGTCGACAGTTATGGAAAGTGCATTCTAGAAGCTGAAAGGGATACATATATAAGGAATTTAATGTATATTCTTCTACTGTCCAAAAGCTGGCAGTCCTCTTAAAGAGAAGATAGACAGACAAGTAGATGTAACCATATACTCATCTTTCAGGAACAAAGTCATTTTGTTAAATGACTAAATATGGGAAGATGATAAAGAGCTGCAGGAATTAGAAAAAGTGAACTTTTAGGTGAAACTTTAGAAAAAATAGAATAGAGAGTGTTTGCAGTACTCAGTACTTTTTGGAATCTTACTTGCTGTACATCACGGAGCACAGTGTGTTTATATTTGTGTAATTTCCATTTAGTAGGTAAAGAAGCTGAAGCCCAGAGAGGTAAGTAAGTTTCCCAAAGTCATGCAGTTAATAAGAGGCAGAACAGGAGTTTAAACGTACAACCTATTACTGTATTTTGTTTTGTTTTGTTTTGAGAGAGAGAGGGTTTCACTCTGTGGTCCAGGCTGGAGTGCAGTGGCACGATCTTGGCTCATGGTGGCCTTGACCTCTGGGCTTCAGTGATCCTCCTGCCTCAGCCCCCCAAGTAGCTGGAACTAGTCGTATGCACTACCACTCTAGGCTAATTTTTGTATTTTTTTTGTAGAGATGGGGTCTTACCATATTGCCCAGGTTGATGTTGAACTCCTGAGCTCGAGCAGTCCGCTCCTCTTGGCCTCTCAAAGTGCTGGGATTACAGGTGTGAGCCACCAAGCCCAGCCCCACACTGTAATATGTCTCTTAAACTACATCTGCAGCTCTTTTGGCAAAAGGCTGAAAGGGAGACTCTCTGAAGGAGCAATCAACCTGGGATCTCGCCCCTCTCTCTTACTAAGGGAATTCTCCATCTGTCCTCTATGAAACTTTCAGGTCCTTATCAAATCAGGAACAAAATGATATTTCTAGAAGATATATTACTGGTGGCTTGACTAAGGTCAAATAGATTATTAGTTGTAGACATGAGACTACAATTTGTCCTTGAGTCCCAGCCAGTGTTTTTCTGCCAGTTCCCACTGCCTTTCTCACCTCGGTGTGGACCCTCACCATTGATTCCTAAGACCTACCAAACTTCTACTATGTTTACCGTGCCTATCATACCTCTACTATCTACTCTTCTTTTTGCTTTGTGGAGAAAACTTCAAGGATGATGGAGAGCCATGTAGCCCCGGCCATCTATACCGTGAAGGGCTCCAATTACACCTGAGTGGTCACATCTGCTTGCTGACTGTGCTAGTCATCTTTCAGAGACTTCCAGGAGCCATTCCAGGCATTCTCTGTTTTCAAGCCCTCAATGCAACTGGTAAATGATCTCATATCTTAATGAGAACATCCGACATGTGATACCTCATCTTCACCTTAATAAAAACTTCCAACTCCCATCTCGGCACTCCTTCACTACCCTGCCCAGAGAGGTAAGTAACTTGCTCAGAGTCACACAGTTAATAAGAGGCAGGGCAATAATTTAGACTTCCCCAGAAGAGCTGCCCCTCTCTGGCTTTTTTACATTAAGTGGTAGGATCACTGAGGACTGGCTTTGGAGCCTGTGTCCTTTTTAGCCCTCGTGATTTCCCACACTGTATTTCTGAAGGTCTAGATCTGTATACCACTGCCACAATCCTCATTCAAAATCCTTATTCAAAAATCTCAGAGAAGACCGGATAAACACAGGATGGTGAAAATCTTTAAAAAGACTCAGCATGTTATTTTTCTCAATACAGGAGCTTTAAAATTTTTTTTTTAATAAAAAAAAAGAATCCACATGCCAACGGATATATTTATGATTGTCGGGCATCAGACACCACTGTAAACGACTAAGATATTTGGGCGGCAATGGTCCTCAAAGCACATGGTCTCAAGGAGTAGTTCACCTCCTCTGTCAACATATACATGGGCAGCCTACCTGATTATCACTCAGAGCTAAATCTTCAACCTGAAGAACTTTTTCCATTCCTTTTAGCTCAGGAAAGACCTGTTCTCATGTTTATCTGGCACTTTATCTGGCTTTTAAAAAAATCTCTAGCTCTTCACTCTACATGAATACCTCCCTTTGGTTTCACTTCAGAGATGCACAGGTTCACAAAACTTGATAATCCTTCATCTGACTGTGGTACATATCTGAACAATTTTGTTTATTTCCTCTCTTTTACTGTCCACACTTTGAAGTGCTTATTTTAAATACCCTATTTCTCCATCTCTCAATGCCTGCTCATTCCTTAAAGTTTGACCAACTTCAAATCAGCGAAACTTAGGGCACTCTACTAAGTCCTTATACTTCTTCACTTCTTAAAAATTAAACTCTTAACAATTCTGTCTTCCAGAATAATTATTCTTAATCCTATCAGTCCCTCACCCTGCTTTAAAATTAATTCTTGGAATGCTGCCCTATCATGTTGAAATAAAAGCATTGGTGATATAACTGTCCTACTCACACAATTTTAATAACTCAGCATAATGCTTTAACTATAGACAAATGGATTAAAGTGATTTATCATAAAATAATATGTATCAATACATAGAATCATCATCAATGTGATACAAACACAGATTGATACAAATGTGACTCAAGTACCACGAACAGCACTATTATCAGAAATGTCAATTTTTGGACTTTGAAACAATGTTTGGTAAAGATTCAAACCAAGCAAACTAAAGAACTACATAGTGGTTACATTTCTGGAAAATTTGATATATTTAATAACATGTAAAAATATTTGGATTCTTATGAATAAGTTAGGTCCTAGATTCAAGTAAATTTTTTTTTTTTTTGAGGTGGAGTCTCGCTCTGTCACCAGGCTGGAGTGCAGTGGCATGATCTTGGCCCATTGCAACCTCCCTCTCCCGGGTTCAAGCGATTCCCTTGCCTCAGCCTCCTGAGTAGTTGGGACTATAGGCAGGCACCACCATTTCTGACTAACTTTTTGTATTTTAGTAGAGATGGGGTTTCACCATGCTGGCCAGAATGGTCTCGATCTCCTGGCCTCATGATCCACCCGCCTTGGCCTCCCAAAGTGCTGGGATTACAGGCATGAGCCACCGTGCCTGGCCTAGACTAAAGTAATTTAAAACAGATATCTTTATGTGTATGAATGTCTGTGAGTCATTCAGAAGTTTGTTTTGATGCAAAATAATTCTCCATGTGGGACTGTCTGGTATACTGCAAGATGTCCAGCATCCTTTCCTACTTTCCCAACACAAAATGTAAAGACTTCTAGCATTGCTGTCAACCACAAACTTCTAAAATACCTCTTAGTGGGTGGTAGGGAAGTACCTCTTAAAAAATCCTCTTCCATATTGGCTCATCATTTTTTTTTCACAAAACCTTTTCCTAGGTCTATATATGGAATAGTATCCCCTAGGTTATCTTCCAGGATTTTTATAGTTTAGGTTTGTTTTACCTATAAAATTCCACTGTGTGTGTACCAAATTTATGCTCTATGGCCAATTGTGTGGCTGATTTTATAGTATGTACCATGTGCAGATGAGAAGAATGTATTTTATTTTGTTTTAGAGTGGAGAATTCTGTAGATTTCTATCAGGTCCATTTGATCAAGTGTTGAGTTCAGATCCTAAATATCTTTGTCAGTTTTCTGCCTCATTGATGTGTTTAATACTGTCAGTGGGATGTTGAAGTCTCATATGATTATCGTGTGATTATCTAAGACTCTTTCTAGATCTCTAAGAATTTGTTTTATGAATCTGGGTGCTCCTGTCTTGGTTGCATATATATTTAGGATAGTTATGTCTTCTTGTTGAATTGAATCCTTTACCAATATATAGTCTTCTTTTTTCCTTTTGATCATTGTTGGTTTAATGTCCATTTTTCTTGAAGTTAGAATAGAATCCTGCTTTTTCCTGTCTTCTGTTTGCTTGGTAGATTTTTTTTTCCACCCCTTTACTTTCAGTCTATGGGTGTCATTGCATGTGAGGTGGGTTTCTTGAAGACAGCATCTAATTGGTTTTTGATTCTTTATTCAACTTGCCACTCTGTCCCTTTTAATTGAGACATGTAGACCATTTACATTCAAGGTTAATATTGATATGTACAGATTTGGTGCTGTCATTGTGTTGTTACCTAGTTATTATGCAGACTTGATTGTATGATTTCTTTGTAGTGTCAATGGTCTGTGTACTTAGGTGTGTTTTTGTGGTCAGTAACAATTTTTCCTTTCCATATTTAGCACTGCCTTAAGTACCTCTTGTAAGGCAGGCCTGGTGGTGACAAGTTCCCTTAGCATTTGCTTGTGTGAAAAGGAGGTTATTTCTCCTTCACTTATAAAGCTTAGTTTGGTGGGAAATGGAAATCTTGATTGTCATTTTTTAAATTTAAGAATGCTGAATACTGTCCCCCAGTCTCTTCTGGTTTGTAGGGTTTATGCTGAAATTTCTGCTATTAGCCTGATGTGAACTCTTTGTAGGTGACCTGCCCCTTCTCTCTAGCTGCCTCTAACAGATTTTCTTTCATTTGACCTTGGAGAACCTGATAACTATATATCTTGAGGATGGTTGCCTTGTATAGTAGCTTGCAGAGGTTCTCTGCGTTTCCTGAATTTGAATGTTGACCTCTCTAGTGAGGGTGGGGAAATGCTCATGGACAGCATCCTCAAATCTGTTTTCCAAGTGGCTTGCTTTCTCATCTTCTCTTTCAGGGACACCTGTAAGTTGTAGATTTGGTAGAATCATATATTTCTTGGAGGTTTTGCTCATTTTTTCTTTATGCTTTTTTTTTTTTAACTTTTGTCTGACTTGTTTCAGAGAACCATCTTCAAACCCTGAAATTCTTTCCTTAACTTGGTCAATTCGGCTGTTAATACTTGCAGTTGTATTCTGAAATTCTTGAAGTGAGTTTTTTAGCTCTATAAGATCAATTTGGATTTTTCTTTTTTTTTTTAGATGGAGTCTCGCTCTGTTGCCAGGCTGGACTGCAGTGGCACAGTCTTGGTTCACCGTGACCTCTGCCTCCTGGGTTCAAGCTGTTCTCCTGCCTCAGCCTCCTGACTAGCTGGGACCACAGGCCCATGCCATCACATCCATCTAATTTTTGTATTTTCAAGTAGAGATGGGCTTTCACCAAGTTGGCTAGGATGGTCTTGATCTCTTGTCCTCTTGATCCACCCACCTTGGCCTCCCAAAGGGCTGGGATTACAGGCATGAGCCAGTGCGCCTGCTGAATTTTTCTTAAAGTGGCCGTTTCACCTTCCATCTTCTGTACCATTTCATTATATTTCTTAGATTCCTTTGATTAGGTTTTGACTTTCTTCTGAATCTCAATGATCTTTGTTTCTATTCATATTCTGAATTCTATGTCTGTCATTTCAGCCATTTCAGGCTGGTTAAGAACCATTACTGGAGAATTAGTGTGATAATTTGGAGGTGAAAAGACACCCTGGCTTTTTGAGTTGACAGAGTTCTTCTGCTGATTCTTTCTCTTTTGTGTGGGCTATTTTTCCTTTGATCTTTGAAATTGCTATACTTTCTATTTTTTTTTCTTTTGTCTTCTTTAATGCCCTTAGGGGTCTGATTGTATTATAAGGTAGGTTCAGTCAACTGGCTTTGTTTCTGGAAGACTTTGCAGGGGCAAAGCTCAGGTCAACACTCGTGGGCTGCATATTCTAACTCTGGGGTGGGGGGCTAGTACTCCCATCTTTGTTCTCTAGTCCCTCAAGATTAGGAACCTGCTGTGCTGGAGGGGCCAATGTGTTCACTCTCTGCATGCTGCAACACTCTAATGGGTGGTGCCAACCAAAGTGCTTCATCAGGGCAGTGGAAGTGGGATCCATAATTGTTTTCATGTGCCAGCAGCTGAGGCAGCACAGCCAAATGCACCTGCATCTGCTCAGGTGGAGTATTGGTGGGAGTGAGGCTGTGGCATTCCTGCATATATTCATGCTGGTGGTGGTGGCAGCATTGTAGGGTGGGACACTGGCAGATGTGAGGCTGCTGGCTTCTGTGCATGTGTTCACATCAGCAGTGGTGGCTACATGAGGGGGCAGGGCTGACAGAATTCATGTGTATGATGGCAGCAGTGGTGGTGTCAGCATGGGGCAGGCAGAGTTGCTGGCATCCATGAGAGTGTTTGCACTGGTGGCAGTAATGACATGGGGAGCAGGGTTGCTGGTATATATATGCATATTTACACTGGCAATGGTGACTCTGCTGGGTCTCCTCATGTTAGTGGGAGGTGGGTGGTGGGATGTGCTCATGCTGGCAACAGTGGCACCACGGGGGTGTGTGCACATGGGTACCAGCAGGCGAAGGTAGGTGAAATCCCCTTGCACACGCACACTGGGAAAGCACTGGGGAATGCCCGGGGGTGAGTGTGCACCAGCAAAATGGTGCAGGGGAAGCTGCAGTTGGGAGAGGGTACAGGTGGATTGGTGTGCACGGCAGGGGCCACTCTGCTATAGCTCTCCAATGGTCAGGCATGGTCTACTGGTGAAGGAGCTGTGATGAGCCCTCCTGAGGAAGCATCCTGGTTCAGCATCTGAGGCTGCACTGCAAGTAGGCATGGCCAGGCTGGGGTCATAGAAGAGGCCAACAGAGAGGGGTGTTCTCAGATTAGACGCTAAAGTTCAACAGTAACACCAAGTCCAACAGTAACACCAAGGCTAAAGTCTCCTAGAAGAGCACGGTGACCCTTGGGGGATGGGCATCCTTAACTGTGCTTCACTACAGACATTCCTACACCAATAACTCTGGGCTCTGCACAGCCTGGAGTCCTGCCCCTACTTCCTCTTTAAGGATCTCACCCTGCCAGCTCAAGTGTCCGTAGAGGGTCATGAAGTCTCCTGCTTCCAGGATTCTGGAGGTCCACAGTGAAAGCAAAACACATCTCACCTGTTCAATTCACCCCTTCCCCAGGAGTCGCTGTATGGAGTTGAGAATGAGTCCTGGTGCTTGGTAGCCCTGTGCAGGGTTCCAGGCTTCCTCCCTTTTCAGTCTAGTATTTGCATCTTCTCTCTGTATACTCTCAATGCCTTCCTTTTGAAGATATGCTTGGAGTGTTCCAGTCTTTCCAGTGTCCTGGTCTTTTGGTGGCAGATGCTTCTCCTGCCTGCATCTTGATGGCCATGTTGGCTGAAATCCCCTTAGTGTGTACCTTAGTGGTGTCTTTGTAGAAATAAATATTTTTATGTTGATGAAGTTCTATTTATCAGTTTGTTTTCTTTCTATGCTTCTAGCTTTTTGTGTCTCATATGAAATTTTTGTCTACCGCAAGGTGACAAGGATTTTCTCATATATTTTTTAGGCATTTTATCATTTTAGCTCTTACATTTAGGCTTAGCCCTTTTGAGTTGATTTTTTAAAATGATATGGGTTAAAGATTGAAATTGCTGTTGTGTATGTTTATGTCTGTTCATGTGTGGATAGCCAACTATCATAAAGATTCTTCTTTCTCACAATGAGTTACCTTGGCACTTTTGTGAAAAATCAATTGACACTATAGGTGTGTGTCTACTCCCAGACTTTATTCAGTCCCACTGGTCTATGTGTCTAGCTTTAGTCTCTTACTTCCTGTAGCCTTATGAAGACTTGAAGTTAGGTAGCGTTGGTCTTCCAATTTCATTTTTTTATATAAATTTTGGAATTGACTTGCCATATGGTGAAACCCCGCCTCTACTAAAAATACAAAAATCAGCCGGGCATGGTGGCATGCACCTGTACTCCCAGCTACTCAGGAGGCTGAGGCCAGAGAATTGCTTGAACCCAGGAGGCGGAGGTTGCAGTGAGCCAAGATTGCGCCATTGCACTCCAGCCTGGGTAACAAGAGCAAAACTCCGTCTCAAAAAAAAAAAAAAAGGAATTGACTTGCCATTTTCTACAAAATAGTCTGCATTGATTCTATTGAACAGTTTGAAAAGAACTGACATCTAAACAATCTCAAGTTTTCCAATCCATGATTATATCTCTGCACTTATTTAGGCCTTTAAAATTTTCCTTCAGCAATTACAAATTTCAGCATCCATATGTTTGCATGTATTTTGGTAAATGAATTTTCTAAATATTCATGATGATGGGTGCTATAGTAGTAAATAGTAATTTTTAAAATTTCCATTTCTAATTGCTAGTTGTCAGTACATAGAAATACAAGTAATTTTTGTGTATTGATTTTGTATCACACAATCTTAATTAATAAATTTACATATTAGTTCTTGGTGATTTTTAAAAACAAAAATTTGAGGATTTTCTGTAGAAACAATCCTGTCATTTGTGATTAAAGATAATCTTGCATCTTTTTTTTTTCCAATCTGTAGGTTGTTTAATTTCATTTTCTGACTTTGTCTCATTGGTTAAGCCTTCTAATACTGAATGTTGAACAGATGTGGTGATAGCAAACATCTTTGATCTGTTCCTGATATCAGGAAGAAAACATTGATCTTTTTGCTATTGAGTATGATTTAACTGCAGATTTTTCATAGATGCCATGTATTAAGTTGAGTAGTAATTTACAGATAGTTTGTAAATCATAAATCGGTGTTGAATTTTATCAAATACTCTTTCTGCATGTATTGAGATGACTATATAGTTTTATTCTTTATATATGCCCTTGGATTATATTTAATAAAATATTGTTAAAGATTTTTCATCTATGTTAATTAGAGAGAATAGCCTGATGTTTCCTTTTTTTGAACATGTTACTATATTTGTAGCAGAATAATACTGGTCTCACAAAATGAAACTGTTTCCTCTTTTGTCTTCTGGAAGTTTGCACAGAATTGACATTAATTCTTTAAATGTTTTGTACAATTTCACAGTTAAATCACTTGGGTCTAATGTTTTATTTTCTGAAAGGTTAGGAACTAACAATTCAATTTCTTTAAAAGACACAGGGGTACATAAGTTATTGATTATTTTCTCAAGTGACTCTGGTAGTTTGTGTCTTTTAAGAACTTTTTCTTTTTTCTTTTTTCCTTTTTTTTAATATAATTTTATTTTTTATTTTTATTTATTTATTTTTCCCCCTTTTATTTATTTTATTGCATTTTAGGTTTTGGGGTACATGTGAAGAACATGCAAAATTTTTGCATAGATACACACGTGGCAGTGTGATTTGCCGCCTTCCTCCCCATCACCTACATCTGGCATTTCTCCCCTTGCTATCTCTCCCCAGCTCCCCACCCCCCACCGTCCCTCCCCTATTTCCCCCCAACTGACCCCAGTGTGTAGTGCTCCCCTCCCTGTGTCCATGTGTTCTCATTGTTCAACACCCATCTATGAGTGAGAACATGCGGTGTTTGATCTTCTGCTCTTCTGTCAGTTTGCTGAGAATGATGGTTTCTAGGTTCATCCATGTCCCTACAAAGGACCCAAACTCATCGTTTTTGATGGCTGCATAATATTCAATGGTGTATATGTGCCACATTTTCCCTATCCAGTCTATCGTGGATGGGCATTTGGGTTGGTTCCAAGCCTTTGCTATTGTAAACAGTGCTGCAATGAACATTCGTGTGCACGTGTCCTTATAGTAGAAAGATGTGTAATCCTTTGGGTATATACCCAGTAATGGGATTGCTGGGTCAAATGGAATTTCTATTTCTAGGTCCTTGAGGAATCGCCACACTGTCTTCCACAATGGTTGAACTAATTTACACTCCCACCAACAGTGCAAAAGTGTTCCTATTTCTCCATATCCCATCCAGCATCTGTTGTCTCCAGATATTTTAATGATCACCATTCGAACTGGCGTGAGATGGTATCTCAATATTGTTTCGATTTGCATTTCTCTGATGACCAGTGATGATGAGCATTTTTTCATATGTTTGTTGGCCTCATGTATGTCTTCTTTTGTAAAGTGTCTGTTCATATCCTTTGCCCACTTTTGAATGGGCTTGTTTGTTTTTTTCTTGTAAATCTGTTTTAGTTCTTTGTAAATTCTGGATATCAACCCTTTGTCAGATGAGTAAACTGCAAATTTTTTTCCCATTCTGTTGGTTGCCGATTCACTCTAATGACTGTTTCTTTTGCTGTGCAGAAGCTGTGGAGTTTGATTAGGTCCCATTTGTCTATTTTGGCTTTTGCTGTCAAAGCTTTTGGTGTTTTGGTCATGAAGTCCTTGCCTACACCTATGTCCTGAATGGTTTTGCCTAGATTTTCTTCTTGAGTTTTTATGGTGTTAGGTCTTATGTTTAAGTCTTTAATCCATCTGGAGTTAATTTTAGTGTAAGGCGTCAGGAAGGGGTCCAGTTTCTGCTTTCTGCACATGGCTAGCCAGCTTTCCCAACACCATTTATTGAACAGGGAATCCTTTCCCCATTGCTTGTTTTTGTCTGGTTTGTCAAAGATCAGATGGTTGTAGATATGTTGTGTTGCCTCCGAGACCTCTGTTCTGTTCCATTGGTCTATATCTCTGTTTTGGTACCAGTACCATGCTGTTTTGATTACTGTAGCCTTGTAGTATAGTTTGAAGTCTGGTAGTGTGATGCCTCCTGCTTTGTTCTTTTTGCTTAGAATTGACTTAGCTATGTGGGCTCTCTTTTGGTTCCATATGAAGTTTAAGGTGGTTTTTTCCAGTTCTGGGAAGAAGGTCATTGGTAGCTTGATGGGGATAGCATTGAATCTGTAAATTACTTTGGGCAGTATGGCCATTTTCACGATATTGATTCTTCCTAACCGTGAACATGGAATGTTTCTCCATCTGTTTGTGTCCTATGTTGTTTCGTTGAGCAGTGGCTTGTAGTTCTCCTTGAAGAGGTCCTTTACATTCCTTGTTAGTTGTATTCCTAGGTATTTTATTCTCTTTGTGGCAATTGTGAATGGCAGTTTGTTCTTGATTTGGCTCTCTTTAAGTATGTTATTGGTGTATAAGAATGCATGTGATTTTTGCACATTGATTTTGCTGAACTTGCTTATCAGTTTCAGGAGATTTGGGGCTGAGACGATGGGGCCTTCTAGATATACAATCATGTCATCTGCAAATAGAGACAATTTGACTTCCTCCTTTCCTATTTGAATGTCCTTTATTTCTTTTTCTTGCCTGATTGCGCTGGCTAGAACTTCTAATACTATATTGAATAGCAGTGGTGAGAGAGGGCATCCTTGTCTGGTGCCACATTTCAAGGGGAATGCTTCCAGTTTTTGCCCATTCAGTGTGATATTGGCTGTTGGTTTTTCATAAATAGCTTTTATTATTTTGAGATACGTTCCATCAATACCTAGCTTATTGAGGGTTTTTAGCATAAAGGGCTGTTGAATTTTGTCAAAGGCCTTCTCTGCATCAATTGAGATAATCATGTGGTTTTTGTCTTTGGTTCTGTTTATGTGGTGAATTATGTTTATAGATTTGCGTATGTTGAACCAGCCTTGCATCCCCGGGATGAAGCCTACTTGATCATGGTGGATAAGCTGTTTGATGTGCTGTTGCAATCAGCTTGTCAGTATTTTGTTGAAGATTTTTGCATCTATGTTCATCATGGATATTGGCCTGAAGTTTTCTTTTCTTGTTGAGTCTCTGCTGGGTTTTGGAATCAGGATGATGTTGGTCTCATAAAATGATTTGGGAAGAATTCCCTCTTTTTGTATTGTTTGGAATAGTTTCAGAATGAATGGTACCAGCTCCTTTTTGCATGTCTGGTAGAATTCAGCTGTGAACCCATCTGGACCTGGGCTTTTTTTGGGTGGTAAGCTCTTAATTGCTGCCTCAACTTCAGACCTTGTTATGGGTCTGTTCAGGGTTTCGGCTTCTTCCTGGTTTAGGCTTGGGAGGAGGCAAGTGTCCAGGAATTTATCCATTTCTTCCAGGTTTATTAGTTTGTGTGCATAGAGTTGTTTGTAATAATCTCTGATGATGGTTTGAATTTCTGTAGAATCTGTGGTGATATCCCCTTTATCGTTTTTTGTTGCATCAATTTTGTTATTCTCTCTTTTCTTTTTTATTAATCTGGCTAGTGGTCTGTCTATTTTGTTGATCTTTTCAAAAAACCAGCTCCTGGATTTATTGATTTTTTGAAGGGTTTTTTGTGTCTCTATCTCCTTCAGTTCTGCTCTGATCTTAGCTATTTCTTGTCTTCTGCTAGACTTTGAGTTTTTTTTATCTTGCTCCTCTAGTTCTTTCAGTTTTGACGATAGGGTGTCAATTTTTGATCTCTCCTTGCTTCTCATGTGGGCACTTATTGCTATATATTTTCCTCTAGAGACTGCTTTAAATGTGTCCCAGAGATTCTGGTATGTTGTGTCTTCATTCTCGTTGGTTTCAAAGAACGTCTTTATTTCTGTCCTCATTTCATTGTTTATCCAGTCAACATTCAAGAACAAGTTGTTCAGTTTCCACGAAGCTGTGCGGTTCTGGGTTACTTTTTGAATTCTGAGTTCTAACTTGATTGCACTGTGGTCTGAGAGACTGTTTGTTATGATTTCTGTTCTTTTGCATTTGCTGAGGAGTGATTTACTCCCAATTATGTGGTCAGTTTTAGAGTAGGTGTGATGTGGTGCTGAGAAGAATGTATATTCTGTGGATTTGGGGTGGAGAGTTCTGTAAATATCTATTAGGTTTGCTTGTTCCAGGTCTGAGTTCGAGTCCTGGATATCCTTGTTAATTTTGTGTCTGGTTGATCTGTCTAATATTGACAATGGGGTGTTAAAGCCTCCCACTATTATTGTGTGGGAGTCTAAGTCTCTTTGTATGTCGTTAAGAACTTGCCTCATGTATCTGGGTGCTCCTGTATTGGGTGGGTATACATTTAGGTTCGTTAGCCCTTCTTGTTGCATTGATCCTTTTACCATTATGTAATGTCCCTCTTTGTCTCTTTTGATCTTTGTTGCTTTAAAGTCTAATTTTTCAGAGATGAGAATTGCAACTCCTGCTTTCTTTTGCTCTCCATTTACTTGGTAAATCTCCCTCCATCCCTTTATTTTGAGCCTTTGTGTATCCTTGCATGTGAGATGGGTTTCCTGGATACAGCACACTGATGGGTTTTCGCTTTTTATCCAATTTGCCAGTCTGTGTCTTTTGATTGGGGCATTTAGTTCATTTACATTTAGGGTTAATATTGTTATGTGCGAATTTGATAGTGCCATTTTGGTGCTAGCTGGGTGTTTTGCCCTTTAGTTGAGCTGGTACTTGTTTTCCTTTATATGTGTAGAGGCTCTTCCAGGAGCTCTTGTAGAGCTGGCCTGGTGGTGACAAAATCTCTGAGTACTTGCATTTTCCCAAAGGATTTTATTTTTCTTTCACTTATGAAGTTTAGTTTGGCTGGATAGGAGATTCTGGGTTGAAAGTTCTTTTCTTTAAGGATGTTGAATATTGGCCTCCACTCTCTTCTGGCTTGTAGGGTTTCTGCTGAGAGATCTGCTGTGAGTCTGATGGGCTTTCCTTTGTGGGTAACCCGACCTTTCTCTCTGGCTGCCCTTAGTATTTTCTTCTTCATTTCAACCCTGGTGAATCTGACGATTATGTGCCTTGGGGTTGCTCTTCTTGACGAATATCTTTGCGGTGTTCTCTGTATTTTCCGGACTTGAATGTTCGCCTGCCTTGCTAGGTTGGGGAAGTTTTCCTGGATAGTATCCTGAAGAGTATTTTCCAGCTTGGATTCATTCTCTTCGTCGCATTCAGGTACGCCTATCAAGCGTAGATTAGGTCTTTTCACATAGTCCCACATTTCTTGGAGATTTTGTTCATTCCTTTTTACCCTTTTTTCTCCAGTCTTGCCTTCCCGTTTTATTTCATTGAGTTGATCTTCGACCTCTGATATCCTTTCTTCTGTTTGGTCAGTTCGGCTGTTGATACTTGTGCATGCTTCACGAAGTTCTCGTGTTGCATTTTTCAGCTCCATCAATTCACTTATATTCCTTTCTATTTTGTCCATTCTCGTTAGCATTTCGTCAAATCTTTTTTCAAGGTTCTTAGTTTCTTTGCATTTGGTTAGAACATGTTCTTTAAGTTCACAGAATTTTCTTACTACCCACCTTCTGAAGTCTGATTCTGTCATTTCATCACACTTGTTCTCCCTCCAACCTTGTTCCCTTGCTGGTGAGGAGTTGTGATCCCTTTTAGGAGGAGAAGTGTTCTGGTTTCGGGTGTTTTCTTCCTTTTTGTGCTGGTTTCTTCCCATCTTTAAGGATTTATCCACCTGTCGACTTTGTAGTTGCTGGCTTTCAGGTTGGGTCTCAAATCTTTCAGATTGATGTTCTGTTTGTTGATGATGAGGTTATTTCTGTTTCTTAGTTTTCCTTCTGACAGTCTGGCCCCTCTGCTGTAGGTCTGCTGAGGTTCACTCCAGGCCTTGCTTGCCTGGGGTTCACCTGCAGCAGCTGCTGAACAGTAAGGGTTGTTACCAGTTTTCTTCTTCTGCTATCTTTGTCCCAGAAGGATACCCGCCTAGTGTCAATCTGATCCCTCCTTTATGAGGTGTCTCTTTGGATATATAGGGATCAGGGAGCTGCTTGAGGAGACGGCCTCTTCTTTATAGGAGGTCAAATGGTGAGCTGTGAGCTCTGTTGTCGTTCATTCAGAGCTGCTGGGCAGGTACGTTTAGGTCTGCTGCAGCAGAACTTATAAACTGCTTTTTGTTTCCAGGTCCTCTGTCCCAGGGATTTAGGGCTTTATTTATGAGTTTCCGTTATGCTGCTGCCTTCTTTTTTTTTTCCTTCAGACCTGCCCTGCCCAGCAAGGAGGCAGCCTAGTCACTGTTTGCCTGTAGAGGCTTTGCTGAGCTGCTGTGGGCTCCACCCAGCTGCTCAGTGAACTTCCCTGCAGTCCTGTTTATATGGGTGTAGTTAGAACTGCTTTGGTGATGGTGGCCCGCCTCTGTTGAGGCGGAGTCTCTCTGCTGTGGCGGGTTGCCTTGGCAATGGCGGGCTGCCTCAGCATTGGCTGACTACCTCCGTTGTGGCAGGCTGCCTCGGTAATGGCGGACGCCCCTCCCCCACAGAGCTGGACCGTCCCAGGTTCAGCTGCGCTTGCTGTGAAACTCTCAATCCAGAGTTTCTGGTTGCTGTTCTTTTGTGGGGGTGGGACCAGCCTAGCCTGATCGCCTGGCTCCCTGCCTCAGAGCCTTTTTTAAGTTGGTGTTCTAGTCGCCTGTTGAAGAGGCGCCGCGGTCTGTTTGTTTTCCCCTGCGGCCACTCACTGCGCAGGCTTAAACAGCGGCACTGAGGTTTGTGGTGCTTTTTTTTTTTTTTTCTTGCCCTGGATTCTACTGTCCTGGTTCCCTGCTCAGTCCCCTTTTTAAACAGACGAATGGGCGACTTCCCGTGGCTCCAATCACCAGCCAAAAGGGCACCAGGACTGGTGTATTTTGTTATGGAGAACCACTGCTCCGGGGCGCCGACAAAGCAGCCGTGCGCCGCGCTGGCCGAAACAGCTGCGCTGGTGACCTGTGGAGCTCCTCCACCTGGTAATTTCCTAGTCTGTGGGCAATAAAAATGCGGTGTCCACTCACCCTCTGCGCTTTCACTGGGAGCTGCAATCCTGAGCTGTTCCTAAATGGCCATCTTGGATCCTCCCCAAGAACTTTTGTGAAATTGGTTGGTTTGATATTGTTCCATTATTCTTTTAATACCATTTCCATGTTTGTTGGATCTGTAGTAATATCTTTTCCTTCTTTTACAACAATGGTAGTTTGTGTTATTTTTTCCCTGATTTGCATTGCTCAAGGGCTGTTAATACTATTGATATTTTCAAGAAACCAGCTTTTGATTCCATTTGGTTTTGTTTACTTTTTTCTATCATTTTCCTATATTCAAAATTTTTCTTTTTCTTTTTTAGTCATTTTCTTTCTTCTGCTTTCTTTTGTATAAACTTATTTTTGTTTTTCTGGTTTCTTATGATAGAAACTAAACTCGCTGATTTGAGAAATCTCTTCTTTTCTAATATAAACTTCTAATGCTATAAATTTCCCTCTGCTGAGAATGAATGCTATTGCTTTATCTATATACCACAAAATGCTGCACGCATTTTTAATTTACATTGAGATCAAGATATATGATATCTTTATTGGCTCAGGAGATATTTAGGATTTATTTTTATATTACCACATATTTATAGATTTCTTCCTGTTATATTTCTATTATTGACTTGTGCAATTCCATTGTAGTCAGAGAATATAATTTACATAACTTCAGTTGTGTTAAATGTATTGATAATTGCCTTATGGTCCAAAACATATATCGTGACTTTTCCATTTGCACCTGAAAAGAATAGTATTCTCCTCTTTGGTGAAATGTGTATAAATTTCCTTTAAGCCAATTAGTTCCATAATGCTTGTCTGTCTCTTCAATTATTACTTTTTCTTATTCTATTGGTTATTGGTAGCAAAAGGTTGATATCTACAACCATATTTGTGAATTTGCCTGTTTTTCTTTAAATTTGCTTCTTTTTTTGTATTTAGAAGCTCTGTTCAAAATTTAAGATTATCATGTTCCCTTCATTATTATAAATAATTTCTTTTTATCCCTAGTGATTCCTTTGTTCTGAAATATTTGTTTCATACTAATTTGGCTATTCAATTTTCTTTTGATTAGTGTTTGTATTGTATTGTATACCTTTACCTTCATTTTAAATTTTAACTTCTATATGTCTTTATACTTAAAGTAGGTTTTTCTTTCTTTTTTCTTTTTTTTTTTGAGACAGAGTCTCACTCTGTCACCAGGTGCCAGGCTGGAGTGCAGTGGCCCAATCTTGGCTCACTGCAATCTCTGCCTCCTGGGTTCAAGCAATTCTCCTGCCTCAGCCTCTGGAGTAGCTGGGACTAGAGGTGCACACCACCATGCCCAGCTAATTTTTGTGTTTTAGTAGAGACAGAGTTTCACTATGTTGGCCAGGATGGTCTCAATCTATTGACCTCGTGATCCACCCACCTTGGCCTCCCAAAGTGCTAGGATTACAGGTGTGATAAAGTAGGCTTTTATAGACAGTGTATTGTTGAGTCTAGCTCTTTAAATCCTATCTCACACATTTGCCTTTTAATTGGCATATTTGGACCATATTACTTAATGCATTTATTAAGATGATTGAATTTAATCCATTTTACCATTGGTCCTTTTTTCTACTTTTGCTGTCTTCTATTGGAAATTATTTTTATGAATTTTAAAAATATCCAGACTTGGCTCATTAGATATATTTCTGCCTGAATAACCAAAAAATATATCTTTACTATAGTTCTGAAAATTAATTATCTCCATTTTTGTTTGTCTGGAAAAAAAGCCTTTTTATTTTTTTTTTTTGAGACAGAATCTCTGTCACCCAGGCTGGAGTGGAGTACAGTGGCATGATTTCGGCTCAGTGCAACTTCTGCATCCCAGATTCAAGTGATTCTCCTGACAGCTTCCCGAATAGCTGGGATTACAGATGCCTTCCACCACACCCAGCTAATTTTTGTATTTTTTTAGTGGCGATGGGGTTTTACCATGTTGGGCAGGCTTGTCTCGAACTCTTGACCTCAAATAATTGGCCTGCTTTGAATTCCTACAGTGCGGGAATTGCAGGCGTGAGTCACTGTGCCTGGCCAAAAGGCCTTTATTTTATTATTACTTCTGGGTAATGTACTTGCTGGATATGGGATTCTGTATTGGCAGATTTTTTTCCCCTTTGAGTATTTTAATATTGTCATTCCTTTGTGCCCTGGGCAGTGTTGTTTTGTGAGAAGACTGTTGTCATGATTACATTTGTTCCTCTGTATATAATGTGTCTCTTCGTCTCTGGCTGCTCTTAAGATTTCCTCTTCATCACTGTTTTTTCTTTTCTTTTTTGGTACAATTTGATTATAAAGTTCTTTGGCGTAGTTTTCATATTTCTTCTTGGTGTTCATTGATTCTTAAATTTGTATAGTTTGTAGTTATCAACTTTGAAAAGATTTTGGTCGTTAGTTCTTAAAATAGTTTTCCAAGACTCCACCTCTGTTTCTGATACACTATATATATATTCATCTGCTTGATATTGTCCCTAAGTTACTGAAGCACTTTTAAAAATATATATTTTGAATTTTTTGGGGTACATTGTAGGTATATATGTTTATGGGGTCCATAAGATGTTTTGATATAGGGATGCAGTGATGTAATGTGAAATAATCAAAATCATGGAGAAAGGAGTATCCATCTTTTCAAGCATTTAACCTTTGTGTTAGAAACAATCCAATTATACTCTTTTATTTATTTTTAAATGTACAATTAAATTATTATTGACTATAGTTACTCTGTTGTGTTATCAAAGAGTGAGTTTTATTCATTCTTTCTATTTTTTTTTATACCCATTAACCTTCCCACCTCCCCACACAGCTTCCAACCAAACCCTTCCCAGCCTCTGGTCACGATCCTTCTGCTCTCTATGTTCATAAGTTCAGTTGTTTGGATTTTTAGATCTCACAAATAAAAGAGAACATACAAATGTTTGTCTTTCTGTGCCTGGCTTATTTCACTTAACATAATGATCTCCAGTTCCATCCATATTGTTGCAAATAACTGTATCTCATTGATTTTTTTTAATTTTTATGGCTAAATAGTATTCCTGTGTATGTACCACATTTTTTTTTATCCATTCATCTGTTAATGGACACTTAGGTTGCTTCCAAATGTTAGCTATTGTGAACAGTGCTGCAACAAACATGGGAGTGCAGGTATCTCTTTGATATACTGATTTCTTTTCTTTTGGGTATACACCTAGCAGTGGAATTGCTGGACAATATGGTAGCTCAACTTTTAGTTTTCTGAGGAACCTCTAAACTATTCTCCATAGTGGTTGTGCAAATTTACATTCCCACCAATGACGTATGAGTCTTTCTGCATTAGTCCATTTTTACGCTGCTGATAAAGATATACCTAAGACTGGGAAACTTATGAAAAAGGAGGTTTAATGGACTTACCATTCCACGTAGCTGGGGAGGCCTCAAATCGTGGCAGAAGGCAAAGAGGAGGAAGTCACATCTTACATGGATGGTGGCAGGAAATGAGAGAGCTTGTGCAGAGAAACTCCTTCTTATAAAACCATCACGTCTCCTGAGACTTACTCACTATCACAAAACAGCATGGGAAAGACCTGCTCCCATGATTCAATTGCCTCCCACTGGGCCCCTCCCACAACATAGGGGAATTCAAGATGAGATTTGGGTAGGGACATAGCCAAATCATATAATTCCACCCCTGGCCCTTCCAGATCTCATGTCTTCATATTTCAAAACCAATTATGCCTTCCCGACAGTCCCTCAAAGTCTTAACTCATTTCAGCATTAACTCAAAAGTCCATATTCCAGAGTCTCAGCTGAGGCAATGCAAGTCCCTTATGCCTATGAGCTGTAAAATCAAATGCAAGTTGGTTACTTCCTAGATACAATGGGGATACAGGCATTGGGTAAATATAGTTACTTCAAATGGGTGAAATTGGCCAGAACAAAGAAGCTACAGGCCCCATGCAAGTTCAATATCCAGTAGGGCAGTCAAATCTTAAAGTTCCCAAATGATCTCCTTGGACTCCGTGTCTCACATCCAGGTCACACTGATGCAAATAGTGGGTTCCCATGATCTTGGGCAGTTCTGCCTCTATGGCTTTACAGGGTACAGCCTCCTTTCCAGCTGCTTTCACAGGCTGGTGTTGTCTGTGGCTTTTCCAGGTGTACAGAGCAAGCTGTAGGTGGATCTACCATTCTTGGCTTTGGAGGATGGTGGACCTCTTCTCACAGCTCCACTTGGTGGTGCTCCAGTAGGAACTCTGTGTGGGGGCTCTGACCCCACCTTTCCCTTTGCACTGCCCTAGCAGAGATTATCCATGAGAGCCCCATCCCTGCAGCAAACCTCTACCTGGACATCCAGGTGTTTCCATATATCCTCTGAAAGCTAGGCAAAGGTTCCCAAACCCCAGTTCTTGACTTCTGTGCACTTGCAGGCTCAACACCATGTGGAAGCTCCCAAGGCTTGGGGCTTGCACCCTCTGAAGTCACAGCCTGAGCTCTACACTGGTCCCTTTTATCCACAGCTGGAGCTGCTGGGATGCAGGGCACCAAGTCTGTAGGTTACACACAGTACAGGGATGCTGGGCCCAGCCTGTGATCCCTTTTTCCTCCTAGGTCTCCAGGCCTGTAATGGGAGGGGCTGCCATGAAGCCTGAAATGCCCTGTAGATATTTTCTTCATTGTTTTGGGAATTATCATTGGGCTCTTTGTTACTTATGCAAACTTCTGCAGCCAGCTTGAATTTCTTTACAGAAAATCAGATTTTCTTTTCTATCGCACCAGGCTGCAAATTTCCAAACTTTTTTGTTCTGTTTCCCTTGTAAAACTGAATGCTTTTAACATCAGCCAAGTCACCTCTTTAATGCTTTGCTGCTTAGAAATTTCCTCCACCAGATACCCTCATCTCTCTCAAGTTCAAATTTCCACAAATCTCTTGGACAGGGGCAAAATGCAGCCAAGTATCTTTGCTAAAACACAAGAGTCACTTTTGTTCCAGGTCCCAAGTTCCTCATCTCATCTGAGACCACCTAGCCTAGATTTCATTGTCTGTATTATTGTCAGCATTTTGGTGAAAGCCATTCAACAAGTGTCTAGGGAGTTTAAAACTTTCCCACATTTTCCTGTCTTCTGAGTCCTTCAAACTCCTGCCTGTTACCCAGTTCCAAAGTCACTTCCACATTTTTTGGTATCTTCTCAGCAGCACCCCACTGTCAGTACCTAGTCTGTTTTCACTTTGCTGATAAAGACATACCTGAGACTGAGCAATTTACAAAAGAAAGAGGTTGAATGGGCTTACAGTTCAACACGGCTTGGGAGGCCTCACAATTATGATGGAATGCAAGGAGGAGCAAGTCACATCTTACATGGATGGCACCAGGCAATGAGAGAGCTTGTGCAGGGAAACTCCTTCTTATAAAACCATCAAGTCTTGTGAGACTTATTCACTATCACAAGAACAGCAAGGGGACGGCCTTCCCCATGATTCAGTTACCTCCCAGGGGTACCTCCCACAACACCTGGGAATCCAAGAAGAGATTTGGGTGGGGACACATCGAAACCTCATCAGTTTCCTTTTCTCCACAGCCTCTGCAACATTTGTTATTGCCTGTCTTTGACTATAAGCCATTTTAACTGGGGTGAGATGACATCTCATTATAGTTTTGATTTGCATGTCTCTGATGATCAATGATGTTGAGCACCTTTGCATATATTCCTGTTTGCCATTTGTATGTCTTCTTTTGAGAAATGTCTATTCAAACTTTTTGCCCATTTTTAAATTGGATTTAATTTTCTATAGAGTTGTTTGAGCCCCTTATATATTCTGGTTATTAATCCCCTGTCAGATGAGTTGTTTGCAGATATTTTCTAGCATCCCATGGACTGTCTCTTCACTTAGTTGATTGTTTCTTTTGCTGTATAGAAGCTTTTTAACTTGATGTTATCCCATTTTTGCTTCTTTGCTTGTGGGATATTGCTCAAGAAATTTTTGCCTAGACCAATGTCTTGGAGATTTTCCCTCAATGATTTATTGTAGTAGTTTCATGGCTTGAGTTCTTAGACTTAAGTATTATTTATTGTGATTTGATTTTTGTATATGGTGAGAGATAGGGATCTAGTTTCATTTTTCTGAATATGCATATCCAGTTTTCACAGTACTATTTCTTAAGGAGACTGCCTTTTCCCCAGTGTATGCTGCTGGTACCTTTGTCAAAAATGAGTTCCCTGTAGGTAAATTGATTCGTTTCTGGCTCCTCCATTCTGTTCCATTGGTCTATGTGTCTGTTTTCATGCTAGTACCATGCTGTTTTGGTTACTATAGCTCTGTAGTACAACTTGAAGTCAGGTAATGTGATTCCTCCAGTTTTGTGATTTTTGCTAAGGATATCTTTGGCTATTCTGGGCCTTTTGTGGGTCCATAAATATTTTAGGATTTTTTCTTTTTCTGTGAAGAATGTCCTTGGTATTTTTATAGAGATTGCATTGAATATGTACATTTCTTTGGGTAGTATGGACATTTTAACAGTATTGATTCTTCCAATCCATAAACATAGAACATTTTCCATTTTTTGGTATAATCTTCAATTACTTTCATCACTGTTTTATGATTTTCATTATAGAGATCCTTAATTTCTTTGGTGAATTCCTAGGTATTTAATTTTATTTGTAACTATTGTAAATGGGGTTACTTTCTTGATATCTTTTTCAGATTGTTCACTGTTGGCATGTAGAAATGCTAATGATTTTTGTATGTTGATTGTGTACCCTGCAACTTTACTAAATTTATCTGTTCTAATAGTTTTTAGATGGAGTCTTTAGGTTTTTCACAACATAAGATCATATCATTAAAGCTCCTTTTAATGGCTTCTTAATTTTTTGATTTGTTTTAGATACTTTCTATTGCTGTATCTTTCAACTTACTAATCATTTCTTTTACAGTATTAATGGCTAATCATATTTTTTCACCTCTGAAAGTTTTAGCTTTATTTTTTAAAATCTCTATTTTACACCTCATCACTTTCATGCTTTCCTTCTCTTTCTTTAATATATGGAATAACATACATGAATGGATATATATATATGTATATATGCATATATACATATATATACACACATATATACACATATATGTGTGTGTGTATATATATACGTGTGTACATATGTGTGTGTATATATATATACACACATATATATGTGTGTGTGCGTGCTTGTGTGTTAATTTAACTTCCCAGTCCTCAGTCCTTCCTGATCTATTAATTTTATTATCTGTGTCACATCTATGTGTGCATGTGTGTGTGTGTGTGTATATATATATATATATATATATTTATTATTATTATTATTATTTTTTGCCTCCTGACTATGGGTTACATTTTCCTACCTTTTCTTCAGGTCTGGTAATTTTTGATTGATTATCAAACCTTGTGAATATTATGTTAATGGATGTTGCATGATTCGTTTGTTTGTTTTGAACTTCTCCTGGTGAGCATTTGCTTGGGATCAACTTTTAGCCTTCCTTTTAAGTTTCTTGAAAGGGTGAAGTGTGATCTAGAATAACCATTGATCTAAAGTCAATATAGCCCCACTTCTAAGATAATCTCCTTCTAAGAACTCACCCAGTGCTTTGTGACTTTCTACTTAGATGGTGGAAATATAAAATATGCCCAATTTTGTGGGAGCCCTAAGTGTTGCTGTTTTCCCACAGTTTTTTCTCTAGACTTGGTAGTTTCTGCTCATTTATATGCAGATCAGTACTCAGACTTGAGGCATTCCCTAGTTGGCTATCACTTTACAGTTCTCTGGAGAGATCTCCTGAAGGTTTTTGGGACACTTTCTCTGTGTCCCTCCACTCTGATATTCTTCCTAATAAATTTCAATGACTTTGGAATCTTTGAACTATAGATAGTGATGTGGAGGCAAATGTAAAATTCACTTAAATTGTTTCTTTTCCTGAGTGATTATAGTCTTGATATATGTGTTGGAATGTTTCAAAATTTTTGCTTATTGAAGATAGGAGGGTAAACCTGGTCACAGTGAATCCATCAAGGTCACAAAGAATTCTTGTCTATCTTTGAATGACTCATCAAGTCATACAAATATTAGTATTTACATTTATGAAGCTGTTTCCCAAAGATGAACCTCAATCCACGACCTCTAATTTAGGCATATTGCCCCATTTCTGACTTTATATTCTAAAATAACTTCAAAGCTCAAAGCCTGAGTATCTGGTAAGATATAATAGTGCCGTTGGCAGAAACGAGAAAGAAGAAAAGAGAATTGGATTGTCATAGTATACTTTGTGTAGCTATAAAGAAATACCTGAGTCTGGGTTATTTAGAAAGAAAAGAGATTTATTTGGCTCACAGTCCTAAAGGCTCTACAAGAAGCATGACATCAGCATCTGTTTTGGTGAGAACCTTAAGAAGCTTGCAATCATGACAGAGGGTGAGGGGAGAGCAACCATGTCACATGATAAGAGAGGGAGGAAAAGTCAGGAGAGGGATGCCATATACTTTAAAACCACTAGCTCTCTTGGCTGGGTGTGGTGGCTCACATCTTTTCTCATAGTATCCTTACTGCTTTGAGTTCCAATACCCATTTCTCTCTGTTTTTCTTAATCTCTCCCATTACTGTAAATTTTGGTTTAATTTCCACTTATTGTGGAAAGATTCTTATTCTGTATAAGAATTTTATGAGACTATTAAGCAAGGCTGTATAAGAATATTAAGCAAGGCTTCAGTTAATATCAGGTATACATTCTGAGAAATAAATCGCTAGGTGATTTTATAATTGTGCAAACATCATAGAGTGTACTTACACAAACCTAGATGGTATAGCCTCCTACACACCTGGGCTAGATGGTATAGACTATTGCTCCTAGGCTACAAACTCATACAACATGCTACCGTACTGAATACTGTAAGCAATTATGACACAACAATAAGGTATATAGATACAGTGATTAGATATATTTGTATATCTAAACATAGAAAATATACATTGAAAATACTGTATTATAATCTTGTGAAACTCCCATCATATATGCAATGCATCATTGACTGAAACATCACTATGCAGCACATGACTGTATTGATTCTTCTCTAAGTTTGGGACTGATTTTTTTCTTTACTACTCAAATCAACATTCAATCATGATGATGTAGAATATTAGTCATTGATTTGGTATGATCTTCCATATATTCCCAGTCATTATGCTCGACCAACCACATTTATGCTGCTACTTGACAGCATGTACAACAGACCAGAGGCTAAGCTCTGACCTTCCAGCTTCTGTCCTTCAGTTAACCTTGCTTTTTCCTTTATCCTACGTTGCTTTTCACTCTTAGCTTTTTAATTAGTCTGTTTATTTGTTATGGAGGTAAATAGATCAACCTGAAAAAGAGAGGAAAGAAAATAGAAGAAAAGAGAACTTTTACTTCTTTGTAATAAGAAAGTAATGTGATTATATATACATATATATATATATATATACAAACAATATATAATATTTATATATGTAGTTGGTATAATACTATGAATAAAATTTTTTGATGAGTTGTAAGCCCTTCTTAAGTTATAGTACTGATTTGAATATGTATATATACTCCCAAGGAACCTATTGTTCAGCTCTTTCTTCTTGGAAGGTATATGGATACAGTGATTAAGAGCAAAAGTGTGTTCACAAACTTGCCTAGTTTCAAATCTCAGCTCCAAAGCTTATGAGATGTGTGACTGTAGGCATTTTGTTCTTTGGCTTCTGTATGTATAAGATGGACATAATATTAATCCCTACTTTACAAAGTTGTTGTGAGCTATAAGTGAGATAATCCCTGCGTCAAGTGGGCTGATGGAAGGATAAAGTTACATTTTGGTGACATTTTCAATCTGTTCTTATTTGGCAGAATGAAAACTTTTTGATGGAGATGGAAAGAGTTTGGTTTTGTTGATTCAGAATAGGATCCAATTCTGGCCCCCATTCAAAGTTTTTGACTTTTGAAAATAACAGCTGAGTAAAGCATCAGAAATTCACTGTAATTAAGGGTTAGTTTTTATAACTTAGTCAAGCTTTTGACTCAGCTTTGCCCCTCTGTTCTTTTTGTTTCCCATTCACTGTCCTCTAACTTACCTTGGGATGATCTTATCAATTGTCCAGTTCTATAAACCCCAGCAAATTTCAAATCCCTGATGTGCCTCTCATGAAGACACACACACACACACACACACACACACACACACACACACACACGCAGACACTGACAGGCACACACACAGGTAGGTATGCATATACATGTACACATTCATATATATATATATATATATATTGAAAGGAAGAGAGAGAAGAGAGAGAAAAATTGTTTTGACTCTCACTCGATACACAGACGATTGGAAAAAGAAAGAAAATAATACAGACAGAACAGTTATTTGGCATGTAGAAAAATTCTCCTATAAAACATCCCTTGATTTTCCTCTTACTTTTCACTGTATCCAAGCAAACATGTTTACATAGATGTTATAATCACCTGTTTACAATGATCTATGATATCTTCAGATTGGCTTCTGATTCTCTCATGTGTATCATAATGTCCTATCATGAAAACGAGTATTCAGCTAAGCATCTGCCCACTGATCCACTAAAAGCACCTTGACCACATAATCATAGTTCTAACTAGGAAGTCTTTAGGTAGAGGCTGTTTCAATCAAGAATTCAAAATTTTAGAGAAGCATAATGTGTACCAGAAAAGGTATCAGATTTCATCTCTAATTTTCATGTTCCTGTTTTTGTTCTCACCTCACATTGTTCCATCAAACCATCATCAAGCCATACTGATTAAATATTCCCTCTGCCTACAGCTGTGTTAGGATTTTGGTGACATAAATTAATTGGTAAGGTTTCAGTCATTTGGAAAGTTTTTGAAAGGTATTGCAACCCAGCCTTTTCATATTTTAGTGTTAAACCATGTTAAATATTAAAACATGGAAAAATCCCACTTAATCAGAGTTTTACTTTTGTTTATTTAGTCTACAGGTAAAACTTGGGGCATATAATAATTCTACAGCTTTTTGATCAGTCAGTGACATACAGTGTGGGGACCACCAACTTCTCACAGGCAGATACTCTGGTGTATAATAGTTGATCAAAAGATGTACTGGAAGTAATACTTTTTAAAGAGTAAATTGCCAAGTTTGGGACTGACCCAATTAAAGAATAAAACAGGATGGAATCAGTGGTATGTCAAAGAATTATTATTCCTGCTTTTATTCTGGTGATTTTTGTGTGTGTGAGTAGGAGAGAATAAGTGGAGTTATAGGTAGTGTGCTTGGAAAAAAAATCATAAAAAAATATCGATTGGTTATTATTATGTGACAATCCCTATGGTTTATATGCATTATTTCACGAAAACACATGAATTAGGTGTTGTTATTTTCTGCAGCCTTTGGAGGAAATGAAACCTTGGCAAGGATTCTGATGTAGTTCTGCCTAATCCTGAAACCTGAACATGGGAGTTCCTTAGGTTTATAAGGCTCCTCCCTCTCCAACGGTACAGCAGAAACAGGGTCAAGAATGAATGTGCTGTGGCATGTATTCACAACGCATTTCAGGCTTTACATGGCATATTCACATTTTAAAAATCTTCAAACTTCTCATTTTTACTGTGAGATAGTATTATTACATTCATATTACAAACGAGGAATTTGAGTATCAGGGTTGCTGAATAAATTGCCTAAGTTTACAGAGCTGGTAACATAGGCCCGAGATGAAGCCCTGGTCTCTGACTCAAGGTACCCTTACTATTTCCATTACTTTTTATTACTTCCAAATGTAAACATAACTGTTATCAAAATCAAGCCTTTGTGTGCCCATGCGTGCTAGATATAAATTTAAGCTGCCATTATTTATTCCCCTGTTGTAAATAAACAGACCAAAAGAGAATCTGGTAGATTTTGAGCTGTACAACACCTAAAATATTCCATGACAAGATAAAAAATCTCTGAATTATAAAAATACATTATTTATGTGTACTGAGCTTATCATCGTAAATATCAGCACCTGGCTCTTGGTCTGGCCTGGATGTCCTGATAAGAAAATTAAAATGGGAGGAGATACTGTTTAACGAGAAATTTCACAGAAGAACCTTTGACCTGAATCCCACAGAAGAGTTAGGAGAAAATGGAACTGAAAGGAAACTATCAGATTTCCTTAGGCACAGGATTAAGCTGTGACAATTTTATCTGGAGGTAGACTAGGTATTTTTTCTCCATCATGATTTATGAGGTACAAGAAATAACTTCCCTGTCCAGAATTACCTTTGCCATTTGCAGCAACTGCTATCCTCACCAGTAGACTTTGTTTGCATAAAGTGAAGGTGTTATCTCCACGAAACACAGTAAAATTACCACATTTCCTCTACAGAAATCTGTATTCTATATTGACCATTATCAGATTGTTTTTAGTGATAGCTAACAAAGGAGACAGAACACATAGGACTAATGTAGGGAAAGGTAGAGAGAAAAGCCAGAAAGCTATATTATTTTATTGGAAGGCTAGTTTTGGTGCTGGAAGGCAATCAGTCATTCACTTAACCATTCAACAGTGGAGGACCTTCCATATGTAAGATGCTGTCCTAGGTGCTGAGACACAGCACTACCAGCCATGAGCCTGGATTCTCACAGCTAGTGATAATAGCAGGGTAGCAGCTCATGCCAATCTCTCTTCCCCCACCCTAAAAGCTTTCTGAGAGAATGCCTTCAAAACATGAAAACCTAAACTATTTTGGATTAAATGTATTTTACCCGGGCAGAGGGGCAATGAAAAACAAAAACAAAAACAAAACTGAGCCTGGAGAGAAGAAATATGTTTGGAAAAAGCTTTTTCAAAAATTTTTCAGCAGCGCATGGTGACTCATGTCTGTAATCCCAGCACTTTGGGAGCCCGAGGTGGGTGGATCACGAGGTCAGGAGTTTGAGACCAACCTGGCCAACACAGTGAAACCCCATCTCTACTAAAAATACAAAAATGAGTTGGGCATGGTGGTGGGCGCCTGTGGTCCCAGCTACTTGGGAGGTTGAGGCAGGAGAGTCACTTGAACCCAGGAGGCACAGGTTGCAGTGAGCCTAGATTGTGCCACTGCACTCCAGCCTGGGCAACAGAGTGAGACTCCGTCTCAAAAAAAACCATTTTTTTTTCTTCTCCATATACCTGGGCAGAGTGGAAGTTTCAGGATAGGGAGCTACAAATAGTGGCAGAGTAGACTCAAAACATATGAACAGGAGATGTATTTGAGAAAAGCTGTTGATGTTGATTATTTGAAATAGATGCCATGTAAGAAGAGAAACTTTAGTCAAGAGCCAAGGCAGGATTTGAAGGCAAAGAAGGTCTGGGAGTGAAGTCCAAGGTGGAACAGATGAGGGCCTATGACTCAAAAAGAAGGAAATCTTTCTTCTTTTCCAGCAGCTATGATGAGGTAGTGGTCATATTCATGGTGAGGTGGAAAGAGACCAGAACAGTATAAGATACTTAATAACCGCATATAGACTGCAGATCAAATGACAGTGATGTTATTTTCTTTTAGAGTTCTTCATTTCCAAACATTTTGTGGAGGCTGTGTAAGGGAGGCATGTAAAACAGTCCGGCATATCATCTCAGAAGCTGATGAGTGGGGAATGCTTGAACCAAGCAGTGTGAAAGAATGCCTCTTTCTCTTAGGAGATTCCTTGAGATAACTCAAGTCCTTGTTATGCCAAGATTGCTTCTGCATAGGAGTTTTGCACAGGTGACAAAATGTCTTCTGCTAGCAGGATTAATTATGCAATGAGAATTTTAATCTTGGTAGATTATTTCCTGTGCTTTTATGATGTATCCTAAGAGACAGGGAAAACATAAGATGGAGAATCAGAAGGAGACACAGACTTCTTGAATTTTGTGAATGGAATTTTATGGGCTTGAAAAGAAGTGTATTATATAACAAATATAGCTTAACAGCAGCAGTTCCCAAAGTGTGGTCTCGGGACTCCTGAGGGCCCTTGAGACAATTTTGGAGGTTTGTGATCTATTTTCATAATACTATTAGGATGTTTTTTACCCTTTCACTCATTTTCTCAAAAATGATTGCTGGAATTTTCTAATGGCTTGACAAGATATTTGATATCACAACAGACTAAATGCAGAAGCAGATATGATAATCCAACTATCTTTTATGATGCAAGACACTTATGATATTTGTAGAAATATAAAACAATGCCACTTCTCTTACTATATATATATTTATATATATGTAACATATATATATTCTCAGATGGAGTCTCGCTCTGTCATCCAGGCTGGAGTGCAGTGGCATGATCTTGGCTCACTGCAACCTCCACCTCCCAGATTCAAGAGATTTTTGTGCCTCAGCCTCCCAAGTAGCTGAGATTACAAGTATAAGCCACTGAGCCTGGCTAATTTTTTTTGTATTTTTTTAGTAGAGATGGGGTTTCACCATGTTGGCCAGGCTGGTCTCAAACTTCTGACTTCAGGTGACCCGCCCACCAAGGCCTCCCAAAGTGCTGAGATTACAGGCATGAGCCACTCAGCCCAGTCAGTAATACAATTTTTTTTTCACATTCTCAGTTTTAATTCCTACTATGATGGACGTAGCATATATTAATAACATACATTGGGGTCTTCAATAATTTTTAAGAGCATAAAGGTCCTGAGATTAAAAAATTTGAGAACTTCTGCTTTAGAATGTTTGAAAAACAAAGTGTAGCCATTTGTTAGGATATGAGAAAAAGGATCATATGTGATTTTCCACTTTTTCACAAAAAGCAATTGGAAAATAACAAAAAGAGTGAGAAACACAAATGGAAGTTCTATATTCAACACAATTATGGAGTACCTAAAATTCTGAACTAAAACATATGAAGAGGGACAACTAAGTGTAATAAAATGTGGACTACTGTAGGAGACAAGAAAATGACATCACAGTGTTGCAAGATTCTTCAGGTGTCACTTTTGCAGCTGGAAACCTCTGTGGTGGCGACGCCTTTGCCCAAGTTTTGCTCAAGCCCACTGGTCTTGTTCTGCCCACTTGTCCTGGCAGGCTGCTCTCAGCTCATGCTACTGGCCTGGATCCCATGCCTACCAAGGGCAAGCCAGGCATGGAGTGGCAGAGGGTGCATGAACAAGTGAGTGCAGGGTCTGGCCACTGTGCACAGCCAGGCATGCCAGCTGCTGCAGCTAGGTGGGCAGCTCCAGGTACTGGCTCTATGAGAGCCTGTGGCTAGATCAGATGCACTGCAAGCAGCTTCCACTGCTGGCACCTGCATCTGGATGAGGGGAATGCAGCGGTGCCCGGAAGCTTGGAGACACCAGAAACTGCAGAGCCACAAAGAGGTTATCACAGCTCTGTCTTGGGGAGCCTCTTGGTCTGGGCTCCCAGAAGGGCCACAACACTTTTATTCTCATCACTTGCAGCTTGGTGAGGAAGGAGGGGCATGTTTCAGCCCTGTTTGTCTTACAGCTCCTTCAGCCCCACCATTTGGCAGGTCCCGAGTTCTTGTCCTGCGTCCAGGGAGAATAAGGTATGCGGACATCCAGAGGGTGAGTAAGGCGAAAAGGTGCTTTATTGAGCAACACTACAGCTTTCAAGAAACCCAAAGTGGATAGCTCCTTTCCACAGGCAGGTCATCCTGTCAAGTGCAGCTCTCAGTGCAGAGAAGATCCAGAGTGGGTATATCTGCAGGCAGGTAATCCTGAAGACTGTGCAGCCCCAGCAGAGAGGAGACCTGGAGTGGGTATCTCCTATCCACAGGCAGGTCATCCTGAGTCTGGCTGAGTCTGGGGTTTTTGGGCTTCAGAAGGAAGAAAGTAGGTGCTGATTAGTCTATGGGCATCCATGGGTGGGCCTGGAAAAAGCACTGTTAAGTTCTCACTCTGGCATGAACTCCACTGAACTGACAGCCAGGCTCCTATGCTACAGGCCTTCCCAGGCTTGAAGGTGGGGCTTAACTGGAGACTCTCTCCTTTCTACCCAGGAGCCTGCCTCCTGCCACAATCAACATGTTGTCTATGGCACCCAGGCTGTTTGTGCCAACAGGAACCTGCAGGCCTGAGCCAAGCCATCCCCAGCCCCCTCTTGGTCTCCCTCCTGTGCTTGTTGGTGCCCAAAGTATGGAGGTGGCCAAGGTGGCAGGGGGCTGGCATGTCAGTGCTACTGCCAGAGCATACACATCTGGCTGGATTGTGACAATGCTGGAGCTCAGCCTCCAATTTTGCTCTGAAATCGGGGTGGGTGCTGGGAATGAGAGAAGCCAGGCAGCAGGAGCAGGCACTCCCAAGCCTGTAGGATAGGGGCCATGAGGGGTTTCCTGGGCCCCTGAGAATACAGGAATGCCCAGGTCAGCAGCCACAGCTGGATGACTGCAGCTGTGCCTAGGAAGGCAGGAATTCCACCCCACCAACCTGGAAGGGGACAAGGCTCCCACATGTTCCTGGCTCCTGTGCACTCCACGGAGCATGTAGCCCTAGCCACCCTCTCCTGTTGCAGCTGGTGGTTTTGCAGTGGCTGCTCCAGTTGGGCCACAACAAGATGGTTACTGCTGAAGACTTTTTGGCATATATGACAGAATACCCAATTCTCTTAGCAGGTAGCACACTAGGTTTTTTCGTTTTTGTTTTTGTTTTTTCCTGTTGTGATATGATACGTATACCATAAAACTCACCTTTTAAAAGTGTACAATTCAGGGATTTTTTTAGTACATTCAATGAATTATACTACCAGCACCACTATCTAATTCTAGAACATTTGTGTCATCTAAAAGAAACCCGTGCTCATTGGCAGTCACTCCCCATTCCCCCCAATCGTTAATCTACTTTCTATCTATTGATTTACCCATTCTGAACATTCTATATAAATCATGTAATGTGTGACTTTTTCATCTGGATTATTTCACTTAGCATATTTTCAGAGTTCATCCATGTTGTAGCAAGTATCAGAACTTCTTTCATTTTTATAGCGAAATGATATTCTGGTGTATGGATATATCATATTTTGTTTACCCATTCATCAGTCAGTAGACATTTAGGTTATTTCTACACTTTTGCTATCATGAATAATGCTGCTATGACCATTTGAGTACAGGCTTTTACATGCACATATTTTTAATTCTCTCGTGTATACATTGTGTATACACCTAAAAGGAGAATTTCTGAGTCTTATCGTAACTCTATGTTTAACTTTTGGAGGAACTGCAAAACTGTTTTCCAAAGCAGGAATGCTATTTTACATACACCCTCCCATATAATATTGTAGTTTTGTTTTATTTTCCCTTCTTTTCATTTGTTTATTGGCCATTTGTATCTATTCTTTAGAGAAATGCCAATTCAAATTCTTTGCACATTAAAAAAACGTGTAGTCTTTTTATAGTTGGGTGTGAGTTCTTTGTACATTTTAGATGCTATTCAGTTATTAGATATGTGATTTGCAAATACTTTTTCCTGTTTTGTGGGTTACTTTTTTACCTTCTCGATTGTACCTTCTAAAGTACAAATGTTTATAATTTTCATGAAGTGCAATTTATCAAATTTTTCTTTTGTTGCTTGTGCTTTGGTGTCATATCTAAGTAATCGTTGTCTGATCCAAGATCACAAAGTTTATGCTTACGTTTTTTTCTAAGTGCTGTATACTTTTAGCTACACACTTTTAGTTATACACATTTAAGTTGTTGATCAATTTGGAGTTAATATCTGTGTATAGTGTGAGGTAGGGGTTCAACTTTATTACTTTGTCTGTGGAAATTCATTATTTTCAGCATCATTTGTTGAAAAGACAATTGTTTTCTCCCTTGAATTATTTCAGCACCCTTGTCAAAAATCAATTGACAATCAATGCAAATGGATGCATGCATATGTATGTGTTTGTGTGCATGCGTGTGTGTTTCTTGACTTTCAATTCTGTTCCATGGACTCATATGCCAGTGCCACACTGTCTTGATTACTGTTTCATTGTAGTGAGTCTTGAAATCAGAAAATGTGAATTCTCTAACTTAGTTCTTCTCTTTCAAGATTGTCTTGGCTATTCAGCATTTCCATATATATTTTTAAATGAGCTTATCCACTTCTAGGGAAAAGGCAGCTGGATTTTTGATTATGTTGAATTACTATTGGGCATTATTGCCATCTTATCCACCATATATTTTTAGTCTTTTTCTATCAGTATGGTATATTACATTCATTAACTTTTGTATTTTGAAACAAACTTGCATTCTGGAGTTAAATTATATTTGATCATGATGTATAATCCTTTTATATGTCCTTGGATTCACCTGTTAGTATTTTTTGAGGAACTTTGTGTCTATATTAATAAGATATGTTGGTCTAATTTTTTTGCAGTACATTTGTCTGGTTTTGTTATCAGGATAATACTGATTTCATAAAATGAGCTGGGAAATGTTCCCTTCTCTTGTGTTTTTTGGAAGGGATTCTTTTGTATGTGTGAAGAATTAGTGTTAATTCTTCCTTAAACATTTGGTAAAATTCACCGGTAGAGCCATCTGGTCCTAGGAATTTTTGTGTGCATGTGTGAGTTTTTGATTACTGATTCAGTTTAATCTCTTTACTTGTTATAGTTCTATTCAGATTTTTAATTTATATTTGATTCAGTTTCAGTAGTTTGTATCTTTCTAAGAATTTGTCTATTTCATCTATGTTAACTAATATTTTTGTATATAATTGTTCACAGTCTTACTTTATAATTCTTGGTAATTTAGTAAGGTCAGTAGTAATGTCCCCTCTTTAATTCCTGATCTTTGTAATTGGCTGGTAAAAATACCTAAAAGTTTTCAATTTTTTTTTCATTAATGTTTTCAAAGAACAGATGATTTTTAGTTATTTTTCTCTCTCATTTTAAAAATTCTCTATTTAATGTAGTTCTCCTCTGAAATTTATTTTTCTTCTGCTTTATTTGAATTTAGTTTGTTCTCCAAATATACCTCTAAAAATTAGTTTAGCTATATCCCATACATTTTGGTTTGTTGTGTCTTTATTTTCATTCATCTCAAAGTATTTTATAATTTCTCTGTGATTTTTTTCCTTGAGCCACTGGCTTAAAATTTAGAAGTGTATTATTTAATTTCCACATTTATAAATTCCCCAAAATGTATTGTTATTAATTCATAATTTTGGAACATACTTTACGTGATTTCAATTCATTTAAATTGATTAAGATTTATTTTATGGCCTAACATAATTTATTATGGAAAATGTTCCATGTATACTTGAAAAGAATATGTGTCTTGCTCTTTGGGGATAGAGTGTTCTATTGATGCTAATTAGGTCTAGTTGCTCAAGTCTCACTTGTTGATCTTCTGCCTAGTCATTCTATCTATTATTTAAAGTAAGCTACTGAAGGCTACAACCATTATTGTTGAATGTTCTACTTCTTCCTTGAACTTCGTCAATTTTTACTTTGTGTCTTTTGGACCACAATTGGTAAGTGAATATATGTTTACGATTGCCATTTTTTGTTGTATTGACCCTTTTATCATTATAAAATGCCCTTCCACGTCTGTAGCCACAATTTTTGTTTTAAAGTTTATTTTGTCTGATTTGTGTGTAACCATTCAGGATCATTTTTGGTTACAACTTGTATGTTCTATATTTTTCCACCATTTTACTTTCAATTAATTTGTGTTGTTGAATCTAAAGTTTGTCTCCTCACTTCTCAAAAGAAGACATACATGTAGCCAACAAGCATATGAAAAAATGCTCAATATCACTAATCATTAAGGAAATACAAATCAAAACTATAATGATATACCACCTCACGTGAGATAGAATGGCTATTACTAAAGTAAAAAATAACAGATGCTAGTGAGGTTGCAGAGAAAACAGGATGCTTATATGCTACTGGTGGGAAAGTAAATTAGTTCAGTCACTATGGAAAGCATTCTGGAGATTTCTCAAAGAACTTAAAATAGAACTACCATTTGACTCAGCAATCCCATTACTAGATATATACTCAAACGAATAAAAATCATTTTGCTGTAAAGATATATGTGCACAGATGTTTATTACAGCACTAGTCACAATATCAAAGACATGGAATCAACCTAGAGGCCCATTAATGATCGACTGGATAAAGAAAATGTACTATTTTTGGAATAGTACACAACCATTGAAAAAAAAAAAAACAAGGTCATGTCCTTTGCAACAACATGGATGGAGCTGGAGGCCATTATCCTAAGCAATTGTTGCAGAAACAAACAAACAAAAAAACAATACTGCATGTTCTTACTTATAAATGAGAACTAAACATTGAGTACACATGTACACAAATAAGGTATCAACATGCACCAGGGCCTACTTGAAGGTAAAGGGTGGGAGAAGGGTAAGGATAAAAAAAACTACCTGTCAGATATTCTGCTGGTTACTTGGGTGACAACATTTTCTGTTCACCAAACCCCCACAACACACAATTTACCCATGTAACAAATCTGCACATGTACCCCTTGAATCTAAGATAAAAGTCAAAAAGAAAAAAAAATTAAAAAGAATAGTTTGTCTCCTGCATACTACATAGAGTTGGCCCATATTTATAATCCATTCTGTGAATCTTTGCCTTTTTATTGGAGCAGTTATTCCATTTAAATTTAATGTAATTATTGGTATAATTTATATCTGCCATTTTACTTTTTACTTTATGTGTCTTTTTTCTCATTCTCATTTTCTTTATTACTATCTCTTTTGTTTTAATTAGATACTTTCTTTTTTTTTTGAGATGGAATTTTGCTCTTTTTGCCCAGGCTGGAGTGCAATGGTGTGATCTCGGCTCACTGCAACCTCCGCCTCCCAGGTTCAAGCAGTTCTCCTGCCTCAGCCTCCCGAGTAACTGGGATTACAGGCATGCACCACCATGCCAGGCTAATTTTGTATTTTTAGTAGAGACAGGGTTTCTCCATGTTGTTCAGGCTGGTCTCAAACTCCTGACCTGAGGTGATCTGCCCACCTTAGCCTCCCAAAGTGCTAGGATTACAGGTATGAGCCACCATGCCCGGCCTTAATTAGATACTTTCTAGTGTACCATTTTAATTCTCTTGTTGTTTCTGTTATTATATATTTTGACTTGTTTTTACAGGTTGTTTTAGAGATTGCAATTAACATCTAGTATATTGCAATTCTGTTCACCTGATAGCATACAATAACTCTGCTTATATATATAGCCTCATCCCTACCTCCCGTCTCCGTTTTGCTATTATTGTGAAGTAATTTACATTGTATACCCACCAACAGAGATTTATGATTATTCTTTATTCAGTTGTCTTTTAAGTCAGATAAGAAAAAAAGAGTTACGCATAAAAAATACACTTACACTGTCTTTCATTTTTAAAAGTGTTTTAGAGATCTGGTCTTGCTCTGTCATTCAGGATGGAATGCAGAGGCAAGATCATAGGTCACTGCAGCCTCAAACTCCTGGCCTCAGACTCCTGCCTTGGCCTCCAAAGTAGCTGAGACTACAGGCACACACTACCACATCTGACTTATTTGTTTACTTATTTACTTTTTTGTAAACAGAGTCTCATTTTGTTGCCCAAGCTGGTCTCAAACTTCTCGTTTCAAGTAATCCTGCCACCTTGGCCTTCTAAAATGCTGGGATTGTAAGCATGAGCCACTATGTCCAGCCCATACTGTCTTTTAAATTTACCTATGTAGTTGCCCTCATTTCTTTATGTAGATATGATTTACTGGCTAGTATGCTGCATGGAAGTTTTGCTAGCAACAGTTTTTATTTATCTGAGAATGTTTAAATTTCTCCTTGTTTTTAAAAGCGTACCTTTGTCAGATGTAGAATTCTTTGTAGGTGGTCTTTTTCTTACAGCACTTTTCTTTTCTTTTTTTTTTTTTTTGAGTTGGAGTTTCACTCTTATTGCCCAGGCTGGAGTGCAATGGCACAATCTCGGCTCGCCACAACCTCTGCCTCCTAGGTTCAAGCAATTCTCCTGCCCCAGCCTCCCAAGTAGCTGGGATTACAGGCATGTGCCACCACACCTGGCTAATTTTGTATTTTTAATAGAGACAAGGTTTCTCCATGTTGGTCAGACTGGTCTTGAACTCACAGCCACAGGAGATCCACACACCTTGGCCTCTCAAATTGCTGGGATTACAAGCATGAGCCACCGTGACCAGCCTCTTTCAGCCCTTCGAATATGCCATCTTACAGCCTGCTGGCCTCCATAGTTTCACGTAAGAAATCGTTGATAGTTTATTGGGAATCCCTTATAGATGATAAGTTATTTCTCTATTATTACTTTTGAGATTCACTGTCTTTGTCTTTCAATAGTTCGATCAGGTGTAAATCTCTTAGAATTTATCCTATCTTGAATTCATGAAGAATTTATCTGTTGTGAAAATTACTTTTTTATTAAATTTAGGAATCTTTTTACCATTGTTTCCTTAAATATTCTTTCTACCCCTTTCTTCATCTCTGCTTATTCTGAGACTCCTATTTTGTTAGTATGTTCGACAGTGTCCTGTAGGTCTCTGTGGCTCCATGCATTTTTCTTCAGTCTTTTTCTGTTTCTCAGGCAAGTTAATTTCAACTGAACTATCTTCAACTTTGCTGATTCTTTCTTCTATCAGCTCAAATCTGCTGTTGTGGCCCTGTAGTAAATTTTTATTTTATTTACTCTACTTTTGAGCTCCAGATTTTCTATTTGTTCCTTAAAAAAGTCCATCATTTAATTAATATTCTTTATTTGGTAAGACATACTTCTGATGTTTTTCTTTAGTTCTTTCAACCTGGTTTATTTGAGTTCTTCAAATTTATTTAAAATACTTGAATTTAAGCCTAAAGATAGTAAATATAATATCTGAATTTCTTTAGGAATAGTTTCTATTGGGCATATTTTTCTTCTCCTGTTTATGAACCATACTTGCTCATGTCTCTATGTATTAAAATTTTTGTTAAAAACTGGACATTTAAAATAATTTTATGTTCAATTATGAAAATAAGATTCTGCTCTCTCCTAGGGTTTGTTGTTGGTTCTGTTTGTTTTCTGAATGACTTTCATGAACTAATTCTACAAAGTCTGTATTCTCTGTTGGCTGTGACTACTAAAGTCTATTTTGGGTTACCTTAGTGGTCTTCTAATGATTGGACAGAGATTTCTATACCTAAGAATATATTTGAGAAATAAGCCCTATCGCTGTAAAGGAAAACTGAAGGTATTCCCGAGTGATACAAAGACTTGAACAAAGAAAACTTCATAATATCTTTGGATTGAGAGATTCAATATAACATTAATAACCATTTAATTAAAGTTAATGTGTTAACTTTAAGTGCTATTGCATAACGGCAGTGAGATACTAAGATGATTTTGAGGGATCTAAACAACTTGAATTTGGATTTCATATAAAAGATAGACAAGCAGAGAAAATTCTGAATAAGAAGAATTACATATCATACAGTGACATAAATCAAACCAGTGTGGTAATGGCAAACAAATGGATGGATAATTCAATGAAACATAAATAAAAGCCTAGAAACAGTTCAATGCACTTGACTAGCATCTCAAATAATTGTAGGAAAGATGTATTACTGAACAGATTACATTTAAAAAAACCAGTCACATGGAAATAAATAATAATAATATTAGAATAGCAAGAATTTTAAGTAAGAGATAAATTGCAATAATCCTCAGAAGGTAGATTATTCAGGATAAAAATCTACTTAAAATATTATAATAATATACTTGACAAAAAATGTATCATGTATCATTTCCATACCATAGACAGAAAATAGAAGACCAATAACTCAATAAAAATGGGTTAGGGATATAAAGAAGAATGAAAGGAAAAGAAAATACAAATCCTAAATGTGTAACTATATGTTTGACTCACACATAATATGAGAAATGCAAATACACAACAAGAAATAACACCTTTTACCTATCTGATTGGCAAAGAGTGAAAGTTTCATAATACATAGTGTTAGCATGGGCGTGAGAAAACTTGGATGCTGCCGGTGGGAGTGTGAATTAGAACAGCTCTTACTGATTATAGCCTGGCAATATTTATGCAAATTACTAATGCATATACCTTTTAGTTCAGCAATTACACCTGTAAGAATTTATCTAATAACCATATGCACATGTATGAAATAACATACCTACAAAGTTATTTAGTACAATGTTGTTTATAATAACAAAAGAATAAAAATAACTTGCACATTTATCTATAAGAGGCTGGATAAATTATAAAACAAAAGAATATCATGCAAGTGTGAAAGGAAAGAGAACTAAGAAAGAAAGACGAAGAAAATAAACTCTTTGTATATTAATATGGAAAGCTCTTCAAGATATATTTAAATGTAAAACAAAATCGAAATGTAGAACAGTATATATAGGGTGTGCCATCATTTATGTAAAAAAGGAAAATAATATTTTTGTTGCTTATACATGTAGGAAGCTATAGAAGAGCATTTGTTGTTTATAGGGAAGGGCACTAGAATTGGGACTCAGGGGTGTAGATCTTTTGCTGACTAAATTTTGAACATTATTCATGTATTATTTATTCAGTAAATGGAAAAATCATTTCCAATTACAACAATCACCCAAACAAAAACCGAAGAGAAAAATAAAATCACCTTAAAAATAGTATCTCTGGAAGCGGCTGAGAACACAATTAGGACAGCAGACATTTGACAAAAATGAGCAAAATTAAATAGGAAAAAAGAAAGTTTCAAAGAATTAGTGTGAAAATGTGAAAAACTGTAAAGCCTCTGCAGATATGAAACTAAAGCACGGTAAAAAAATAAAGTTTTCACCAATAAATTCAAAGAAAACTTTTCTGGAATAATGAAAGATATTCTAACAATTGAAAGCAGAACATGTTACAGAAAAAACTGATACTAATTGATCAACTTCAGGTCTTTCCTGAGAAAAGTTATTGGACATAATCATATCAGAACACCCCTGTGAACTGTCAGGCAAAGAAAAGAAAAAGGACCTCATGTTTAGGGAAGAAAAACAGTAAATTTGGATTCAGACTTCTCTGGGACCACATCCAATGCTAGCAACTGGGGAGCAGTGTCTGCAAAGTTTTAATTGAAAGGAACATCATCATATGTTATGTCCAGCTATACCACTGTGCAATAATAAAAACCAAGGAAAAATATTTTCAAACATACAAGAAATCAAGAAATATTGTTTCCATAAACATTCTTGTAAAAAGTACCAGAGGACAGACTTCAGCCAACCAAAATATGGATTTAGAAGTGAAGATAAATGGAGTCATGGTGAGGAGCGAATCCATTTAAACATTAAACTAATGCTGAACAACTGTGGGAATTATCCTTACGGAACCAAATATGACAATTTTACACCATGAAATTGTAGAAATGTTATAATAAAAGCAGAATGGTGAGAAAATGTAGGAAGTAGCATAGTTGAAATGGCATAGAGGAGATCATATTTATAATGTTTTTTAAAGTGGACTGTGTAAATATGGTGAACTTGATGGAAGAAAATAAGCCTGGGACAGGACTTGTTTTAATATTAGCACATTGGGAAGGCTTCTCTCTGGTGCAGAGTTTTTTTTTTTTTTTTGCATTTTTCAATATTTTTTTTTAATAATGTCTCGCTCTGTCACCCAGGCTGGAGTGCTGTGGTGCGATCTCTGTTCACTGCACCTCCACCTCCTGGGTGCAAACTATTCTCATTCCTCAGCTCCCAAGTAGCTGAGACTAGAGTCATGTACCACTACACCCAGCTAATTTTTTTGTATTTTTAGTAGAGCAAAGGTTTTGCCATGTTGACCAGGCTGGTCTCAACTCCTGGCCTCCAGTGATCTCCCTGCCTTGGCCTGGTGCATAGTTAAAAAAGTTTTATATGTGAATCTCTAGTAGTTTCCACAGTTTCTGCCTGTAATAGAAATGCAATGACCAGGGCTTCTGCCTCTGTCATGCCTAATGACCAAAAAGAAATTTATCTCATGCAAAAATTTCAGGGTTAGGATGTTGTATTTGTTAAGATTTCTAACTGGAAACAGCAAAATTCACTCTACCTAGTTATACAAGAAATACTGTTCATGGAATCATGGGCAAGACTAGAATTACAAGATGTAAACTAAGATACCAGGAAAAATTCCTAAAGCTATATCCCAATACTGGTCTGGAAAGGGAGTTGCTGCCACCATCCCCAAATTGCTGTGTGTCAGGACTACATGGCTCATTCAGACTGTTTTGCAGTCATGGTGAGGATGTACTTATGACTTAGAGCTTAGGTATTAATTGGTTCAGAATACTGGTGAGTATGCACCAGTGCTCATAGCAATTCCAGATGAGAAGCACGGCTGTAACTCAGGAAACTCATATGTTCTCTAATTCTCAGGGGTTACCCCTCGCTTTCATACCCAAGATCCAAGATGGATCACATCTCTGTGGGAAATCTCACCAATTTCTATATTCCTCTGGTCAGACCATCCCATAGTCTGCTTCATACATTGCTAATCCCTCTCAGCAGCTGCCTTCTTCACTCACTCCTCCTCTCCTTTCATAACTTTTATGTACCACTAACTCAAGATGTAGGATTTAGAAGAATACTTTCTGAACGTTGGCAGAGAGTAGAGAGTAATTATAACATAGAGAAGAAAATAATTTCAACACTAATAAAAGGTTATTGGTGTAAAGCATTTGTTTTACTAAACATTTATGGTTAGTGAGTGTATTAGTCTATTCTGACAATACTAATAAAGGCATACCCAAGACTAGGTAATTGATGAAGCAAAGAGATTTAATTGATTCACAGTTCAGCATAGCTGGGGAGGCCTCTGGAAACTTACGATCATGGTGGAAGGGGAAGAAAACATACCTTTCTGCACATGGAGGCAGCAAGAAGAAATGCCGAGCAAAAGGGGGAAGAGCCCCTTATAAAACCATCAGATATCATCAGAACTCACTCACTATCATGAGACAGCAGCATGGGGGTAACCATCCCCATGATTCAATTACCTCCCACCAGGTCCCTCTCACATGGGGATTATGGGAACTACAATTCAAGATGAGATTTGCATGGGGACACAGCCAAACCACATCAGTGAGTTTATGTAATCAATAAAGCATACATTAATTTCAAATTTGATGTCAAAAATTAGTGTTGTAGCAATGCATTGAGCATCTCCCATCATGGAGACCCTCTTGGTGGTCGTATTTCTTATTGGCAGTCATTTTTATTAAATTGGTGATCCTCATCTCTTTCCACAATCTTCTCACATCTTCTTATTGTTCATGTGTCCCTTCTTTTCTCTTATGTGCTGACAACAGGATCTTAATTTTCCAACCTGACTATCTTATTATTTTGAAATATACTTTCAGATCATGTCCTGGGGAGGGGCTTTATTTTTGGCACCCAAGTAGGTTGGTTCAATTGTTTTCTGGGTAAAAAATATTCCCAAAACAACCCAAGAACTTCCTTACTCATACAAATTATACCCTTTTACCCTTGTAAGTGAAAGATCTACCTCCAGAATTTTTTGTAATACAACCACTTTGCCCTCCCTGCTACAGTCACGGAAAATGTAATGGTGGAGATTGAAATGGGAAACCAAGAACGGGAGAGCAATGATAAAATTAAGATTTGGTATTAGTAAAAAGGATGAAAACTATTTTTTGCCTATATACCCAATACTGGTGCTAACCTCACTGAAAATCATTAATCGACTTCAGTGTATATTTTATTCCTTGATTTCTGGAAATTAAAATGAAATTAATTCTTTTTGATGTTATTTTTACACAGGTCACCATTTTTCTTTGATCTGATATAGGAACATGTTCAAATACAGTCCGTGCTACCTTTCTTGTTATACTGGCAGATCACTGAAGTTTCTAGAGTGAATTGAAAGAAGAAGCATCACCATCAGCATTTTGCTAGTTCTCTCAGACAAATGTTAAATTTGGAGCACTCAGTATCCTGGCAGTGAAAAGACTGGGTCTTTTTCCATAAAAATAGCCAAATAGTCCATGATGGTAGAAATGGTAGGTTTCAGTATGGGGTCAGGAAACAGGATGTAGTTAATGTTTCTTAAATCTTTCTCTGTTTCCCTCAAACAGGTCCTGTAGTAGACTAAAAGCTATTACTCAAGTATTAGTAGATGATGGAGACTAAATTCATTCTTGATTTATTATTTATTTGTAAATTTATTAATGAGAAGAAGATTAGAATAGCTCCAAAGGCCCATTTTCTCCTCATTTTGGGTGACTCAGCAGATTTGTTTTGGATTTACCAAAAAACAGGACACCAGTCACAGACTCAGCAGGTGCCCCCTTCTACCATGGTTTATTCTTCAACTGGGAAGCTTCCATTGCTATGTAAATGCATTGCAGAGTAGGGAACCCTCTCTACTGGAATGTCAGCTGTGAAACATGCAGACCATTGTTTGCTCAGATCTAAGCTGCAGGATTATAGAGTTCATATGACTGCTTGCACTCTATTACTTCTGTGTTTGTAATTTTCCTCTCAATCTATCTTATGTTTGTGTCGTGTGACGCTAGTGCTTGAATCTGTCACCGTTTTGGGTGATGTTTATTTCACAGATAGTTATTGGAGGGCTACTGCATGTCTGACACTGTTTTAGCTCCTTGAGATAGCTCAGCGAACAAAACAAAAGGTCTTCTCTTCTGGAGGTTAAATTTCAGTGGTGGTGGTGAGGAGGCAAAACAATAAATATGGTAAGTAACATATAATATGTCAAAAGATAAAAAGTGCTATTGAGAACAAAAAAGTAGAGTAGGGCAACAGGGATCAGGTTTTGATGACAGATTTGGGAAGTGGTGATTGACATGTGACTCTTCTCTGGATAAGTTGTTATATATATGTATATATATATATATATATATATATATATATAAATTCTTTAAGAAATAATCTGTGTTTTATTCACCCATCTATCCCTATAACACCCAGCACAGTGTCCAACACTGAGTAGATGAATGAAAACTGTTGAATTAACTGGCCTGATGTAATTTAGAGCACAAGAAGTGATTTTGTCAGGTTTTACATGTAAGTAACAGGACTTCAGCACTTTTATAACTCTAGGACATTCTTCTGCTTCTGCTAAAAAATACCTGGCACATACTCATTTAATGAAATCTCATTATAAAATGATGTTCTATGCTATCGCCTTTAATTTAGTTAATGTCTCCATTGAAGACTGGATCATTGTGCTGTTTCTAGCATCTGGCAAAGTATAGCATATATATAGTCTTAGAACCGATGACCAAGACACACCCAGGAATGGAGGATTCTACAAACCATGAGCTGTGTGTTTCAAAGTGGATGAGTTCTAGAGGACAGAAAGAAAAGAAATGCAAAATCTGTAAAGAATCAGGCTACCTCTTTATGTATACCACATTAGCTTTGAGGACTAAGTTTTGTTTGAATTCTGATAGTAAGTTGTAAATACTACTGCTGCTCTGAATCTTGGCCTTTATGTAAGCCTTTATATTTTCCTTTATGGAGATATTGTCATTGGCTCATCAACTTTTTAGTCAGCCTCAGTTTTAATTAGGGTAAAGGTCACATTGCTGTAACAGAATGGCCCCAAACTCAGTGTTCTTAAGAAGATAGAAGTCTGTTTTGCTTTCCAGTAAAATGTGACCAGTTTAAGCTGGAGAGGCAGGTCTGCAATCATCTGGGCATCTTCCATGCTTGCATGGTCAAATAAAAGGTGCCGTCACATTTTGAGTGGCCAAGATTGGTTTGGCAGCCTAGAGATAGATCACCTTGGAATGAGTGAGTCAAGAGCCTGAGTGAAAGATCATCTTCCACTTCTTTTCAATTGTTTTTTCATTATAGAGTCCTTAAATTTTAATCTGAAATCACCAAATAGAACTATTCATTTTGCATAGTCATAAACGGAAAAGAGAAACATCAACTTAAAAATCAGCCTCCCGAGTAGCTAGGACTAAAGCCCATGCCACCATGCCCAGCTAATTTTTATATTTTTAGTAGAGACGGGGTTTCACCATGTTGGCCAGGATAGTCTCGATCTCTTGACCTTGTGATCACCCCACCTCTGCCTCCCAGAGAGTATATATTTAGGCAGGCAATTTGCAATTCCCTCCATAATCTCTGAATCAATACAATATAAGGAGAGGAGTGTTTTTGTGTTTGCTTGTAATACATTCATGCATGTGGAAAGGCCATTATAGGATTACGCCAAGATAAAGCTACATCTCTTATCCCCATCCCCAGTGTACCCTGAAAGCTCTCCTAAAGCAAATTAATTCTTCCAATTCTCCAATTCTAACAATGTAACTCTGCTTGGTAAGCCCCACTGATTCTCAAATGATTCCAAAACTTGAGAAGTCTAAACACATGACAGAAGAAAATACACTAAATAAAAGATACCAAAAAACCTTCTAATTTGACTCCATTCATCTGATTTTGAAAGGAAACGGAACTCTCTCAAAGTCCTTTGTGTTGTGTCTCAGTCAATGTGTAGGCCAGTGACTCCATTTCATGTTTTTTTTTTTTTTCCCCAAAGCAACAGGTATAAATAACTATCAACTTTATCCTGTATATATTTCTACCTATGTTGATATTTACAAGATATTTCAGGACTAAAAGCAAATCTTGAAAAAAATATTACTGGTAATCAGATGGCTCATCTCAGCAAATCACACTGCCTGGCAGACAAATGATTTCCTGGTCGTAAAAGCAGTTCAATGGACTTTTTGCTCCATAAAGCTCATCTTGACAAAAAAGTGTGACTTTCTTTGATCCTTGGTGTGGAATACTTCAGATGACCTGGTTCAATAGCAAAAAATAAAAACCGGACAAGATTGGTTTGGCAGCTTAGAGATTGATCACCTTGGAATGAGTGAGTCAAGAGCCTGAGTGAAAGATCATCTTCCACTTCCTTTCTATTTTTTTTTCATTATACAGTCCTTAATATTTTAATCTGAAATCACCAAATGGAATTATTCATTTTGAATAATCATACAGAAAAATAAATGAACTTAAAAATTATGTACAGTATAAAAACAGAGATGGCACCCAAGTCCTTTATAAACAAGTTTGGGCTTAAGAATTTCTGTAAGGAATCAAAATTCTTATTTTTTATATACAATTTCATATCAGGCAGATGAAATCCTCTTCAAAGAAGGAGATATTATATTTGTAGAATAAAAGAAATGTAGTGGAAAAACAACATTACTGGATTGCTCCTGATTTATGGACATTTGTGAATCATTCAATTCTGTGGAGCCCAGTTTGCTCTTTGGTAAAATGGGAGACAATTATGTGTGTATTTTTCATAAACATCATGACAATACAATGAGATAATATAAGTGAACATGTCCCATAAAGCATAAATGCTGCATACCTATGAAGTTTGATAATATTTATTATTTTTCAGTGATTCTGGGGCGAATGATTTCTTAACGATAGCATTGATGTTCTCTGGATTGTGATTAGCCTGAATGTGACTTTTGAATACTTTCCTTGTTTTATTCATCTACCCCCCTCATTTTCCTCTCATCTCACATGATATTCCTGTTCTTTGTCGTATTACCCCCAAAACTTCTTTCTCTTATTCCCCAAATGCCAGTGCTAGTACCACCACTCTGTCCACCAGATGAGGAACACGATCCATGTTCCCTTGTTAATCTATTCACCTTTAAACCCAGTTGTGTTTCATTAAGAGAATGTGTACTTTGAGGCAAACACTTTCCACTGCTTTAATTTTAGCTGCAGGAACGAGAAAGGTGTTGGATCACCAAAAGAGGTCACACACACCGAAAGGGAGAGGAAGGCACTCTAGAGCACATTCCTCTTGTATCACCTGATATTTAATTTTCTATAGCAAGCAGCTAAGCTGTACAAACTTTAAGGGAAATAAAGAAAAATGAAACAACATGGCATTTCAGCACTTCTCCCAGGAGGGTACAGTGCTAGGGTGTTAGGAGCACAAAATGAAAGTTGACTTGAATAGACTAATTTCACAGTTTATTTATTAGAATCCCAGTTCTCCCAGTTTTTAACTGAGTAATTTTGGTTACGTCAAAGTTTCTGGAACCTCATCTTCCTTATCTGTTAGGAAGGGTTAACAGCGACTTTCTCACTCTTATTAAATATTGTGCTATATATGCAAGACTTGGTATAAAGTGGGTGCTTAATAAATATTATTGCTTATAAATTTATAAACAATAAATATTTATGAGTCTATATCTCCAAGTGAATATTGGCCATGTGCCTTTGTTGAGATACAGAAATCTCAAAGAACAGGCACACTATTCATCTGCTGAAGACTTAAGTTGTGGATACATAAAATCTTGAGGGTACGTTAGTCCAGACTTCCAGGAAAACGAGATTTCCTTCTGTATCATCCATGACTGGCAGAAATCCAGCCTCCAATTGAACTGTCATAAGCTGTCAAAGTAGTTCATTCCTTTTAACAACATTTCTAACTACTAGAAAGAGCTTGCTTACAATCCATTGAAATCTGCCTTTCCATAAATTGTACACATTAATCAAAGATCTCCCTACTACAATGTTTAAGATGAAGCTGAATCATCATTATTTCAAGAAACTCTTATTAAAAGAATAAAGATAATATCATGCTAGACTGAAGTCTTTTCTTGTTTAGTTCTTAAGTGGATTTTCTACTGACATAATTTACAGCTCTTTACTAGCCTGGGTTACTCTAGTTTGTTAGTCTTTTAAAAATGTATAAAAACTAGGTTTGAACATAGTACTTTTTTAAAAAAAGTCAGCATACTATGCATTTATAAATGTAATCTAAATTTACAGTCCATATTTACCATTAGCTAGGAACACCACATGCTTTTTGTTCAGCCTGGGACACTTTTAAGACTGAAAGATACTCTATTAGCAATTATACTTGGAAAAAAGACATAAGATGAGATTTAAGACAACCAAGGACAAGTAGTCATTCCACATCAAAAGGATCCTCACATTGTTATTTTCTTTCTTTCCCTATTTCACATTTTCACCTAGATGAGATAGCTATTGAAATTTTATACAACTGCATAAGTCAGTTTCTACTATACCATACTCTTACCACTTCTGATAGATCTGCTTTTGGTAAACACTATGCTCATTGCTATATTTAAAATTTTATTAGTGCACAAGGTTTAGGTAGTCTCTTTTATAAAAATTTCAAGTTTGCTTTACTATAGCATTTTCTGTACATTAGAATTTAAGAATTCAAGACTTAATATTGCCTTAGTGTTATTCCCTGTCACTTTTCTCTTGAATTAATACTTTTCATATATGTTATCTGCTGCCTTCTATTATTTCCATCTTTATCAATTTATCTGAGTAATCTCTCTTTTTCAAATTTCAGGTTAATACGTTCTTGATAAGGTCATCAAGTCTATAAATAAGCATATCAATAACACTCTCCCACACACCCTTTGATTATATTTTATATACAAGGTGATCTCTTTCTGAAAAAAAAGAGTGGTTATTTAACAATCTCTAAATGCTTTTCCTTACTATGAACACAAATTCAAAGAAAATTTTCATAGTTCATGTATCTTCATGTTCTTAATCCTTCTCAGGGAATCAAAATCACCAGGGATAGATTCTCTTTCTCTTTCAAATTTTTTTTTTTTGCTTTATTGTTTGTCTCTCTAATTATTAATTCAAATGAAGAAGCAAAAATGGCAGGAGTTGGTGGATTCAGGAAGCATAAGCAAATTCTCCTTCAGGCACTGCACACTGTTGTGCTGCTGCACTACAGTCCTGCCAAGTCAACACATGAGAAACTCGGACTTCCTTTCCTGAGAGTTACAATCTCTGTTAGATGATGGACGCACGTTATCTCACTTCAAGGGTATCCGTAACTTGTGAAGCTTTTTTAGTGTTCTGTGAAGCCAGCAATTAATTTTTTTCAGAAGATCTTGATTCACCTTATTTGGGAGGTTCCTTCTCCTGCCCAGCATGTGAACCCAATGACACCATTTCTCTGCTACTCTTTGTCAGAACGTTCTGTTCTCCAAAGTCTTGATATTGTTTGCTCCCTTCATTTCATTGTTTTGGTCCCTATTTCTGACTTCTCGGCAGCAACGCCTTCATGTTTTCTAATACACGAAAAAGAGAAATTTCCCCTTTAAGTTTCTTTATGTTTTGAACTAGCAGATATTTTATCTCTAATACGAGTTGTAATGTAACTCCTCCTTTTCCTTCCTGCAGGCTGCTAGGACCACATACTTGTATTGAGGACAAGTAGTAGAGATAACCAGACCTCCTCCGAGGAGAACTTTAATCTGAATGTTCCATATCTTTGTCTTACCCTTACTTTTCCAACCCTATTCTGCCACTCTTCAATTTTCGTCTCTGACAAGGGTTGGAACCTCAGAGGGAGAAATCATATCACTTTTGGGAGTGGCACATCCATGGTCGCTCAATATGGCACCCAAGTCAATTCTGACCCACAAAAACTGATCAGTGTGTCTGTGGACTAAGGATTTCACTTCTGTCCCTCACACTACTCTGTGACCTTGGACTTGCCACTGAATCATCCTGTGCATCAGATTCTTCCCCACTTACAGTGAAAGTGTTGAACTAGATGTCCTCTGAAAAATTTTCTTATTTGACATTGGCATCTTCCAACCATGAGTATAGTATTTCCTGTGTGGCCTCGTAGTATTATACAGTAGTCTTTTCCTAGATTGGGAGTGTTGTGCTTGATGACCAGGAGATGCTAATTGGTTTTTATTGGTATTGGTTATAAAGAAATGATTTACTTCTCACTTTGTAACAACTGCTCATGAATATCTGTCATTTTGTCTTAACATTCATTTCACATTTTCCTTTCTAGAGTACTAAATGAATGGAAAAATTACCTTGACTATGTATTTTTTAAAGTTCACATTTATAACTCATCATTGCAATTCTGGAATGTTAGAAGATATGGGGACTTTAATATTCTCTACTGTTCAGAGTTTGTGTGTGTGAATATATTTGTCCATGATGAATTCTGGGTACCTGCAGGACAAGAAATATTCAGGCTTCAAAGGTAGAAATCTGTACTGATTTTAGGTGGTGTATGTCTCCTATTTATGAAAGTTTTTTTTTTTTTTTAATATCTCAAATGCCTAATATTTCCTATGGTCCTGTATTTCACAAGCTTGGTAGCATTGTGTGAGATGGGTAACAAACCAATTTATATTTTACAGATGGTAAAACTGAGGCACAGAGAAAGTATGTGATCTGCTCCAGCATGCCCGCAGCTCAGCAAGGAATGGCAGAATAAAGACGGAGAAAAGAAATAACCTAATTTCTCTGTTATTCTGCTTTGCCAGAGCACCATGAGGCGAAAGATTCTTTGAGAAACAAGCAACCTGCTATCCTCTTTTTAGAGAAGCCTATATGTGAATTTAGCCAGTAGATATGTCAAGCTCCTGACTCTAATCCATACCAATATTTAATATGCTTCATTACTAGAATGATCTTCCTTAGCCTTCACCATCATCCACAAATAAATCCCAGCACTCATTTTGTCATGACTCGATTCCCTGTAATAGCCTTATGACGAGGCACCCTCTAGTAATTACTCTCCTCCACCCATCCTCCATTAATTCTATGGTCTATACCCAGTGACATTTCTAGGTTCTATTTAATTGTGCCCCTTAATTAAACAAGAGTGTAAATACATCCTGTTTACTAACACATTAGGTGTATGATCCTCTACCTAGCTTTTAAGGCCACTCACTATTGGACCCTGCTCCATTTTTCAACCATCATTTCCCTATCCTAGTCCAAATTTTCAGATCTCATCTTTGCCTGCATTGGGATATTGCTTTGCTTTTGCACATTCTGCTTTTCATCCGGAGTTTGGTTTTCACTTCTTCATCCAGGCACCTAAGCCCTACTCCTCTCATGCCCTCCACGAAGCCTCCATGGACTGCTGTAGCTGTAGCAATCTCTACTGTGTCAACACTAATTTCCCTGTGTATTTGTGTTTGTACTACCTACAAATATTCTTTTATTGTATTTATGTGTGACTACAATACATCTAAACCACTAAGCTTCCTAGAGGGCAGGAATTGTGTCTTCTTTTTGTCTTACCAATGGTAAAAGGTAAGATAAATAAAAATCTTTAAAACAAAATAAAGTCCTCAGTAAGTACCAGTTGATTCTCTGGAATTCAATGAATTAGATTTGTAAACTGTGCCTGTGCATGTGTACATGCTTTGTGAATGGACTTTGTATTTTGGGGGAAAAAAAGATCATAAATAGAGAAGTACAATTGACTCTTGAACAACTTGGGAGTTAGGAGTGCCAATCTCTCATACAGTCAAAAATCCACATGTAACTTTTGACTCACAAAACTGACCAGAATGCCTTACCCATAATGCAGTTGATGAACATGTATTTTTGTATAAGTATTCTATACCGTACCACTTCAATAAAATGAACTAGAGAAAAGAAAATGTTAAGAAATCACGAGGAAAAGAAAATATATTTACAGTACTGTAGTCCATACTATAAATTTATGTTGTCTGTTTATAAGATGAATGGTCTAAGAGGGCAGTAACTGCAGCTGCAGACTTCAATCTACAGTCCATACATGTTAAGCAATTCAGCTCTTTTTTGCAATGTCATGACTTTTATCTGCTTCTTATGGGCACTTCCAGCTTCACTGCTGGCACTTCCCATGGATTGCACGGTGATATTCAAGGTTTACGCTATTGTTCTAAACATGATGGAAAATACGTGAGAACTTCAAAAGATCGCTTTTTATAGCAATAAGGAATTGGAACTGCTCACGTGGAGATGATTAGCATCACATGGTGTTTAAAGCGGATACTCACAACATGAGCTCACTGCAACAGCAATAGGAGATGGCTATGAAATTATTACAGTAGTACAGTATGTACTACAATTAATTTTGTGCACTTATGATTTAATTTTGCATCTTTATTTTGTTTACATTTCTCTCAACTTTGAATGACACCAAGTATTGTTGGTATGTGTGTGTGTTTTGATAAATTTTAACTTTTTATAACAGATTTGTGTATCTTTCATGGCAGTGAATGATAAAATACAATAGTATCTGCATATATTTTATGCATTCCTGACATACCTTTTTCTTAATTTCTTAGATATTTCTAGGATATGTATGTCGTTCACCTACAAGTTTTTTCAAATTGACACAAATCTCCAAAATTTTCCCAATATATTTATTGAAAAAGAATCCATGTGTAAGTGGACCGAAGTAGTTTAAATGCATGTTTTTCAAGGGTCAACTGTATATATGGCATTTTTTTTGGGAGGGGAGAGTATTTTTAGAGGATAATTTAGTGTCAACTGTCACCTGAATTTCAAATGCCTTCCAGAGGACTTTTTTCTTTCTTTCTTTTTTTTTTTGAGACAGAGTCTCACTGTATCGCCCAGGATGGCACGATCTCAGCTCACTGCAACCTCTGCCATCCACGTTCAAGCTATTCTCCTGCCTCAGCCTCCCAAGAAGCTGGGATTACAAGCTCCTGCCCCTGTGTCTGGCTAAATTTTTTGGTATTATTTTTGGTAGAGACGGGGTTTCACCATCTTGGCCAGGCTGGTCTTGAACTTCTGACCTCGTGATCCACCTGCCTCAGCCTCCCAAAATGCTGGGATTACTGGTGTGAGCCACCGCACCTGGCCAGGACTTCTTTCTTTAACTGGAAGTTGTTTTGCTACATATAAAAGCAATATTTTCCCTGTCAAGGTGGTGTAGTGTTTGACTTTCACTCTGATGACCCTCTCATGCTCTAAGTATCCTCGGTCCTTGTTTTTCATTTCCTATAATAAAGAGCTAAATCTTGAGATTGGATATTGTATGAACTAAAGTGGCATATGACCAAGTTTCATATTTTATAAGTGGCTGGAATTCACTTGAGAATATTAACATGAACATATATACTTTCTTTTGGAAGGCAGATAAGATGTGAACAGGTCTTACCACAGGGGAAAATTTTAAATAAGCAGTCTTTGTTTTGTAAATATTGTCTTAATCAAGAAGTTATATAATATTTGAAATGTCCCAATTTTAAAATATGAATGTGCCTTTCAATTTCATGGGGTTGTATTTAGACATTGTGAAAAATTTATTACCTTAAAACATTATAAAAACTGTGCATAGGACCTTGTGAGTCTGGGCTAGAGGATTCTGTTAATCCATTGCACCAGTCTACCCAGCAAGAACTCTTTCTTGGTATCTACTCGAACCTTATTGAAGAGAATAACTGTTGCAAAGCTCCAATATTTAAAATTAAAAAATATATATTTAATTGAAACTTATCTTACTGTGATTTCCACCTGTTGCCTCTGCATTCTAAGCAGCACTGGCCAAATATACCTTTTACCTCTGATGGAAATATTCTTTTATTTTTTATTTTTTAAAATATATTTTATAGCATTTTAGGTTTTGGGGTACATGTGAAGAACATGCAAGATTGTTGCATAGGTACATACATGGCAGTGTGGTTTGCTGCCTTCCTCCACATCACCTATATCTGGCATTTCTCCCCATGTTATCCCTCCCCAACTCCCCACCCCCTGCTGTTCCTCCCCTAGTTCCCCCCCTCCCCACAGACACCAGTGTGTGATGCTCCCCTCCTGGTGTCGATGTGTTCTCATTGTTCAACACCCACATATGAGTGAGAACATGCCATGTTTGATTCTCGGTTCTTGTGTCAATTTGCTGAGAATGATGGTTTCCAGGTTCATCCATGTCCCTACAAAGGACACGAACTCACATCGTTTTTGATGGCTGCATAGTATTCCATGGTGTATATGTGCCACATTTTCCCTGTCCAGTCTATCATTGATGGGCATTTGGGTTGGTTCCAAGCCTTTGCTATTGTAAACAGTGACACAGTGAACATTCGTTTGCATGTATCCTTATAATAGAATGCTTTATAATCCTTTGGATATATACCCAGTAATGGGATTGCTGGGTCAAATGGAATTTCTATTTCTAGGTCCTTGAGGAATCGCCACACTGTCTTCCAAATGGTTGAACTAATTTACACTCCCACCAACAGTGTAAAAGTGTTCCTATTTCTCCACATCCTTTCCAGCATCTGTTGTCTCCAGATTTTTTAATGATCGCCATTCTAACTGGTGTGAGATGGTATCTCAATGTAGTTTTAATTTGCATTTCTCTCATGACCAGTGATGATGAGCATTTTTTCATATGTTTGTTGGCCTCATATATGTCTTTTATTGAAAAGTGTCTGTTCATATCCTTTGCCAACTTTTGGATAAGTTTGTTTGTTTGTTTCTTGTAAATTGTTTTAGTTCTTTGTAGATTCTGGATATCAGCCCTTTGTCAGATGGGTAGATTGCAAAAATTTTTTCCATTCTGTTAGTTGCCAATTCACTCTAATGACTGTTTCTTTTGCTGTGCAGAAGCTCTGGAGTTAATCAGGTCCCATTTGTCTATTTTGGCTTTTGTTGCCAATGCTTTTGGTGTTTTAGTCATGAAGTCCTTGCCTATGCAGATGTCCTGAATAGTTTTGCCTAGATTTTCTTCTAGGGTTTTTATGGTGTTAGGTCTTATGTTTAAGTCTGTAATCCATCTGGAATTAATTTTAGTGTAAGGTGTCAGGCAGGGGTCCAGTTTCTGCTTTATGCACATGGCTAGCCAGTTTTCCCAGCATCATTTATTAAACAGGGAATCCTTTCCCCATTGCTTGTTTTTCTGAGATTTGTCAAAGATCAGATGGTTGTAGATGTGTGGTTTTGCCTCTGAGGCCTCTGTTCTGTTCCACTGGTTTATATCTCTGTTTTGGTACCAGTACCATGCTGTTTTGATTACTGTAGCCTTGTAGTATAGTTTGAAGTCAGGTAGCATGATGCCTCCCGCTGTGTTCTTTTTGCTTAGAATTGACTTGGCCATACAGGCTTGCTTTTGGTTCCATATGAACTTTAAGGTGGTTTTTTTCTAGTTCTGTGAAAAAAGACATTGGTAGCTTGATGGGGATAGCAATTAATATATAAATTACTTTGGGCAGTATGGCCATTTTCATGATATTGATTCTTCCTAACCATGGGCACAGAATGTTTCTGCATCTGTTCATGTCCTCTCTTATTTTGTTGAGCAGTGGCTTGTAGTTCTCCTTGAAGAGGTCCTTTACATTCTTTGTTAATTGTATTCCTAGGTGTTTTATTCTCTTTGTAGCAATTGTGAATGGCTGTTTGTTCTTGATTTGGCTCTCTTTAAGTATGTTATTGGTGTATAGGAATGCTTGATTTTTGCACATTGATTTTGTATCCTGAGACTTTGCTGAAGTTGATTATCAGTTTCAGGAGATTTTGGGCTGAGATGGTGAGGTCTTCTAAATATACGATCATGTCGTCTGCATATAGAGACAATTTGACTTCCACCTTTACTAATTGAATACCCTTTATTTCTTTTTCTTGCCTGATTGCTCTGGCTAGAACTTTCAATACTATATTGAATAGGATTGGTGAGAGAGGGCATCCTTGTCTAGTGCCAGATTTCAAAGGGAATTCTTCCAGTTTTTGCCCATTCAGTATGATATTGGCTGTTGGTTTGTCATAAATAGCTTTTATTATTTTGAGATACATTCCGTCAATACCTAGTTTATTCAGAGGTTTTAGCATAAAGGGCTGTTGAATTTTGTCAAAGGCCTTCTCTGCATCAATTGAGATAATCATGTGGTTTTTGTCTTTGTTTCTGTTTATGTGGTGAATTACGTTTATAAACTTGCATATGTTGAACCAGCCTTGAATCCCTGGGATGAAGACTACTTGACCATGATAGATAAGCTTTTTGGTGTGCTATTGCAATTGGTTTGCCAGTATTTTATTGAATATTTTTGCATCTATGTTCATCATGGATATCGGCCTGAAGTTTTCTTTTCTTGTTGAGTCTTGGTATCAGGATGATGTTGGTTTAATAAAATGATTTGGGAAGGATTCCCTCTTTTTGGATTGTTTGGAATAGTTTCATAAGCAGTGGTACCAGCTCCTCTTTGTATGTCTGGTAGAATTCGGCTGTGAACCCATCTGGACCTGGGCTTTTTTGGTGGGAAGGCTATTAATTTTCACCTCAATTTTGGCTCTTGTTATTGGTCCCTTCAAGGTTTTGACTTCTTCCTGGTTTAGTCTTGGGAGGATGCAAGTGTCCAGGAATTTATCTGTTTCTTCCAGGTTTACTGGTTTATGTGCATAGAGTTGTTTGTAGTAATCTCTGATGGTGGTTTGTATTTCTGTGGAATCTGTGGTGATATCCCCTTTATCGTTTTTTATTGCATCTATTTGATTCTTGTCTCTTTTCTTTTTTATTAATCTGGCTAGTGATCTATTTTGTTGATCTTTTCAAGAAACCAGCTCCTGGATGTAATTTTTTGAAGGATTTTTTGTGTCTCTATCTCCTTCAGTTATGCTCTGATCGTAGTTATTTCTTGTCTTCTGCTAGGTTTTGCGTTTTTTTGATCTTGCTCCTTTAGCTCTTTCAATTTTGATGATAGGGTGTTGATTTTAGAGCTTTCCTTGCTTCTCATGTGGGCATTTATTGCTATATATTTTCCTCTAGAGACTGATTTAAATGTGTCCCAGAGATTCTGGTATGTTGTTTTCATTCTCATTGGTTTTGAAGAATACCTTTATTTCTGCCTTCATTTCATTGTTTATCCAATCAACATTCAAAAGCCAGTTGTTCAGTTTCCATGAAGTTTTGAGGTTTTGCGATAGTTTCTGAATTCTGAGTTCTAACTTGATTGCACTGTGGTCTGAGAGACTGTTTGTTATGATTTCCATTCTTTTGCATTTGCTGAGGAGTGATTTACTCCCAATTATGTGGTCAATTTTAGAGTAGGTGTGATGTGGTGCTGAGAAGAATGTATATTCTGTGGATTTGGGGTTGAGAGTTCTGCAGATGTCTATTAGGTTTGCTTGTTCCAGGTCTGAGTTCGAGTCCTGGATATGCTTGTTAATTTTCTGTCTCATTGATCTGTCTAATATTGACAGCAGAGTGTTAAAGTCTAGCACTGTTGTTGTGTGGGAGTCTAAGTTTCTTTGTAAGTCATCAAGAACTTGCCTTATGTATCTGGGTGCTCCTGTATTGGGTGTGTATATATTTAGGATCATTAGCTCTTCTTGTTGCATTGATCCTTTTACCATTATGTAATGTTCTTCTTTGTCTCTTTTGATTTTTTTTGGTTTAAAGTCTATTTTATCAGAGACTAGGATTGCAACTCCTGTTTTTTTTTTTTTTTCTCTCAATTTGCTTGATATATTTTCCTCCATCCCTTTATTTTGATCCCATATGCATCCTTGCCTGTGAGATGGGTTTCCTGGATACAGCACACCAATAGGTTTTGATTTTTATCCAATTTGCCGGTCTGTGTCTTTTGATTGGGGTATTTAGCGCATTTTCATTTAGGTTTAATATTGTTATGTGTGAATTTGATCCTGCCATTTTGATTCTAGCTGGTTGTTTTGCCCATTAGTTGAAACAGTTTATTCATTGTGTCGATGCTCTTTACCATTTGGTATGTTTTTGGAGTGGCTGGTACTGGTTGTTCCTTTCTATGTTTGGTGCTTCTTTCAGGGGCTCTTGTAAGGCAGGCCTGGTGGTGATGAAATCTCTGACTAATTGCTTGTTCATAAAGGATTTTATTTTTCCTTCACTTATGAAACTTAGTTTGGCTGGATATGAAATCCTAGGTTGGAGTTCTTTTCTTTAAGGATGTTGAACATTGGCCACCACTCTCTTCTGGCTTGTAGGGTTTCTGCTGAGAGATCCGCTATTAAGTCTGATGGGCTTCCCTTTGTGGGTGACCCTCCCTTTCTCACTGGCTGCCCTTAGCATTTTCTCCTTCATTTCAACTCTGGTGAATCTGATGATTATGTGCATTGGGGTTGCTCTTCTTGAGGAATATTTTTATGGTGTTCTCTGTATTTCCTGGACTTGAATGTTGGCCTGCCTTGCTAGGTTGAGGAAGTTCTCCTGGATAATATCCTGAAGAGTGTTGTCCAGCTTGGATTCATTCTCTCCGTCACATTCAGCTACACCTATCAAATGTAGATTATGTCTTTTCACATAATCCCATATTTCTTGGAGGCTTTGTTTATTTCTTTTTACCCTTTTTTCTCTAATCTTGCCTTTTCTTTTTATTTCATTGAGTTGATGTTCGACCTCTGATATCCTTTCTTCTGCTTTGTCAATTCGGCCATTGAAACTTGTGTATACTTCATGAAGTTCTTGTGTTGTGTTTTTCAGCTCCATCAATTCATTTATGTTCCTCTCTAAGCTGTTTATTCTCTTTAGCATTTCGTCAAATCTTTTTCAAGGTTCTTAGTTTCTTTGCATTGGGTTAGAACATGTACTTTTAGCTCAGAGAAGTTTCTTATTATCCACCTTCTGAAGCCTGTTTCTGTCAATTCGTCAGACTCATTTTCCATCCAGCCTTGTTCCCTTGCTGGTGAGGAGTTATGAGCCCTTGGAGGAGGAGAGGCATTCTCATTTTGGGTGTTTTCATACCTTTTGCGCTGGATACTTCCCATCTTTGTGGATTTATGTACCTGGGGTCTTTGTAGTTGGTGACTTTCACATGGGGTCTCTGAGTGGATGTCCTTTTTGTTGATAATGGAGTTATTTCTTTCTGTTTCTTAGTTTTCCTTCTAACAGTCAGGCCCCTCTGCTGTAGGACTGCTAGAGGTCCACCCCAGACTCTTCTTGCCTGGGGCTCACCTGTTGCGGCTGCAGAACAGTAAGGGTAGCTGCCAGTTTCTTCTTCTCCTATCTTTGTCCCAGAAGGATACCTGCCAGATGTCAGTCTGAGCTCTCCTTTATGAGGTGTCTCTTTGGATATAGGGGGGTCGGGTTGCTGCTTGAGGAGACAGTCTGTCTTTTATAGGAGCTCAAGTGCTGAGTTGTGAGCTCCATTTTTCCATTCAGAGCTTCTGGGCAGGTACGTTTAACTCTGTTGCAGCAGAACTCATAACAGCCATTTTTTCCCCCAGGTGCTCTCTCCCAGGAAGGTAGGGCTTTATTTATAAGTTTCTGTCATGCTGCTGCCTTTTTTCAGGGATGCCCTGCCCAGTGAGGAGGCAGCCTAGTCACAGTCTGCCAGAGGAGGCATTGCTGAGCTGCTGTGGGCTCTGCCCAGCTGCTGTGTGAACTTCCCTGCAGTCCTGTTTATAGGGGTATAGTTAGAACTGCTTCAGCAATGGCAGCACACCTCTGTAATGGTGGACTGTCTCTGTAATGGTGGACTGCATCGACAATGGTGGACTGCCTTGACAATGGTGGACTGCCTCAGCAATGGCGGACTACCTTGGTAGTGGTGGACTGCCTCGGTTATGGCGGATGCCCCTCCTCCACAGAGCTGGACCATACCGGGTTCAGCTGTGCTTGCTGTGAAACTCTCAATCCGGAGCATTTCAGATTACTGGTCTTTGAGGGGGTGGGAACGACTGTGCCTGATCACCTATCCTCCTGCCTCAGATCCCTTCTTTTTTCAGTTGAATGGGCAACTCTGTCTCCCAGGCGTTCCAGTCACCAGTTGAAATGGCGCCCAGATTGCGCTGGGGGCTTGTGGTGCTTTTTTGGCCAGGAATCTCCTGACCTGGTTCCTTGTTTCAGTCACCTATTTTTCAGTTGAATGGGTGACTGTCTCCCAGGCATTCCATTCGCCAGTTGAAAAAGTGCCCGGATTTGTGTGAGATTTTGTGTGGAGACCCACTGTGCCAGCTGTAACAGCTGCGCTGGAGGTGCTTTTCTGCCTGGGAATCTCCTGGCCTGGCTCCCTGTTTCAGTCACCTTTTTTTCAGTTGAATGGGCAACTCTGTCTCCCAGGTGTTCCAGTCACCTGTTGAAAAGGCACCCAGATTTGTGTGAGATTTTGTGTGGAGACCTGCTGCCCTGGCTGAAACAGCCGCGCTGGAGACTCGTGGCGCTTTTTCACCCAGGAATCTCCTGGCCTGGCTCCCTATTTCAGTCCCCTTTTTATCAGTTGAATGGGCCACTCTGTCTCCCAGGCACTGCAGTCGCCAGGTGAAATGGCGACTAGACCTGTGTGAGTTTTTCTTTGTGTGGAGACCCGCCGCACCAGCTGAAACAGCCGCGTTGGAGACCCGTGGCACTCCTCTGCCAGGGAATCTCCTGGTCTGTGGGCAATAAAAATCCATCTGGAAATGCAGTGACCACTCACCCTCTGTGCTCTCGCTGGGAGCTGCAATCCAGAGCTGCTCCTACTCGGCCATCTTGGATCTGCTCCGGAAATATTCTTTACCTGCACCGTCTGGTAGGGTAGTCACTAGGTACATGTGGCTTTGAACACTTGTGACTTGAGGAACTGAAATGTTCATTTTATTTAATTTTACTTATTTAAATTTAGGTGTAAATAATCACACAATGCAACATAAATAATCACAACATAATACAATGTAAATAATCACAAAATAGAATAGGCTAGTGACTATTGTACTGGACATTACACCCATAGTAATTTGCTGAAAAAGCTAGCAATGGTTTTCACATGCTGGCCCTTCAAAAATTTCAAGAAATTATTGATATTTATAGTTTCTTTTTAGGGCATTTTTTGTTTCCTCATTAATAGGTCTGAACTTAATTTTATTTTGTTGCTACTGTTGCTGCTGCTGTTGTTACGATCCTCTTTTTCCTACCGTCTCTTCCAACTCATAGATTCCGTAACTGTTTCTAGATGTTCCTTGTTGACATTGAGCAATTATGGTCTTTATATATTTAAAGTACTCTGAATGCATGGGAAAACAAACAAACAAAACATTGGCAGGTAAATTGCAGAATTTGGAACATTTGGAGACATAGGGCACATAAGATTTAAACAAATGGTTCTAACCGGGACAATTTTGCCTCACAGGGGACATTTGGCAATGTCTGGAGATGGGTATTGGCTGCCATGACTTGGGCGGGGGAGCGGTGCTTCTGGTATCTAGTGAATAGAGGGCAGCGAAGCCACTAAGCATCCTACAATGCCCAGGACAGAGCCCTCCACAACAGAGACTCATCCAGCCGAAAACGTCAATAGTGCTGAGGCTGAGGAAGCCCGGTTTCCACAAACATTTGAGAAATAAATATCACATGAAAACCTCATTCATTTGAAAAGAAGGAAAGAATTACAAAGTGGCTTGCCTGGGTGTACTAATATTGTAAAATTTTGTAAGCTGCATTTTTTTTTTCTCTTCCACATCAAGGACTCTATTGGGTCACTGAATCCACTGGTAAATTTACTAAGAACATCTTCAAAAGTTCTTTATTCCCTCCTTCTCTTCCCTCTGACGCTACTACTGTGGGTCTTGTTATTGTCATTATTAGACAGTCATAATATACTTTTAATCCCCATTGTGCTTCTGTTTTTCACAGAAAACTATCTGTGTTGTAACAACGCCACTGGTTAAATAATGAGTCCAGATAAAAATGACATGATATTGTGAAGTCATCTTCTTCAGATACACATTTAGTAGGACTCCTTTTTCCTTGGAAATATTTTATTTGGTAGTGTGTGAGGCGAGTTAATCTTTCTCTTGCATCTTGAGGCAGGAAATAATTAATACAACCTGGGGGAAGAGCCTGGCAAGCTGGTCAGAAGGAAATGTGACACCTCGTGAAATGTGCCTCGTTTCCGGTTTGAGCACTAGCGTGAAATTTCCCGAAGTTCATAGAAAGGTTCGTCAAATCTTGGCAAATCTCTCAGTAAACTGGCTAGTGTCAGATTCCAAAAGAAATATGAACGTTTACCTGGCTTCAAATTTCAAGTGTAAAATGTTTCAACAGTCTAAGCAAGAGGGCTCCTTGCAATTGAGAAAAATCCAAGTGTCTTACTTTGGATAACTTATTCGAAGAGACAATTCACGGAGAATAAAACCTCCAGGGAGACACCTTTCATAGCAACCCATCCAGCCTCTTTCAGAACATGCGCAAGTTTTCAATGGACCTGGCGGCTATCTCTGCACCAACAATTTCACGATGTTCATTATCACATTGTATCATAAGCTTCCCACATTCATAGCCGAGCTAGGAGAAAATACCCTCTCCGGGGGTTTTTCAAAGTTTGCGCTAGAGAGAAGAATGCAGGGGACATTTCCTATCAAGTTCTAAAGAATCAATAGACAATTCCTAAAATATTGTTCATGAAATGAGTTCTAGCAGGCTGTGAAGGTGAAAAGTTGCATTTCCAAGTTCTAATAGCAGTGTTGGACTTTAAAAAGGAGGTTTTCTAAAACCTTGTCCTGATTTGAGCAGGTTCGAGATTGGATATTCGGCACACATTTTAAAAATCTTCCTGCAAAACCTCTGTACATCCACTTAGTACTAAAGGGCTGCTTTGCTCAGTTCCCAGGGGCTCTAGAATGCAGGCTGATTGCAGCTCTGCTAAGTCAGCAAAGGGAGGCTACTGGTCCAGGGTGTTGCTCATTTTAAAGGAGCCACATCCTGCCAGGGCCTTGGAATCATTACAACCTCATGATAAAATTTCTGGCAATTTAATTAACACAAAGACATTTGAATCGTTTCTAGTGTTTGTTATCTCTGTCTGTCTGAGTACCATATAATCAAGGACATTCAACTGGAACAGAATTAGCCTACTTTAAGGATACCCCAAACAAATTCATATAGGCTGAAGTTATTTAATCATTGTTGCTGAGAAATGGATATGGTTAAGCTGATGAACAGAGTTTCTCCATGGTGTCTTTGATGGAAATCAGTGATCCTATGGAGATATTGATCTCTGGGATAAATAAAAACACTGGGGTTTAAAATTACATTGATTATTACTAACCACTCTTTTTTCACTGAAAGCAGTATTAAGCCTATCAAATAAGGTCTACAGCCAGGAATCAAAGGCCATTTTTTTGGTGTTCAAAACATGGAAAAAAATAATGTTACCAAATCTATCTTTTCAACCAACTCACAACATAGGTAGAAATTGCTGTCAGCGCTGACATATGCTAACGTGAAGAGTGATGAGAGGTTATTCTTACTTGGTCTTTTTGGTAATCAAGCAGGCTGAAATTGTGATTGATTGCTGGCTCCAAATGATTTGTTTTTTTGAGGGCAAGCTTCCAAAGGATTTCCTAAGGCCAAATCTAAAATAGCAAAGAAAAATATGTAAATTTATCCTTAATAATTGATGCTAAAAACTAATTTTCAAAATATTCCCTGGAAAGTAGTATCTTTTGGACTCAAATTGCCAGGAAATTGTTCTAATTGTTTCAACAAAAGAACTGTTGTTAAAAATAGCCTGGAGTGTTCTGTTTTGGTTAGTGGTAAATTAAGTTTAATTCCTGGGAAAATTCAAAATTCATTCTATAATACACTGACCCCAGTATCTTTTTTTGGTCTGAAAGAAAGCTATGAGTCAGAACTTGAACTGATTTGTAACACAAATACTAGGATTGGCTCCCACCAAGCAGTGATGGCACCCTTTTGCTAAATGCAAACAAATGGTAGCCCACTTGGGTGAACCGATTTTTTGCCTTGGGGGAAGAGAATACAAGGACTCAAAAATTGCTGAGTAACATCCATGCATGAATGAATGAGTGATGAGACAGAGACTGTATCATTACAGGCTTTTTCTAATTCCAGGTCTCTTGTCCAGTAGAGTGGATGATGTACTTTTCTCCAGAAAGTTAGAAAGCAGCAAAACTTTGTATTTTACTAGCGATGACAGTTTAGTATTCTGCTAAGCCGACAGTAAAATGAACCTGCCAGTTCCTCCTTTTTAAACCGTCCACTGACACGATACTAAAGAATTGCTCAAGGAAATTAATGGCAGACACTCTAAAAAACCAAGTGGAAAGGAATTTCTGCACTAAGGGGGAGTCAGCCTGAAATTTATGGCAGTGGAAAGTACTTTAATCAAATAGTGTAGCTGTATTTTAAAGGACTGGATAATTTTATGATCAATAACAATATTTGTATGCCTGCATGCTAAAATGGAGAAATCAAATATCATGCTTCAAAGCCTAGGCTAGTCGCTGCAGGTGTTTAGGAGGAATGCTTTTATAACATACATCATTATAAACTAGCCTGGGTAAATTGCTGTCTTCTTCTGCCTTTACATGAAGCATGAGGAATCGGTCACTGCAAATGGCCTAAGACTAAGTTAAATGTCTCACATTGAGCTTGTCTGGGGTCTTTTCTTTCCCACTAGCTGAATATAGAGGTGCTGGGGCCATGTGGAGTTAGGTGGGGCTCAAATGGGAAAGTCAGAATGTTATAAGGAGTTAATTTCCTCACATTTGGATAATTTGAGGCTGACAACCATATTTCCATTACCCGTTGGTAAAAGACGAGAGCAGAAAGGCAAATGCCAAAGAATGATGTCAGCCAAATGCCCGAGGTTTAACCAAGTGACAGAGAGCCCAGGGGCTTGTTCTATTTCCAATACATATTTGTGTGAGCAGACAACTCACTAAAATCTCCATCATCTCAGAATGTAATGCCAGTGTTACATAGTGGAATTATGGAGTTAACTTTAAAAATCACTTATAAAATATTGGAGAAAATTTAAGGTAAAAAACGTTCAACATTGAAAGCACCATGAATAATAGTAATTATACTCTTGAAGAGTTCAGTACAACAAGGTCCATTTGGAGCTCAATTCAAAAAGACTTTGTTACTGAAGAGACTAAAGAGCAATATTATAAAGGTTTAACTCATCAGGGCATATCATTCTAGGTATCAAGGACAGCGTAATACCAAGACTTAAGGTGATAAAGTTATTGCCTCTCAAGACTAATTGTAAGAAAGGGCTGCCTGATTTATAGAATAGTTTTAAGAAATGTATACCAGGTGCAGTGGCTCACATGTGTAATCCCAGCACTTTGGGAGGCGAGGCAGGCAGTTCACTGAGGTCAGGAGTTCGAGACCAGCCTGGCCAACATGAAGAAACCCCGTCTCTACGGAAAATATAAAAATTAGCTGGGCGTGGTGGCGTGCACCTGTAATCCTAGCTATCCAGGAGGCTGAGGCAGGAGAATTGCTGGAACACGGGAGGCAGAGGCTGCAGTAAGCCGAGATGGTGCCACTGCACTTCAGCCTGGGCAACAGAGCAAGACTCCCTCTCAAAATAATAAAAAAGAAAGAAACGTAGTTAAATTACTTTTAAGCAGGCTGATACTATAATTGTTTTAGCCAATGGCCTTTTTATCCTTCAAATAATGAGTTTCTAGGCAAACATGCTCTGATACTCAGTAATGATTTCTTAACTATGAAAAGTGTGTCATAATTTGAAATAAGCACCAATATGTCAGCCATTTAAAAGTAATCAATAACCCATATAACTACATATAAAGGCTTCTAGTGCATTCAATTGATATTACTATAGAAAAAAATTGGATGCTTTCTTAGCAAACTTCTGCCAAATTATGGTTAGATAAAAAAAATGATCACCATTAGGATTATTAATATATGGATGTGGCTTGATTCCTTCATTACTATCCTGAGAGGCTTAAGTAACACTAGACTGGAGCCACTGTTCACAGCAGCATCACCCAGTGCCATGTCTCTGCAGAGAAACCATGAAGTAGGGCCTCTCTCTTATATGAACAATGTTGGTTAAGTGCTCACATTTCCGGTGAGCTGTGTGTAAATGCAAAAGTGTTGCCTGATGTCTCCCACCTGGAAACAAGAAATACTCAGGAGTCATTCCCATCTGTCTCGTGCTGAGTTTTACATTAATAAGGTAATGTCTTGAAGATCTTTGAGGTTTCAGGGAGAAAGACACACTGGGAGAATGGCTGTTATTATTTCCGAGACCTCCCGTCTCCAGCTAGCTTAAAGGCTAAGGGTCCCGAGGTGGTGCTGTAATAACAGCTCTAATAATGTGCAGTTGCAGCACATCTCACGTGAGGTGCTCCGAAGACATTATACACATTTATTCATTAAACCTGAACACACCCCAGAGATAGGTTAACTGCTATGATACCCCTTTATGCCAAAGTAAATGAAAACAGAAGGGGAAGCGAGTCAGTCAAGATTTTATGATGAACCTGTGGGACAACAGGAGCAGCGATGGTGCTCTCAGGTTCCCTAGTGACTCAGTGGAAAGTCATACCACATGTGGCATGAGCCCATATATGTACCTAGTATGCTTGCTTAATTCTGCTTCATTTTGTTCTAGAAATAACTGGGGAACATGTACAGATATATTCGATACAGCTTGGTAACATAAGTGGAAAATAAGTTTTTAGGGAAAAAGACCCAAGGAAAATAAGGATATTAAAATGAGATTTGAAGGCTGGGTGTGGTGGCCCACACCTATTATCCCAGCACTTTGGGAGGCCGAGGCAGGTGGATCATGAAGTCAGGAGATGAAGACTATCCTGGTCAACATGGTGAAATCCCATCTCTACTAAAAATACAAAAAGTTACCTGGGTGTGGTGGCACACGCCTGTAGTCCCAGCTACTTGGGAGGCTGATGCAGGATAATCGCTTGAACCTGGGAGGCAGAGGTTGCAGTGAGCCAAGATCACACCACTACATTCTAGCCCAGTGACAGAGCAAGACTCTGTCTCAAAAAAAGAAAAAAAAAAAAAAAAAAGAAAAGAAAAGAAAAAGAGATGAAGCCTGGGATGAAGTACAGTTTGTGTTTTCTGTGAATGATGTTTGGCAAATGCTCTCTTTACAAATATCTTGTGTATAAACAGAAAGAAGTAGCCTCAGTTTCCCTTATCCGTGTGCCTTGGGAAGAAAGTTTTGTGTGTCATGGGAAAGAAAGGGCTAGAGAAAACATCAAAGCTTTGTAAAACTAGACTTCAATTCAGTTTGCTGAGTGATAGATCAAAACAGTATTACTAGGGCCCAAGAGCCCCTCAATCTAGTGGTACCTCTGCTAAAAGTGCAAACCTAAGAATGGCACACTTCCCCACCATCTGGTGGGTAAACACCAGAGACAATGAGAAAAGGTGAGAGGAAGAATGGGCAGTGGCAGCAGAGTCTTGCCACTCTACACCCTGAAAGGGGTTGGAGGTCATGGGTGAATTAGTGCCACAAATGAGGCAATGATCCATGATCTGAGCAGAGTTTATGGGCACAGAGGTATTTTGCAACAGCATGGACAGCAGCCCATGGGCAAACATAGTGCCTGCGGGGTAGTGCTGCCTATGTGTGTGGCAGCATCAACACAGGTGAGCAAAGGGTCACCCTGAGCCACGGCTTCAGAGCTGCAACCAGATGTGAGATGGTGCTCCCCTCTGCTACTCCCACCTCATCTGTCACCTTCAATTTCATTCTTCAGCCCCCAGGCTCTTTTGTAATAAGGTTTTTAAAAGACACAGTATATTCTCATTAGATTGGTATAGCTTAAATGCAATGCTTTCTTGGGGGTAATTACCTTCTAAACCTTTCCTTTAGTACTATACTAATATTATCAGAAGTTTTGTGTGTGTGTGTGTGTGTGTGTGTGTGTGTGTGTGTGTGTGTTATCCTGTTGTAACTTGAAGTCGTAATCTAGTACATGCAGGCAGTCTCACATGTGGTGGTACATCCATGGACAAAATCTAGTTATCAGGTGGAAACTTCAGGTCCTGTATTACTTAGAGAAAATCAGCTTAAAGCCCTATTCTATCCCCGCATGAAAGTCCAAAAATGTCATCATTCTCCCTGCACATGTACGGGGACTTTATCTGCCTTCACTGGATTAGGGGTGAGGGATCACCATGTTCTGCCACATGTGCTGTCTGTCTGGCGCAATTTTACCAGATGTGAAATTCAGCCTGTTTTCTCAGAACCTTCACCAACTCACAAAGAACTTTGAAAATAGTCAAGTCAGCCATTTTTTTTTCTCGAGAGGAATTTACAGTCCAAGATTAAGCTATTTCAAATTGAACACTAAAAATTTCTACTTGTGTATTCATTCATTCATTCACTCTTTTCTATAAAAAAAAATGCTTACATTGTGCCAGGCACAGCTCATGATGCTTGGAAGTTATCAGTGAAAAATATTGACAAAGATCTCTGCTTTCATGGAGATGGAATTATAGCAGATATTTGCACCAAGCTACCGTATATCCCCAGAGGGTTTTTCCTGGCTGCCTCCTCTGTAACCGGCTGTAATCGCCCCTAAATTTTTCTGTCTCTTCTCTTTTGTCACTTCTCAGGAATAAAAGTAAATTCCTCTCAGTTTTCTCTTAATGTGATGCATTGACTCTTGAATCTAGGTTCTCAAGCTCCCTAAGTGATACACTAAATGATGTGTTGAAATATTTTCCTTCTTCTTTTTTTTTTTTTTTTTGAGACAAGGTCTTGCTCTGCTGCTTAGGCTGGAGTGCAGTGGTGCAATCTCAGCTCACTGCAACCTCTGCCTCCCCAGTTCAAACGATTCTTCTGCCTCAGGCTCCTGAGTAGCTGGGATTACAAGTGCACACCATTGTTCCTGGCTAAGTTTTCTATTTTTTGTAGAGATGAGGTTTTGCCATGTTGGCCAGGCTGGACTCGAACTTCTGACCTCAAGTGATCCACCTGCCTTGGCCTCCCAAAATGCTGGGATTACAGGTGTGAGCCGCTATGCCCAGCCTGAAATATTTTCTTAATTAAAGACAGTTGTTTCCTTATGAGTATGTCAGAAGGGGAAAAAGTATTTTTTATCACCTTGCTGGTGGAATATAAACAGTTTAAGTTATTAGATATTCATTAATAGGAGAAGAAATCTCTTATGGTGTCCAGGCATAGTTTTTAATATTCTGGGAGATCAACTGCTCACCTGTAATAAAGGTTTCATGTTTGAGTCTCCCTGCTTCCCCCAGTCCAGTCAGGATGGCAAGCACACTGCATAAGAGCCCTTCCAGGGAAATGATTACATTTACCATGTTCAGAATAGAGATCTGAGAGGTGACAATCAGCCCACAGGGACTCTGTGTGAGTCACATCTATGAAACTCACACCAAGGCTATTTATATGGGTCAAATACTCACTGGTTTCATTTCATGTGTTACCACTCAGCATCACCAATATTCGCTTCCTGAATAATTTTAGCAATTTAAAAATATTTTAATAAATATATTGACCTTTAAAAGGTGGTCCATGTATAAGCAATCCATTTTCTTTCTAATGACCCTGGTAGTTTACTATGTGAGCCACCAGAAATTTTGGTGTTTATATCCAAAAATGACCAACGTTGTCATAGATCAGTGGGATAAATGAATGTCAAACAGCAACTCACATAGAGTGAGCCCTGATTAGGAAATGTATGTACCAAAATAAACATAATTATATATTTTTAAAAAATATATAATATTTATTTGGTGCATACATAAATGTATGCACCAAATAAGTATTATATATTTAAAAAAAACAGAAAAATGAATGATCTAAAAACTGTGGATGTCACTTAATGGATGTTTTAAAGTATTATATATTTTAAAAAAACCAGAAAAATAAGTGATCTAAAAACTGTGGATGTCACTTGATGGATGTTTTAAAATTTAATTCTCTGTCAAAGAAATAGTTTTCCACAATCCAGAAGTCTATGAGATCCCAGAAGAGAAAAACAAAACAATAATAACTCAACAGAACAGTTTGCTTTTAGCACAATTCACAATTACAGACTTATGAAATCAACCAAAGTGTCCAATCAATGAATGGATAAAGAAAATGTGTGTGTGTGTGTGTGTGTGTGTGTGTGTATACATATATACACAATATATATATGTACAATTGTGTATATATATACTATATATATACAATTCATGCATATATATACATATATATATACATATATATATACACATACACACACACACACACACACACACACACACACACACACACACACCAAGGAATACTATTCATCCATAAAAAATGAATGAAATAGTGTCTTTTGCAGCAACTTGGATGGAACTAGAGGCCATTATATTAAGTGAAGTTACTCAGGAAAGAAAAACCAATTACCACATGTTCTTACTTACAAGTGAGAACTAAGATATGGGTATATAAGGGCATACAGAGTGATATAATAGACATTGGAGACTCAGAAGGTGGGAGAGTGGGAAGGATGGTCAGAGATGAAAAATTGCCTGTTTGGTACGATGTACAGTGTTTGGGTCATGGTGTGTACCCAAATAGTGTACCCAAATGCTTTTATTACTCTAAAAGCCCAGAGTGCACCACTATATGATTCATCCATGTAACCAAAAACTATTTTTACCCTTAAAGTTATTGAAAAAAAATAACTTTTAAGCCTGGTTTGCTTTTGAAGGAAAAATTCCAGGCAAATTTACTACGTCTAAAGAAATATAATTGTCAATATTCCTAGGTAAAATATCAGTTAAAAACCACTGTCCTAACTGGAGAAGGCTCACCTAGACCTGACAATTCACGCATACAATATAGGACCTTGTGGAAATGGGAAAATGCATTGAGGTGGAGCTTATTGGTGAATCAACCAAGGAAGGATTATTTGTTGCCTGAGAGTGTTGGGCAATGGTTGAAGAAGACCCGAGGGTCCAGTCTTTAATGCAGACAAAGGTAGAAGTATCAATTCCCAAAGGCTGAGGAGGAGGACATCCATTAATACTGTGACAAGAGCCCTCATAAGGAGAGAATTTCTTCTACATGGAACATTGCAAGGATAGAGTTCTGATGAGAGAAAATTTCTTGAAGTAGGAATATAATCAGCTCCATCTTACAGGTTATCATCCCTGTGCGGTAAATACAATGGGTCATTAGTTCTTTCTTCAGATTGACTAACTTTTCTCAATTATCTGTCTCTTAAGAAGATGGAAAGATCCTGTAGGGAACCAATCTCTGTTACCTTCTTATGCTCAAGATAAACAAGATGGAAAACAGACAACTTTCTGTGTTCCATCTTGTTTATCTTGAGCATATTTGAACAATATGGGCTCTGACATCTATGAAGGTTTTCCAGAGATGCCAGATAATTCCATAACAAAAGTAAAATAAATAACGACAAATAACTTTTGTTATAACTCTTTTGAATAACTCCCACTTTCATTAGCTTTTCCTTTACTCTCCCAGTGAGGAAATGGGACTAGGGTTCACTGAGCCACAAGAGGATTCTTCTGTGACAAAAACAAATGTGAGGAATCAACTTAGAAATTTTAAATTGAATTAACATATAGCAGTTACTGTATACCATGCATAGTTCTAAGGGGTTTACAAACATCATCTCATTGAATCCTTATCCAAGTCTATGGGGTAAGCACTACTGTTTCTAAGGGCAGACTGTTTAAGCAGAGGCAGAAACTCAGCTGTGGATTATCCACTTGGTGTCTTTTTGTGTGTAGTGATAGGAAGTCTTTGTGCTGGCCAACTACATAGAGCTTCGGGCAGCGTTATTGCATAGTGGATGCCCCTCAGGAAGGGTGCCTCTCTGGCCATTCTCTCCTGTCTGCAATGCCTACAAACTGCCAAAACCAACATAGTGTGAGGTCTCAAGAAGTGAAAACATCTCAATAAATGAGTTGTTCTTCCTGTGTAGAGAAAATAGTAATCTTGGAGGTATTGATTAAAGATTTTTCCACATTTCCTAAGGTGGGGATTTTTTTGGAGGGGAAGGACGAACGAATTCATCTGGGGGCAAACACAGAGGCCCTAAGAGCCATGGAGAGAAAGAAGGCTTCTACCTGTCTCCTCTGCTACTGTTATCAGTTCCCTCATCATTATCACTTTCACCACTTTCACACTCCTTTTGTTAATCATAATTTTTAAAATTTAAAAAGAAAAAGAAAAGTCAAGGCAGTAGAGGTTCAGGGGAAAAAATTAAAATAAAAATTGAGAATAAAAGAAATGAGAGTAAAGGAAAAGTACATATAACATAATTAAAATTCCAGTAGAATAAAATGTTGAGTTTGAAAGTAAGATTAAACAAATGAGATTTAAAAGATAAAAAAGTGGATCATTAAAATTATAAAACTATATGATTAAAGAATAAGATAAAATACTTAAACCCATCAGATAAAAGTTTCAATATAAAAATAGATAAAACTAAGGATTAGTAGGAATTAATCACTAAGTAGGAAAAATTAAGGCATTGAAACTAAAAAAAAAGAGGATTAGAGGAAAATATGTTAAGAAGAAATTAGAGAACTGTAGAAGAAAATAAGAAAGGAAAAAAATTTTTCTCTGAGCAGTCAAGAAATGAGTCTTGTTTAAAATGCAGATACATTGGGACAACATTCTTTCTGAGTTAAGCGAAGAAGGAGAAAGGGAATATGGGAATATAGGGATGAGTTGCCCTTTGGCCAGTGATGCGGTTTGGCTGTGTCCGTACCCAAATCTCATCTTGAATTGTAGCTCCCTAATTCAGATGGGCTGTGGAAGGGACCTGGTGGGAGATAACTGAATCATGGAGGGCGGTTTCCTCCATACTGCTCTTGTGGTAGTCAATAAGTCTCAGGAGATCTGATGAATTTATAAGGAGTTTCCCCTTTCACTTGGTTCTCATTCCCTCTTCTCTGCTGCCATGTAAGACATGCCTTTCACCTTCTACTATGATTGTGAGGCCTCTCCAGCCATGAGGAACTGTGAGTCCATTAAACCTCTTTTTCTTTATAAATTACCCAATCATGGGTATGTCTTTATCAGCAGCATGAGAACAGACTAATACAGCCAGAAAGTCAAACTCCAAGGAGACTCTTCTAAACTGTGCCAGATATGCCAAAAATCAAGCCCCCACCCCCAAACACACACACACACACACACACACACACGCACGCACGCACGCACGCACGCAAAGCTGGGGCACTCTCTGCCTGATCCTAAGACATTTCCTTTTTCTTTGTGTCACCTACTAAAGTGATATGTTCTTTATTCAAGGCAGAGTCCTTAAGTCTCATAAACAGAAATTGTAAACTACTAAAGAACATGTTGGTGGACATCAGAGAATCTGAGTCATAAGCAACAAATAATAACAAATTCTATTTTTGATTAAATCATTTTTCTGTAATTTATAAATTTACATTAGTGAAAAATGTGTTTTTAATGGTCAGTGATTCAGTTTTTTTCTCATCCCTCAGACAAGACTAGAGTAGCATAGATGGCCATTCTACACAGTAGGTATTTCACACTTGCCGTTTTTACCATGATGTCATTGATGAAGTTGTTTCATAAATTCTTAAAATATCATGTTGTTGCGCACATGAATGCTGTCCGGCGTTGACATCAGACTTAGGGCAGGACACAGGAACCGGGGAGGCTGGCTGACTCAGAGCTCCCCCATGACTACATATGTGGTTCCTTCCCTTTTTAGGAGCTTCATTCTTTCTTCCTCAGCTGCTCTCCATTTCACAAGCATGAGAGCCAGATGGGAGTTCCTCCACCTACCCTGCCTGATTGGCAACAGTGACTGGCTTAAGAGTAAGTACGTGACCTCTGCAGAGTCAGTCACATAGAACCTCACCTTCCAACCTGCAGATTGGTCCAGGAAGTGAGAATGTGACCTAAACTAGGCAATCAGAAGCTTTCCTTGAGATTTTCCTAATCTGAGCCAGAGGGGAGAAGTACTTGGATGCCAAGCCTTCTCAAGAAGTACTTGAGGAGAGAAAGTTGAGAAAATGAAACCAAACGTAATGAGCCAAACCATGAGGAGTCCTTTGTAGCCTCTGAGCTGTCCGTCATGAGGTCATGACTGCTCTCCTATTTTTTGCAACCAATAAAGTCAAATATTTTCTGCCCTGTAGTAGCTGTCCTCAAAGAGTGGTATCCAAAAGCAGGATGACTTAAGTCCTCATTTAATGAGAAAATTCTTTTATTAATAGCATTTTTTAGGTCTTTTGGTAAACTAGGGGAAACTAGCTTGTGTTGGTATGTGTTAAGTAGATGTACTAATCTTATAATTTACACTCTTGCTCAAACTCCAGGACCCACTGCAGAAATAAGTTTCTTATGCCAGATTTCTTTCATAAGAAATATATATATACTTTTTCTCTCAGAGCCCTACTGTCACCCTCTAGGCTCTAGAAAATCTGAGAGATTTGCCCTATGTATGTTTCGTTCCCAGCTGCTAACCTGGAGTTTTGTTCTAGGAGTTTGTGAAGACTGCTTTCCAACCACCTGTATAACACAATTATTTCAAAAAGCTACCAGGGAAACTTGACTTCTTGAGGTGGGCCATGGGTCCTTGTCCTCAGACTGAGATTTACACCATTGCCTGCCCTGGTTCTCTGGCCTTCAGACTTGCACCCAATTATACCACTGGCTTTGCTGAGTCTCCAGTTTGCAGATGGCAGATCCCGGGACTTCCCAACTTCCATAATTTCAGGAGCCATAGATATACATGATATAGATATAGACAGAGATAGAGATAGAGATACAGATATAGATATAGATATCTATATTATCTATTTATCTATCAATTACATTGCTTCTGTTTCTCTGGAGAACTCAAACACAACCACTAAAAAACATAAAGTGGTGTCAATTAAAGTATAAGAATCAGCAGGCTTTATCTGTAAATGATGAAAGTAAATATTTTAGGCTTTAAGGCCCACAAGGTCTCTATTATAATGGCTGAATTCTGCCATCTTAGCAAGAAAACAACCATAGGCAATATGTAAACAAATAGCAATGGCTGTGTTCCAATAAAGTTTAACTTGTGGACATGGAAATTTGAATTTCATGTAACTTTTACATCTTATAAAACTTTATTTTTCTTTTGATTTTTTTTAACTGTAAAAAATGTACAAACCAATCTTAGCGCTAGAGCCGTACAAAAGCAGGTGATCCGCTAGATTTGATCGACAGGACATTATGGTTTCTTATCATGTTAATTACAAGATGCATCCATATTTCAGAGTTGTTAGAATGTAGAGATATGTGTGTCTTAGATTGAATGTGAGTGCAGTATTATAGAATTCTAGGTCTTTTGGATTCCCTCAGTTTTGACATTTATAACGTTTCTCCATAATGCTTTGACACTTAACCTTTGGCAATCAACGAGGATCACCGGTGAGCATACAGTCTGTCCTTTCTGGGTCATAGTGAGAAGTGGACATGGAATGGAGAAGGCTGAGAAGAAAGTTAGAAGGAATTGAGGTATATGGAGCAGTCTTTTGCAATCTGAATGTTCAGAGAATAATGATGCATGCCGTTTGTATAGCACTTAAATTCCATCAAGTATATATACATTGTTTTATTGAATTTTCCCCATGGATCTGTGAAGTATCCATTGTAGAAATTAGCTGCAGAACAGAAAAACATACAAGTAAGTGAATTATAACTGGGAAAAGGTAGACATTGACTTTTGGCCATACAACTCTTCTTCCTTATGTGAAAAACTTACATTCAGTGAATAATTTTAAGGGTGAAAGTTAAGCAGACATGTTTCAATGAACTGGGAGAAAGAAATGAGGGAAAAAAGTAAGAACCAGTGTTTCCAGTGCTTTGAATAATGCCTACCACTTCACTTCAGCAAACTGAAGGAGGCTTTTCTCACTTATGATCATAGTTGTAAGATCACAGCCTTTCTCTTTCATTTCCTTACAAATTGACTTCAGCAGAACCTACTGCCTCTTAGCCAATATTAGTACAAAAGCATTTGCAAGACACTGTATGGGCATATCTGAGGCAAAATGCAGCTGGTTTGTTAATTAAATTTAAACATTTTGACATTTATCTTGATTTCACTTCCTTGTTCCGTTTTGCTTCTCTTCCTCTTCTGAGCCAAGTAATAAATGCAATGAAAGTAACATGGACTTTGAACTCAGGGATTTGAATCCAGATGTGCTATTTATTAGTTTGTGACTCTCAGCAAACTACTTAAGCATACTGAATGCTTTCATTATTCTCATTTTAAAAAGGGGAATAGTATTACTAACATTACGGAAGTTATAATGAGGTGTTAAATATAATGCTCATAGAAACGTGCCTACTCCATAGTACTATGTGTTATATATAATTGTAAGCATTAAATGGAATCATATATAAAATACCCAAAAAGGCATCTGATACATAATAGATAATCCCTTAACCATAGAGAAAGCAAAATTCTCTCTATATGGATTCTCCGGATAAAGAACGGATATTTCTCAAAAGAAGACGTTCATGTGACCAACAAACACGAGAAAAAGCTGAACATCACTGATCCTTAGAGAAATATAAATCAAAACCACAACGAGAGATCATCTCATGGCAGTCAGAATGGCAATTATTAAAAAGTCCAGAAACAGATGCTGGCGAGGCTGTGGAGAAAAAGGAACAGCCTTCTGTTGACTGGGAGTGTTCAATTCGTTCAACCATTGTGAAAGACAATGTGGAGATTCCTCAAAGATCTAGGAGCAGAAATACCATTTGACCCAGAAATCCTATTACTGGATATATGCCCAAAGGATTATAAATCATTCTATTATAAAGACATATGCATGGGTATGCTCATTGCAGCACCATTCACAATAGAAAAGACATGGAATCAACCCAAATGCCCATCAATGATAGACTGGATAAAGAAAATGTGGTACATATACACCATGGAATACTATGAGGCCATAAAAAGGAATGAGATCATGTCCTTTGCAGGGACATGAACGGAGCTGGAAGCTGTTATTCTCAGCAAATGAATGCAGAAACAGGAAAACCAAACACCATATGTTCTCACTTATAAGTAGGAGCTGGATGATAACACAAGGGCACATAGGGGGAACAACACACACTGGGTCCTATTGGGGGTTGAGGGAGGGAGAGCATCAGGAAGAATAACTAGTGGATGTTGGGCTTATTACCTAGGTGATGGGTTGATCTGTGCAGCAAACCGCCATGACACACGTTTACCTACGTAACAAACCTGCACATCCTGCATATGTACCCTGTAACTTGAAGGAAAAAAAAACGGTTTTCTAGTTAACTGCTTCCTAAAACTTCCAACATAAGGACCATTTTTAATGTTAGTAACATTTGTAACATTCATTGAAGGAGCAAATAAATATATATATCTAGATTTAAAGACTCTTCACAATCACTGTGTGGGCCCCCAAGGCTCCAAAGCTCATAGGTTTACAAGATTTCTTATGTCCAACTTTCCACCTAAAGTCTTGGCAGAGAGGTTTGCTGCCATGTACAGACTTCCGAAGATGGGGTGCCTCTGCCTTCCCATATGGCCCAATCCAATTCATCAGATTATTCTGATGAGAGGAAATTCTTTTTTAAAAAAGTACATATATGATGGTCATCAAAATAGTAATTATTTCTGATTGATGGAATTATGAGTGACTTCTCATATTTTTATATTCCCGTAAAATTATGCTGATAGACTATTAGAAAAACATCTATGCACATAATCAAAACATTTGTAAAATCTTTTTAAAAGCTTTTATTTATCATTTAGCTATAGCTGCATTAACAACCACCAAATCTCCAGTAACATTTCTTTCTCAGGCCCCAGTAGGTTGGCTGTGGGTTGGCTGGGCTCCACTGGGGGCTGTTCTTCAAGCTGTAGATCTAGCTGAGCTTGGTTCCTTGCTATGTGTTGGGCTGTGGTTGGCCTCATATTCATCTTAGAGCTCAGGCTGAGTGGGCGGTAGTAACTCAGGGAAAGCTCTTCTCATGGCCATCACATGCACACAAGAAAACTAGCAGAAACCTGGGAGAGCTTATGACGGAAGCTTGAAATTGGCTCACTGTTGCTTCTATTTCCCGTGGGCCAATCAAATTACATAGCGGAGCCAAAACTCAAAGCACAGGCAATTGCTTATCTCCTTTTGGGAAGAAATGCAGAGCTACATGGCAAAAGAATGGGACACATGGAAGGGTGAAAATTTGGGCCTGCTAATTCCATCTACCACACCTACCCCACAATAATAGAACACAAAATTTGCTGTTAATTGAAAAGAAGGATTCTTATCTTCTAAATGGGCTTCATGGTTCTGTTCCCATTCTTCCCACAGGCTTCTTCCCTATGGTTGTCCTCAGGAGATGACTTTCATGTAACAGGAGACAAATAAGAAACTGACAGGCTTGCCTTCAGCATACATTCCTAAAAATACAACTCAAATGCTCTATGCAGCAACTCTATACTATAGATTCAGAGGTGGTACTTGCCTTGCCTCAGATGCCTGACTATCCTGCTGCAGACTTGGGATGGGATTTCATTTGGAATGAGGGACTCACTTGAAGAGAAAAAGGAATTGAGACGGAGTTGAATTCCTGCAATAGGTGGGGTGAAGCTTCCTGAGAAGCAGAAGGAACTTACTTAGAAGTTTTAAAGAGGTGCCTAGAAGAGATGAAGCCCAACCTCACTGGTTTTGAATTCCAAGTGGGGGCTGCCTTTGTCCTCACAGCAGCTAATGCACTATGTCCCACATAGTCAGCTTTCAGTATATGGTAGAATGTGAATCAGAATAATATAAATTTCTGAGTTACCACAGCTAATATGGACGTTGAATGCAATTAGCTGGCAGTAAATTATAACAATATACAGATTTTTGGGGGGACAAATGCCAATTCAACTAAAGCTTTTTTTTTTCTTTTTTTTGTCATTGTAAGCATAGGCTTTACTGACCTTTATAAGTCATCTTGTCAGTTTTTTTCATCACTGTCAGCTTTGGAGAATCATATTGAGGCAAACTGTGGTTTAGAGAAGAGAGAGAACCTGACTGGGATCCTGCAGCCTTGGTTTCTTTTCCTGGGTCCACTGCTAGTTTGCTATGTGACCTTGCAAAGGACATTCAGCATCTTGTCAGCCTCAATATTTCCATCTGTAGGATTAGTACTTTGAATCACATGATTGCTCTAGTTTTTAGATTTTCAGTAGATTGCCCAGGTGGTTATTATAAGATAAATTTTTTCCTGGGGTAGCAAGCTAACTAAGTTTAGATAGGAATTGACGGCCAGAAAATTTTCCAAGGCAATGACATATACTTAATAACTTTATCTTTTAGGCTTTATGGCTCATTATTGGGCACAGGCATTCTAGGACTTGTGACCTGCTGGGTTAACTCCTCCTGCAGGTTAAGTTCCCCTTCCCTGGGACACATGCTACACTTTAAGTGTGTTGAGAAAGTCAGATGAAAGTGTCAGGCCTATGAGAGTAGCTTTGTCATGTACCATGCACAAGTACTTGGGGAGAGCTTACCTTTTCCAGTACCTTCCCTCTCTCTCCACCCTTGCTGCTCACTGAAAATGAAAAGCAATTATGTCCCTTGCACCATGGAGACAGAAGTACAGAAAATAAACAGTGATGATTAAGGGAAGTGGCTTTATTACAGGATTTTTAAAAACACAGTACCATCAATAATCGAAATAATGGAGAAAAATGATAATGAATAATGAAGCATAATAATACAGTCATGATAATAAAAAACCAGTGAAGAATGTAATTTTATTTGTAATAATATGACTGTTTAGCTTGATGGCGTGTCCTTGGATTTGACTGTTTCCGGCAGAGGTGTAAGCACGGTGTGGCTTTTCATTTATTTCCCCTAAGAGTGTGTCTGAGGGAGCTGTGGCTCTGCTCTCTTCCTACTTCTGTCTTTGCTCCTTACCCTTGCAGTTACAGAAAATACACATTCACTTTTAGTTTCCTCTGATGTCTCTAGCCTGGAATTAGCACCAGCAATGCAACTGAATCACCAGGAATGCTCTTGTTGTGATATAAGGTCTGAGCAGTCAGGTGATATCAGTTGGGCTGGCAATCCCATGGGTCTTCAGTTATCTCCCTGCCCTCCCTTACCCTGCAGAAATTTACTGGAGCAATAAACCTACTGCAACCATGGAGGAAAATTAAGGCAAATGACCCTAAATAGAGAGACACTGACTAAGTCCTAGAAACACCAAAACAGCAAACCCCAAACAAAATAGCACGCCTTATTTCACCAGGCTGTTTTCTTCGGTATTTTTGTGAAATAGTACAGAGTCTCAGGCACTGGGCAGTTTAGCCTGAGACATCAGTGCCAAGGAGTTACAGCATCTATGTAGGGTCCAGATTGCTCAACTGGTTAGAAAGCATTAAGTAGGTTATCTGATTTTCCAGGAGACACAAAGGTGGCAGAGTAAATGATATCTTCTCCCCAGGCTAAAAACGAGGCATAGATAATGGAGCTGCCAGCAGAGCCCCTCCTTCTCCTCCCCTCAGACAATGTGTGTCACACTGAAACAGAAATAATAAAAAACTTGGAGACCTCTGAGCATATCAAAGATAAGACCTTTGTGTTTTTGTTTCTGACAGATTTTGTGCGCTTGACTGTTATTAACTCGACCCAAAAGTGCACATGATTATTACCAAAAAATAACCCCCGTCTTTGTGTTTCAGTCTGTCCTCCCTAGGGGTGGGGAAAGAAAGGTGTATTTTAATTCTGCACAGAAATTCAGAGAGATTGAAAAAGGACTTTAATTCAAAGGGTCAGTATATATATTTAAGCAGATAGAAAGCATTAGGTAGATTCTATGTGAAGAGTCTGAAGTCCCCACCTGGTTTGTAGGGAACTTAGATTAGGTTGGAACAAATGGGCAGTTTTTCAAATAGACAGGATTACATCACAGACAAACTACTGCATGAAATTATAGTTCATGTAAAAATCAAATATTTGTCCAGTCTCAGTACAAGTGTACAGAAGAGAGTGGAAATGATGAATACAGAAGTTTGGAAACAGCTGGACTTAAGGCAAAGTTATTTTAACTACCAATGTTATGGAACTCCTTTCTTTAGGTTAAAAACAATTTTTAAAAATTTTTTATTTTTTTATTGCATTTTAGGTTTTGGGTAAAAAACAAATTTATGTGCATTCTTATTTTCTCCTCCCAGTGGGCACATGAGTTACGTCCTATTATCATTCCCATTTTATGTATGAAGTAAAGGTTTGTCTCCATGTGATCCAGCTGAAAAACAAGACTTGTATTCATGGGGACCTAGGTTTAATCCTGATTTTAACATTTACTGGTTGTGTTCTCTTGCCAAATTACTTGACAAGTCAGCATGGTTTTCCCTTAAACAGGGATTATGATATGTGTCTCAGGGTGATAGAGAAGATTTTCCGCATCTCTTCTTAGCACCAGTTTCCTACCATGGTAGCTACAATATCCTTGCGCTTCTACATCCCTTTGTCTATACCTTGGTTTAGTTATTTGTTTGTTTCTGCTTAGACTTTTGTAATAGTCCCCTGCATCGTCTCTTTGCCTTCTGTCTCAGGCCTCTGTATTGACTCTCCATAAAACTGTCAGATGTGCTTTTTCAGATGGAAATCTGTTATGCTATTTCTCTGGCTAAAATCTGCAGAGAGCTCCCTACCGTCCATGGGAAAAAGTTCAAACTCCTTAGTGTGGATTTCAAGATTCCAATGTCCAAGTCCTCACCTACCTCAACTCAGACCACTGCCTCCATCTGTGCCCCCCTGCTCTGGCTCTGACTGTTTCATATTACCTGTAGCTTCCTGAGTGTGGCCTGCCCTGTCCTGCCTCTATATTTTTGTATGGGCTGTACTGTCTGCCAAGCATGTCTATCTTAATTATTTCTTTTCTCTCCCTTCCTCCGTCCCTCCCTCCCTCCTTTCTTTCTTTCCAGGCTGGAGTGCAGTGGCGCGATCTTGGCTCACTGCAACCTCTGCCTCCCCGTTTCAAGCAATTCTCCTGCATCAGCCTCCCAAGTAGCTGGGATTGCAGGCGCACACCACCACACCCAGCTAATTTTTGTACTTTTAGTAGAGATGGGGTTTCACCATGTTGGCCAGGATGATCTCTTGACCTCATGATCTGCCTGCCTTGGCCTCCCGAAGTGCTGGGATTACGGGTGTGAGCCACTGCACCTGGCCTTAGTTATTTCTTGTTTGTAAACTACTTCTCCATAAAAGTTCAACTGAACGATAGTCTGTTGTATAAATCTCCCCAGTTGGTTAGTAGCTGGAGGTACCAAACCATATTATAGCACTAGTTCTCTAGGTATTATCTTTTTAAAATTAAAGTTAAAAGTTATTTTTATTAGCTGCACACACACAATTTTCCAAATCAATGGATCCTATAAGGCTAAACAAGAAACAGGTTTCTTGCCTCCCTCTTGTCTACATTGTTTCTACTTTCTCGAAACTGCCACCTTCTGTGATTTCAGTAGTTTCTTCTAGTTACCTCTCTATTTCTAAATGGTGTGCTTGTGCCAGTATTTCTTAATTTTTCCATTTTAGGTCTTAACTCCCCATTTTGTATAATGCAGGTTTTATTTCTCCTACATTTCCTTAGCAGTGTTTTCCCCATTCACCCCATACAATCAATAGTTAGGTTAAACTAATATTCTTACATTGTACTTACATCGTCATGGCTATGTTAACCACCATCCATAGGTTGACTATACAGATGACTACATTTCTTATTCATACAGCTTTTTGTTAACTTGAAATTAATAAGTTAAATTTTCTGTGTACCTGCCACTGATTTCTTCCAAAATTCTTTGCCAGAGTTCATTCAAACCATCAGGTGAGCTCTCATTTCCCCACCCCCACCCACCCCAGGAGACATCCTTTCTGGAATCTTCTATCCTGTTGCTTTAACCTGGATCAGTTTCTTGCTGTCTACACCCCAATTATTATCCCATAATATCCCTTCATCCTTTAGAAGAGAATGCCCCTGGTCTTTCTTGGTCCCTTGGTCTCTTGTTTTCTGAATACCAAATGCTCCTTATCTTGGCTCACACATACATAATTGCTATACCTTTTCTATTAGTTCACTAAGAAAAGACACATAGGAATTACATTTTTTGAGACTTTGCATTTCTTAAAATATCTTTTTACTTCCGCACATGTTTGATAGTTTGCTGAGTATATAATTCCAGATCGAAAAGAAGTTTTCAAAATTTTGAAGACATTTTCATCTTCCAAGAGTCCATATGAGGAAACTGATGCCACTCTACTTTCTGATTCTTTTTCTGCTAAGTTTGTTTTTGTTGTTTGTTTAAAGTTAAACAATTTAAAAAAATATGGACCTTTTTAGAATTGTTACTATATCCCTGCTGATCCAAAATTTCACAACTTGCCTTGAAGTAGTTCTTTATTTTATTCATTGTGCTAGGCCATTGACAGGACCTTTTAATCTATAAACCCATTTGTTCTGGAAAAAGTCTACATGAATAATTTATTAGGTAACTTTTCACTATTTTCTCTTCAAAATCTTCTATTATTCAGATGTTGGAGCTCTTTGGCTGATTCTCTATTATTATTATTATTATTATTAATAATTTATCTCCTGTTCTCCATCTCTCTCTTTCTTTCTTTCCTGTTTTATGGAACCTCATCAAATTTATCTTCTAATCCTCTACTGAATTTTTATATTTTAAATTTTTGAATAGCTCTTTTTGTTCTCAGATTTTTAAAAAGATATGTCTGATTTCATTAATGTAATTTTCAAATTATAAATATGATAATAGATTTTATACATCTATTTCTCTCTTCCTTTTCTTTATGACTTCCAAGTTTTTAAATTATCTTTATTTATTTTTGTCTCTGTCATTCATAAAATTTAGCTTACACTGCATATTTGTTAACAAAACACTAAGAAGCTGACTGGGCACTCTGCATTTATGAGTGGAACTTGTTAAGTGCTAGACTTCCCAGTAGAATGACAGGATTAGGAATCTTCACTGGAGTATGTCCCCAAATGGTAAAATTTATAGAGCTTTTCTCCCAGAGTAATTCCCCCATCTTCTTGGCAGGCATAAGCCTGACAGCATTCTTACTAGAACTCCAAACAAGGAGGCTGAAATATTTTTCAGAATATAGACTCTCACCTAACCTTTCTTTTTAAAGAAGTGAATCACATCTCTTATCTGGGACTGTTTTTCTTATGTCCAGGGCTTCTGTTATTCTGTATCATTAGAAAGTAAAATTTTAGTCTTCCATCAAGGATGGGGAAGGAGCTCTCTCCAAGTTCCTAGGGTGTAGGTCTGTATTTGTTTCTTAAACAGAATTTTAGCTAATACCTATGGACTTCTAGCTGTATTCTCTACTTCCATAAGTACTTGTTGATTTTATATTTCAAGGCTCCCCAGTATCCTAGTGTGATTTGGTTCAATTTTAAGGTTTTCTTAAAATAGGCTGGGATTTCTGCCATGTCATTTATTACTCATTCTTCTACTTCCTGATTTTCTTGTTCAAAAAAATCCTGTTATCTCCTCTCCCTTTTTCATTATTCTCTTAAATGTGCTTTTTTTTAAAAGGTATTTTTACTGCCAATTTGAAAGAAGAACATGGTAAATGATATGTGTTCATTGCTCCATGTTTATTTGGAATTCCTTTTCTGTCTTAAATTGGTTTAGCCTGTAACCACATACACCAAGGCTAGACTTAAAGATAAAATCAATTATTTTAATTTTATCAGCTTTGGTCAATAATTTTGTTTCTGTCTTCTTCTGACTTAATCAGTTTTTATACAAGTCAAGGTGGTTGAGTATTATAAGTTTCTATTACTGTAATGATTTTATATTCAAACACTGGATAAAAAAAGTTGATTATGGGCTTGGCATCTATACGGTTCTACAGAGAGAGAAAAAAATGCTTTTAGATAGTGGTATCAAAAAAGGTTGATATTTATATATTTTAATCATCTTTTCTCCTTCCTTGTTTGCAAGCTACTAACAGTCACACCCAAGGATAAAACATTCCTATGCATTTACAACCTTTTCACTAGCAAAGACCGGGCTACTAATCAAAGGCTGCTTGAGCAGACCACAGTTTTATGATGGGCTTGAGAGGGGCTTTGTTCCACATTCTGGTTGTATTTTCAGTGGGGCTCATTCTTAACTGCTTCATGATTTGGGGAGACACATTGCTGATTTTATTGTTCAGAGCCTTTCTTCTCCTTTTTCTTGTGGAATGAGTGATGTTCCACACGGAGGATTAAGATATATAATAACAAAACAGAAACTCTCACGTTTAGCTGTAGTTAGATTTATGGTTAAGTTTATGGAGATTACTTGGGACTGGGAACACATGTCCATGAACGTCTCTGCAGTTACAACTGTGCATGGGGCGAGATGCAGTTACAGGCTATGGACAGTAAACACCTCTGAGGTTGTGTGTCACTTCCTGTAGGCCCATGAGTCTTTCTGATTTAAGTAGAAAGGTGTCTGTTAGTAATGCAAACAAAACCCTGTTTAACCTCTGATGCCCAACATCTGGAATACTTATCTCTGTGGCAATTGTGTGGTTCACTGAACGCTCACTATTCCAATGGTCCACTGAAGAAGGATTTTGGCTTGAAAAGAGACCGCCATGAAAAAAAAAAATCCAGTTCAGAGCAGTTATCACTGAGAATACCAAAAGAATTTGTAATGGCAATGTCCCTCTGACTCCACAGCTGGGCTGCCTGGATTGTGCTCTAGTGAGAGCCTGTTTTCCTAATGCCATGAGAAAAGACATAGATCCTTCCTTTGGACCTTATTGCAAATCAAAGTTTTTTTTTATTGTACCCTTGAAAGACTCTTTAGTTTGAATACTTAGTTTCAACTTTTCATTTCTCTGTATGCCTCTGAATGGAATCCAAACAATTCAACATTGGTGTTTTTTTTTTTTTTTTTTTAAATTCAGAAATGGATGAGAGATTCAAGTGTACTTTTTTGCTATCATGTACCCATCTTTGCATTTTCATATTCTTCGTTAAACATAAAACAAAAAAGCTTTGGTGTCTAAATACAAGGGAATATAAGTTGTTAAGACCATTACCAACTCATTAATGATCACAGGCATTCTGGACCTTTTCCCACAGCTTCTGGGGACACACTCTTTCTCAAATGCTGGGTAGAATAGAAAGTGTGGTTAAGGCTAACTTGAGAATGAAATTGGAATCGGATGAAGCAGTTTCACAATGGCATCAAGGTCCAAGGTTGGGGAAGTAGCAAGACCTTTACCCAGCAGAGTTAACTATAAGCCATAAAAGTATCTAGGAGCAGACCTGAGGGAAGCACGTGTTCAGTTAGTTATTGAAACAAAAATATGTAGCTCGTCTCAAGTTCCTGGTAACTATTTCAGGGCTGATTGACGAGGTATTTCTGTGTGCATGTAATTGCTTTTCTTGATTTGAGAATAAACTACAAGGAACAGACACTATACAGCTTCTGAAGGTTTATTTCTTCTAGCAAGTGGCAACTTTAGTTTTTATTGGTTGAAGGCGTTGGGCATGTTTTAAAATATTGCCTTGTAAAATGTGATGAGTGTATTCCTAAAGCTCTAGTGTCCTAAGCCAGCTATCCACAGCCCCACATTCCTTTCACATGCAAGTCTCCTAACTGGACATTCAGGAAATGTCTTTTCTCCACGCTCCTCATTGATGATATAAATCACCACCACCACTTGTATAACCTAGAAGAGCTTACAAATACTGTCACCTGCCTGACCTCATTGGTCCTTATTCTGCAAAGCAAATATATAATTACTGTTTTATAAATGACAAAAGAGATGCTGAGAAAAATTGATTTGACCAAGGTCGTGCAGTTAATGAGTAATAAAGGTGAATTCAGAATGCGAGACTTCAGACTCCTGAACACTTCATTGTTTTTGAAGCAGAGTTAAAATCTTTTGCTTTCCTATTCATCAGAGAATAAGAGTCAAATTTAAAAAAAACTTACTTATATTTATAAGCCAAAGCAGTGGCAGAGAGCTAAAAGAATTAATTACTGCTTATTTATTGATACTTTTATTATATCCATTACTGTGTTAAGAACCATATAGCAGTGGTTTGCAAAAGCCTTTTCTTATCCCAGTTTATAAGGAAACTTTCAGCAAAATGAGATAAATGAGAACTCTATTCACACATATGCACCTCTCCGCACATATATCTCCATTATGAGATTTCTAATCACCCTTCTCTGTTTTAACTTTTCTTCTTAGCTTTATCACTACCTGACACCATAACTTATTTATACTACATATTGGCTACAAATTCCAATAAAATATAAACAGAAATCAGAGCACAGATTTTTGTCTGTTGTGCTATTGCTATATACCCAGCAGCTACAGTTATACCTGGCACATAGTAGGCATTCCATAAATATTTGTGGAACGAATGAATGAGTGACAAAGCTAACGTACATTAAAGCAAAATAACCAAGTCTTTAATAGGGTTATGTGAACTGTAGCTACAAGAAGGATTCAGAGAAGGGGGACAATTTAAAGCTAGCATTTTCAAAGAAGAGTGAAGAAAAAATGCTATTCATGCAGGGTCTGAAATCTGGATTGGATTTGAATAGTTGAGATGGAGAAGGGAGATATTAAAGCTGAAGAAAGTGAAGAAGCAAAGGTGAGCAGACGTCAGTGAGTAACAGTGAAGACTCGGCCAAGCCTGGAGTAAATTAAGGTGATCTATGTCTCCAGCTTTCCGAGGTACTCCCCAAAGGGTTTAGCTAACAATTTATTCTTACGTGTACATGTTTTTACATTTTGTAGAAACAAATTTGTTTGAGTGCAGTTTTCTTTAGTTCTGAATACAATGGATGCAATAGAGGGCAGAGATCAATGATTAAATAGATTAGAAATATGATTTTTGTGAGTGGGTCAAAGAAATAGCTCTAGATGATAGAATAGACTTGGAAGTGAACTACAGGTTTCAGTATATAGTGCTGTGCTGGCTGACAAGTGAACAAACACCTTCATAAATTAATAGCTCTTAATTGTAGCTTGAAAGGCAAATAAATGGGTGGTTTAGATTTTTTGTCTCATTTCATCTGTAACGTTATGAAGTATGACCCCTGTTGAGTTTTTCTTGCTTGAAAATATTGAGCTAAAATTCGGTTGTTTTTCCAATGACTTTGTCTGGGTTAATTCCTTACTTCCATCGTCTCATCTCATTGCTTAAACAGGAATATAACGTCATGTTCATTAATAGTTTGCATATCTTTGGTCCTTTAGAGACGGTGACCTAATTTTGGTAGATCATGATATATTTTGGTATGTGACATGCCACTGGATTGCAAATAATAGCCTAGTGTGACTTCCCGCTGCATTTCCTAGACTGATGCTGACATTTCTGAGGTTATTGCTAGAATGCTCTTTTTTTTATTCTAAGGCATTTTTTATCGTGGCTTATTTTAGATTTTATATAGCATCTTTCCTTTGAGGAGCTCAAGACAAATTTTGCAGATGTGAACAATCTTCTTTGGTCAGTGTGTTTTGGTTTGGAGAAGGAAAAAAATGTAATATTAATTTCTTGCCTCTGTATGTCCTACTAAAAAATCAAACTGAATGCCCTTCTCACCTCTCCTTTTCTGTGACTTAAGGAGTTTTATTTTATACAGAGGGTTAACAGAAAGCTTAGACTTTGAATCACCAGTGAGGAGGCTGAACCATTAAAACAAAACGCAGCAAGAGAGAGGCTTCAGGAAAGGCAGCGTTAAGCACAAGGCAGATTGTCAAAAAATGCTGTAGGTGATTGCAAAAACCCTCTGCAAGGATGTTTTCAGTCAACACAAGTGGGTCGCTTAATTTTTCAAGTGAATGCCCATAATGGGGGGACTTTAGTTGCAGTCTCACTAGCCAGAGCTGTCTCATTATAGGAGATGTGGTCCAGTCTATGAAATGTTTATTTTGTAACTAACCCCTGGGGCAGTGGAAGGAACTGTTTACTATTCCTTCTTGTTCTCTAGTGTGTGTATGCGTGTGTGTGTGTGTTTTTTTTTTCCCTCTTAATTAAAGAAATCACTGTTGAACTTCAGAAACCTCTCCAGGAAGAAAAAAAAATAAGGAAAAGGACAGAGAGAGAGAGAGAGAGAGAGAGAGAAGAAAGAGGAGAAGGACAGAGGGAAGAAAAAGAGAGAAAAAGAAGAGAAAATAGGGTTGAAAACTGTGTCTTTTGCTCCTTCATTCTTGAGGATTATTTCCAGAAGAAGAATTGTAATATTCATTGGCCTCCCCAGGAGTGTGCATGCATGGGAATGTGTGTGAATGTTTGTGTGCAGCCCCGGGTGGGAAACAGTGCTGTGTAAACAGTGTCGATGTATCCCACCAGCTAACATTCAAAGTTTTCTTTGTTAATGATACTCTGAAGGAGAATAAAAGATGGAACTTGATGCTATGCCATACAAACAAAAATAAATCATTTCTAAGCCAGTAGGAAAACGTAAATTATGAATTTGGTTTGGATTTCATTTGAGTTTGCAGAATTATTAGGCCATGACACCATACTGTTTGAAGGGAATGTTTTGTCTTTTCATTCTAGCCAGTAGCAAATTATCCCAAAGGAGATAAACATCTAAAAGAAGGGAACTAAAACAGGTAAGTCTGAGTAGTCTGTGATCTTAGAACATAAACGCAAGACACCTTTACAATATGTAATCATGCATATTTCCATCTGTCCCAGAGCTACCAACTTTTTAAAATATTGAGAGTAGATGGCTGATAAAAGCATATTTTTAATATTACAGAGGGCTTAGAATGATGGGAATGTGAAATGCATCTAAAAATTGAGGTTATGACCTTAAAAACACCCAGTTATTAGACATATGAAGAAGATAAGTGAAAGAAACATTTGCAATCTTTGCTTTATGTAATAATTATGCTCTTGACAAGTCCTATATAATTAGATGAGCAGCTTCTATTTAAAAGTGTGTTAGAAAGCTTTAAGATAGAAAATGCTCTCCTCTTTTAGGTTTGGAATTTAGGATTTGTAGTTTCACATATATTATGGGAAGCTTGGTAATGTATTCTTACATTATTGGGATCATTGACTCTGTTCCAATGTAATAGAAACAGACTCAAGTTTCCTTGCTCAAAGCTGCCCCGTATGGCTGTGCAGATTGAATAGAACTGAACTTTAGAGTCACCATTCACACAGATGACAGTGTGACACCTAGAACTATCCAATGCTTGAAATACAACAATCACAGTGAGAGGATGTTCAAATGCCTCTTGGTTGAATAGAGGGGTGTGAAATTCATACTGGTAGTAAACTGAGACTTATTATAATTTGAATAATTCAAAGAAAGTCTTCTACTAAGCGTTTTATGCCAGAAACCAAGAAATTGAGCAATAGTTTATTCCCAGAATACAGAGAGTTTTCTGAATTTCTCTTTCTCCTCTTTTACCCTCTCCTTTAGATGAAAATAGTAATCTTGCGGTAAATTTGTTTAAAAAGCAAATAATCATTTTGAAATGCCAATATTGATGTCCCAACGTTCTACTTTATCTTTTTTAAAGAGGATTGCATTTCATATTTTGAACTGGTTTTTAATAAGGCTAACATTTTGCTATGCAATTCTTTATGCTTTAAAAGTATTTGATATAAATTGTGTTATTGATTGTTATGACAGCGCCATGAAGGAGGAAATGAGTGTGATCATTCTATGTTACAGATAAGGAAGTTATTGCTCAGGAAAGTAACAGACTTATTCAAGGCCACCCGGAAAGTAAGGGCAAAGCTAGGATGAGAATTTGCTCTCCTCATTTCTGTCTTGCTACTTTCGGACTAATTATTTAATTGTTTATGTTAAATAATAAAATTTAATATGTATATATTTATCTAACATAGCTATGATTTTTTCTTTCTTTTTTTTTTCTGTTTGTCAGTGTACTAGTGAAACTGGAAACATATCTATCAAATCCTGAAGACAGGGAAAATATATTTTGCTAGGCTGGAAAAAATTTAAAAATGAGTGAAAAGGATAAAAACGTTACATACTGGAAAATTAATGAACTCTCTATCAGTAGTCCCAAGTTCATTTTTCTGAAGCTAGCAAAGATTCTTTAGGACTCTGCATATAAATTGTCAAAATCAATAAATCCAGTAAATCTTTCTTCCCACATGTACCATCAATGGATAACAAAACTGGGTTGGTGATAATTTTACTTGTTAACAGGTTGTTCCAATTACTGGGTATAGAGAGGTTTTGTAACTTCTGGAAATCTTAAAATGTCTCTCAACTCAGTGATTGAAGTGTAGCAATATGGATTGAATCGTTTTGTCATCTTTATTTCTGATACTGACTCCAATAAGTTAAAATTGCAAGCGTTGGTAACAAGCAATCTGGAGGATTAGCCAAAGTGAACCATTTGCCTGTGTCGGAACCTGTTAGTCAGGCTCTGCAGGACTGACCTACATTGCTTCTTAATGCATCTCTTTGTAGAAACGTAATTCTAATATTACCATTGACCTACCTGTTCCTTAACCTCATTTATTGAATATCGTCCATGTGCAGGATACTTTACTAGATAAAGAAATTAGGAGGACTAAGGCCATAGAATAAAAAGAGAAAGAGATCTATTTTAGATGAACACTGAACTTTATATCACAGAAATAATCCACTAATATATGGTTTAATGCGAATTACTTACTTTGAGAGCCATTAGTACCTTTATTAAATAAATAAATACATTCATTGTACATTACAATGAAAAATTTGTTAAATAACAAATATTACTAAAAGCCTACTTTAAACATACATAAGAACAGCTAATTTCATGAATGAAAGTGTATATTTGGTGGACACATGTAATCTTACAACACTGATTTCACTCAAGATTTTAAGCATTTCTTTATAGCATCTTTGTATATTATGGGACAGCATAAATTTAAAAAAAATCTATATGCAACTGCCATCTATCTTAGAAAAAAGTAACAAAAATTAAAATTTATCATTTTTTGCTTATGTGAAAGTGGTAAATTTTAATTTTTATTATGTCAGTAATGAAGATTATATATGGACATATTGACTTCTGTTTTATCTCCAGGTTTTATTCATGAATGTCTCACTGTTGGAACCTGCATGAATGAAAGCTGAATCTCAAAAATCAGACACGTTGCACTTGGGAATAATGTCCACATTCTGATTTCAATCTGTGCTTAAATGTGAACCACTTAGTTCTTCATGTTTGTTGGAATTCTCCTAAGACTGGAATTTCCTGGGAGATATCCAGTACTTTTTGGGCTGTAAACAGCAAAACAAACAGCCTTTCTTGTAATATGCTATGTCTAGTGCTAACTGAATTCAAGAAGTTTACTTGTGTGGGGAAAGTAACTTAATTTCTTTGCAAACCTACAAATTTGCTTCAGTTTCCATTTTGACCAAAGATTCTTGTCAGGAATATGTTTTGGAATAATTTCTTTGCTATTGGTTATAAATGTGGTAAATATTGTTTAAACAGTAAAATGTTATTTTATACAACAATTTATGGCAACAAATTCCTTGTAGTGATAGATTTTTTAAATCTTTAAATTATAGATAGAGATTTATTATGCTCCATGTCAATTATATGCATGTGACTGTGTATGTGTGTGTGTATGTGTGTATGTGTGTGTGTGTATGTATGTGTATATGTATGTATATATTTCATTTAATCTCTAAGAACAGTCTGAATTTTCATTTCTCTATTGTATATGACTGAAAAATATAAGACAGAAAGAAATCACTTGTTAATACTTTGATAGATGAATGTGCTTGATGCCAAATAGACACATAAAATAAATTTAATTCTTCTGTAAGAACTGTTAAACATCCATGCAAAACATCTTATAAAATTGATTTCCCCCTTCGTCCTTAGTAGAAAACTCCTGATGTTTTTAGGTTGATGCAATGCCACCCAGCTAAACAATGATGTTTCCCAAACTCCTTTGCATTTAAGTGGGGTCATATTACTAGGTTATGCCCAAAGACAATTAAGTAAAAGATGTTGGGTATAATTTTTTCTGAAAAGTCTCTTTAAAAATATGAGTGCTTTTCCTTCCTCTCTTTTTTTCCTTGTTATTTAGAGTATGAATATTATGTCTGTAGCTCCAGCAGCCGTCTTGGACCAGAATATGAGGGTCTGGAGAATGTAAGCCATGTGCAGAATGATATTTAAAGACAAGGGACTGTGTACTTCACTGAACCATAGAGCTGCCATACTTGCCTTGGATACTCTCCTTTTTGGCACCTTTTATGTGCAAGAGAAATAAGCTATCTTGTTTAAGCCACTGTTATTTGTAGAATTTTCATTACATGCAGTTGAACCAAGTCATAATGAATTTAGGACTACGATTGGGTTGCTCCAGAACAGAACCTAAAATATAACTTTGGCTAAGAGAGGAAGATATTAAGAGATGGAAAACTGTTGACTATGTTATGGGGTTACAAAACATTTGGTCAAGTTATTGCCTGCTATGTCTTGAAGACCACAGGCTATCATAATGTATAGTTGGATGAATGATAGCAGATGTGAGTGTATTTTAATTGTCTTTTGTTCTTTATATCAAGAGAGCTAAACTCAGACTAAGACAAAACCATCAGAAATCCTAGATGGGAAGTGGGGATTCAGAGATGCTTGGTTTGCCTTCAGCCTGCAGTCTAAGTATGACATATAGGCCTGTCATACTTTCAAGGCTAATAAAATTGATAAAACAAAACTACACTCATACACACCCCACTGAATTACTTTCCTTTAAGATTTCTCTACCAAAACATGGGATCCAGCCAACTGACAAAAATCCAAGTGAAGATGTTGAATTCTACTCGTGTTCTTTCAAAGAGTCACTCAGTAAATGCCAGTTATTGGTGCTGAGGCCAGCAAATTAAGGATAGGAATCTTCAGATTAGAAACTATGTCTAAACATGATCTTCATCTATAGTTATTTTAACATGCAATTGACTACACATAACCACGCAAAATCCAGAGAACTTTTCTGAGTGGTCCATGATGGCATCTACTAAGGTCCAAAAGTAGAACAGGATACCAGTATTCTCCAAAAAGAGATACCATCAAAGGAAAGAAAGGACTAGGTTCTAGTTTTTACAGAGCTACGTAAATCAACTAAAGGGCGGAATCTTAGTAAGCATCCATTTTGACATAGTATGGTCCTTTGAGAGCTGTGGTTGAACATGTGAGTGTAAACCAAGATGGCTGATGTCTTTGGTGGCAAGGCAGAATAGATTACTATGGCCCATGCAGGGTTTGTAATCACTGTGGGAATCACAGGTTCATGATTCTGTGCAAAGCCAGTTTTCTATATCTGCACATTGTAGTAGCAAAAAGCATCAGCAACGTCAGTCTAGTGTCTTCCAATTTTTCTCCACACTGGAAATTTGGGGAGAGGGGAAAGAAAAAAGAAAGCTTGGCTGTGCATGGTGGCTTATGCCTGTAATCCCAGAACTTTGAGATGCCTAGTTGGGGGGATCACCTGAGGTCAGGAGTTTGAGATCAGCCTGGCTAAACTGGTGAAACCCTGTCTCTACTAAAAATACAAAAATTAGCTGGGTGTGGTGGCATGTGCCTGTAATCCTAGCTACTGGGGAGCTTGAGGCAGACGACTGTCTTGAACCCAGGAGGCAGAGATCACAGTGAGTCGAGATCACGCCACTGCACTCCAGCCTGGGTGATACAGTGAGACACCCATCCCCCCCCCCCAAAAAAAAGAAGAAAGAAAGTCAATTTGGACTGAATAAGACCTGACATTAATAGCAAATGTGTAGTTTGATATGGGAGAGAGATATTGGAATTTCTATTTTTTATTTTTCTTTTTTTTGAGACAGAGTCTCTGTTGCCAGGCACTGGGCTGGAGTGCAGTGGTGCGATCTTGGCTCACCGCAACTTCCCCCTCCCTGGTTCAAGCGATTCTCCTGCCTCAGCCTCCCAAGTAGCTGGGACTACAGGTGCACGCCACCCTGCCCAGCTAATTTTTGTATTTTTTAGTAGAGACCGTCTTTCACCATGTTGGCCAGGATGGTCTCAATCTCCTGACCTCGTAATCCGCCCACCTTGGCCTCCCAAAGTGCTGGGATTACAGGTGTGAGCCACCACGCCTGGCCTGAACTTTCTATTATAAAAGATGTGGTAGTCCAAGAAATTACTAAAAAATGTTTTTCAAAGGTGATAATATTTCTACCACACGTTGATAAAGTTGGTTATCCTGAGTACATTAAAAAATGGATTCTACCACAAGGCAGACTGAAAATCACTACTACACAAATAGGTTTTAACTAAGATATATGAGTTCTTGTGCAAGAAAAAAAATTGTGAAAGTGATATTTTAAATAAACCAATCTTTCTCCATTAATTTTCTCCTTTTCTGTGTTTTCCTCTGTCTCAGTTTCCTCCCACTCCTTTTCTACCTCTTTGTCCCCTTCCTGCCCCTCCTTCTTCACTCAGCATGAAGAGTTCTGGAAATGATTTAACAATCATAATATAATAACCCTAGTGATTATAATTTGCTTGCCTTTTTTATAATTTGCTTTCTTTTTTATTTCTCAATTCTTTGGCTTCTGTTAATTCTCTTTTCTTATTCTATGCCAAATAAGAGCATAGATCTGTTTTTTATTCCCTCTGCTGATCTCAACTAGTTTCATCCATGGCTAGGTGCAGTGGCTCATGCCTGTAATCCCAGCACTTTGGGAGGCCCAAGTGGGAGGATAACTTGAGCCCAGGAGTTTGAGACTACCTGGGCAACATGGTGAGACCCCATTTCTACAAAAAATACAAAAAACTAGCTGGGCATGGTGGTTACACCTGTAGTCCTAGTTACTGGGGAGGCTGAGGTAGGAGGACCACCTGAGCCTTGAAGGTTGAGGCTGCAGTGAGCCATGGTCATACCACTGCACTCTGGCCTGGGTAAAAGAGTAAGACCCTGTCTCAAAAAAATGAAACAAAACAAAAAAACAAACTAGCTCCATTCATATTTTATATCTTGTATCTCTTTCCTAGAGAAAAGAATTAGAATTCAACTGGATTCAAAATAGATGTCTCCTGTTATTTAAACATATAAATCACACACACACACACACACACACACACACACACACACACACACTCACTTTGGCATAGATTACTTTTTCCAATAACTTCTGATCAAAATTTCCTCATTTATTGCAAATGTACCTATATGTTAATCTTGGAGTAACCCCAAGGCAATGATCTCCCTGACCTACTTTATCCCTACAAACCTGTTTCTGAAATTCTAGTAGCCTGCTGCCATTCTTTTCTATCCATCTGTTCATTTTTAAATTTTGACTGGAATTTGTTTTTTTGAAGAGCTGTGAACACTTAGTGATATGCATTTTTCAAGTCTAAAGGCTCCCTCTAGATAAATAAATTACATGTACTTACTTTTTTGTGTTGCAGATTTTTCTTTATTAATTTTACTTTAAATTTCTCATAATTGATGAATATGAACGTACTTCATTTTTTTGTTCTTTGGAGACGTGGTTTTTTTTTTTTTTTTTTTTTTTTTTTTTTTACAAATTGAAGGTTTTTGGTAAACTTGAGTTGAGAACGTCTATTTGTGTCATTCAAAAACTTGTGCTCAGTTTGTGTCTCTGTGTCACATTTTGGTAATTCTCTCAGTATTTCAAACATTTTCATTATTGATATATCTAGTATGGTGGGCTTTGATGCTTCTATTGTAATTGTTTTGGGGCACTACAAACGATACTCATATGAAATGGTGAACTTCATTAACAAATGTGTGTGTTCTGACTGCGTCACTGACTAGTTATTCCTGTTTCTCTCCCTCTTCTTAAGCTTCCGTATTTGCTGAGACACAACAGTATTGAAATTAGGCCAAGTAATATCATGACAATGGCCTCTACCGTCGTCAAGTGAAAGGAAGAGTCACGAGTCTCTCACTTGAAATCAGAAGCTAGAAATTATAAAGCTTCATGAGGAAGGCATGTTGAAAGCTGAGACATGCCAAGTTAGTCTGTTTGCACCAAAGAGTTAGCCAAATAGTGAATGCAAGAAAAAAAAATCTTCACGAAATTGAAACTGCTACTCCAATAAACACATGAATAACAAGAAAGAGAAACAGCCTTATTGCTGATATGGAGAAAGGTTTAGCGGTCGAGGTAGAAGATTAAACCAGTCACAACATTCTTTTAAACCAAAGCCTAATCCACAACAAGGCCCAAACTCTCTTTAATTCTGTGAAGGTTAAGAGACATGAGGAAGCTGCGAGAGAAGTTTGAAGCTAGTCGAATTTGGTTCAAGAAGTTTAAGAAAAGAAGCCATTTGCATAACATAAAAGTTTAAGGTGAAGCCACAAGTGGTGATGTAAAAGCTACAAGTTACCCAGAAAATCTGGCTAAGATAACTGATGAAAGTAATGATACGGTTTGGATGTTGTCCTCTCTAAATCTCCTCTTGAAATGTAATCTGCCAATGTTGGATGTGGGGCCTGGTGGCAAGCGTTTGGGTCATGGAGGTGGATACCTCATGGCTTGGTGCTGTCCTCACAATACTGAATGAGCTCTCACGAGATCTGGTTGATAACTCCCTACTATTCTTTCTCTTGCTCCCATGCAAGCAACGTGATGTGTCTACTCCTGCTTCACCTTCTGCTATGAGTAAAATCTCCCTGAGTCCTCTTCAGAATCTAAGCAGATGCCAGCATTACACTTTCTGCACAGCCAGAACCATACAACAATCAAATCTCTTTTCTTAATAAATTACCCAGTCTCAGGTGTTTCTTTATAGCAATGCAAGAACAGCTTAACACAGGTGGCTACTCTGACAGATTTTTGAATGAAGACAACACAGCCTTATTTATATATAATAGAAGATGCTATCTAGGATTTTCATAAAGACAAGAAGCCAATACCTGGCTTCAAATCTTCAAAGAACAGGCTGACTCTTTTCTCAGGAGCTAATGGCACTGATGACTTTAAGTTAAACCAATGTTCACTTACCATTCTGAAAATCCTAGGGCCCTTAATAGTGATGCTTCATCTACTCTGCCTGTGCTCTATAAATAAAAGAACAAAGCCTGGAAGACGGCCCATCTGTTTATTGACTATGGTTTATTGACTATTTTAAGCTCACTGTTGAGACCCACTGCTCAGAAGAAAAGATTCCTTTCAAAATATTCTTTCAAAATATATTGACAACGCATCTAGTCATCCAAGAGCTCTGATAGAGACATACAGGGAGATGAATGTCGTTTGCATGCCTGCTACCACAACACCCATTCTGCAGCCTTGGATCAAGGAGAAATTTTGACTTTCAAGTTTTAGTAAGAAATATATTTTGTAAGGCCATTGCTGCCATAGATAGTGATTTCCCTGATGGATTTGAGCAAAGTAAATTGAAAACCTTCTGGGAAGGATTCGCCTTTCTAGATACCATTAAAAACATCTGTGATTCATGGGTGTAGGTCAAAATATCAACATTAACAGAAGTTTAGAAGAAGTTGATTCTAACCCTCCTGGATGACTTTGAGAGGTTCAATACACAGTGGAGGAAAATAACTGCATACATGGTGGAAATAACTGTGTACATGGTGGAAAGCTAGAACTGAAGATGTGACTGAATTGCTACAGTCTCATCATCACACTTTAATGAATGAGGAGTCGCTTCTTACGAATGAACAAAGAAAATAGCTTCTTGAGATGGAATCTACTTTTGGTAAAGATGCTGTGAACATTGTTGAAATGACAACAAAGGATTTAGAATATTACATAAACTTATTGAATAAAGCAGCGTAAGGTTTTGAGAGGATTCCCTTCAATTTTGAAAGTTCTCCTGTGGTTAAAATGCTATCAAACATTGTAGCATGCTACAGAGAAATCTCTCATGAAAGGAAGACTCAATTGATGCAGCAAACTTCATTCTTGTGGTATTTGAAGGAATTGCCACCCTAGCCTTTAGCAACCACCACGCTGATCAGTCAGCAGCCATCAACAAGGTAAGACCTACCGGCAAAAATATTACAACCTGCCAAAAGCTGAGAAAATTGTTAGTAATATTATTTAGCAATAAAGTTTTTTTTCTAACTTTTAGGGTCAGGGGTACATGTGAAGGTTTGTTACATAAACTCATGTCATGGGGGTTTGTTGTACAGATTATTTCATCGCCCAAGTTATAAGTCCAGTACTTTTCTGATCCTCTCTCACCTATACCCATCAATAAAGTATTTTTTAAAGAAGGTATAAACTCTGTTTTTTCTTCAGACATAATGATGTTGCAGAGTTAACAGACTACAGTATAGGGTAGTCATAACTTTTATATGTACTGGGAAAACAAAAGTTTGTGTATCACTTTATTGTGATTTTCACTTTGCTATAAGTGGTCTGGAATTGAACCTGCAGTATCTCCAAGGTATGCCTATATTGTGGTCTTTTTTCAGATAAAAGATTTATTGTCCTACAGGCCTGGTGGCACATGCCCGTAATCCCATCACTTTGGGAGGCCGAGGCAGGTGGATCACCTGAGGTTGGGAGTTCGAGACCAGCCTGACCAACATGGAGAACCCCTATCTCTACTAAAAATACCAAATTAGACAGGCGTGGTGGTGCACGCCTGTAATTCCAGAGCCTGAGGCAGGAGAATTGCTTGAACCCAGGAGGCAGAGGCTGCGGTGAGCTGAGATCGCGCCATTGCACTCCAAGCTGGGTGAGGAGCGACACTCTGTCTCAAACAAACAAACAAACAAAAACAAAAAAAGAATTACTATCTATGTTTTGTGACTCCCAAGTATCAAAAATTATATCAGACTCTCCTGAAGTCCTGTAAAAGTTTAAAACCGTCAACATAAATCTACTTTGATGTAGTAAGAAATGTTTACCAGTGTGCTTTTTAGAAAGTATTGCAAAAAATTAAATAAGTAATTCCCAAGAAAGTTTTTAAAAATCATAATAAAACATTTTAAAACCATTTCAGTGTGTAACTGAAGTAGCTATTTTTGGTAAACATTCTGCACTATTTTTAAAGAGAAAACTCCCATCCATCAAGTTATATTAATCATCTTATATAGGTTACACAATATTAAGGTTATTGCATTCACTTAGAACTATAAAGTTTTAATGGACCTGCATTTAAAGGAGATTTAAATTCTGAAGCTATTTTCCCATTTTTATTGTTTAGTAAAAATCTGACTACCGCACATCAGGATGGGATTTGTTTTCCCATTTGTGTGTTACGATTTGATTTTGCTCTGATTTGAATCCTATTTACTCATTCACCTCCAAATCACCCCACAATTTAAGCACTCATTCCTAGGTGTAATTCACTTGTAACAAAAATGCAGTTTTCCCTCCTTCTAGAAGCACATTCCTGGAATAAATGTCTCTCCTCTGGGAAATGGTAGGAGGGAAAAAGTTCTTTGAGGGTTTTTATGGGACAGAAAAACAGAAACAATGATTACCTATTTAGCTTTGTGTTTCTTCTTTTTTTATCTGGTTTGAATCAGTGCGTACAGAACTTTACCTTTCATACGTTCTGAAATTATCTGTTTTCACTTCTGTTAACAGAGAACTTACTCAGAAGTTGTGGATATGTTTAACTATTTATATTTCGGTCTACCTGTATTTAATTATATGTACCACTGTAGACCTCTATTTTTTAACATAGTGTTTTGCAACAGATGTTTTAGATGGCGACTTAAGACACACTTGAGAAAAATGTTTGCATTTACTCCTTAATTTCTTTGTAACTCTAAATACTTATTGATTTATTGTAGCTTATTTCTTTAAGAGTTTCTGTTATCTCTGCTTTGAGACTTGCATTTCTGACTTTTTTGCTGTCACTATTTGTAGAAAGCAGCCACAGGGAAGGTACCTGTATCCCTGAAGAGATTGAAGCAAATAAATCATTTACCATTTAGAAGAAAGGAAGGGTAAGTAGTTTTCTGACCTTCTTGGATTTCTTTCTTTATTCTTTGCTTTGATATACCTAACAGCTTCTCTGTAGACTTCCCCCTTCTGTAGTGCTAAAATAATTTCTCATTAGCCCGACTGTCAACATGAAATTAATGCCACTGTTGCATTAGATAGGGGTAGAGGTGAGGGTTTAGGTGATTGAGCAGGTCAGTTTAAAAGAACAAGAAAGCAAAATCTTTACTCTCAAGAAGTTAAAAGATTAAGGCGATGAGGCACATAAGGAGTAATGAAACTGAGCAATGTGTCTTCGAGTGCAAATAGACATAGCACAGATTGAGAAAGCAATGCTGTGAGGGGATAATGGATGTACAAGGAGATGTTAATCCTGAAGGTGACTTTGCTGATGCTCGTCAGAGAGATATCACCATAGGTTATTGGAGAGAAGATGTGGGCATGCAAATGATGAGTCTCACATAAAGTTATTTGACTTGTTAGAGACACGATGGGAAATGATGCAAAGGTTCATTTTTTGGAGAGAAATAAGCAATGAGTGAAAATAAATCAAGTGAGGAATGTCCCACACAGCTCCTTAGTGTATCATATTCTTCATGTCATGCAGCCAATTAAGTCTTCATACATGACTTGGGAGGTAGATGCTATTATCACTTTATATATGATCAAATTGAGGCTATAAGAGACTGAACAATCTGACCAATGCTCATGTAAGTGGCATATGGTGGGACCAGAAGTGTGTCTGGCTCTCTACGGGCAGTAGCTTCTAATTGCATCACTCTTGGTATGTTTATACAAAAATTTCCATGGTTACATTTCAGATTACCAAAAGGCAAAAGCATTTCTTATATTGTTATTCAAAAGAGAAATCTCCCTACCCCATCACCTGAGAGTAAAACACTGATGTCAACAGATTAGTAGATCAGAGAAAAAAGTTCAAAATCATCTTAAAAGTAAAAAATTATACCCAGAGCATCAATTTTGACTATTTTGAACGTGCTTATAAAGAAAAACACAATGACCAGAATATTGGTCAGTTATGAAGAAACAGAAGAAGGCTGTTCACGGTGGAGTCCATTCTAGCACTCTCCAGGAGAGTGAGTGCCTGGTCTGAGAAATTGGCCTGGCCTGGCTCAATGATAAACCCAACCTTGATAAGACACCTCAGGTTGTCCCATTAGACATTCTCTTCATCTTTTGAACTCTCTTTCTGATTCCCTCCTACAAAGAGAATGAGCTGGTCCCTTTAGCAGTTATATTTCTCATAGCATTTCTATAAATTGGGACTGAGTTTATACAGCATTCTGTAGAGAAACTTCACTCTGAATGTATGCATGGGTCAAGTTCCTGGGACTGTACTTCTGAATAGAAGATTCACCTTCAGGTGCACTTTCAGTGTGCTAAGTGAACTTGCCAAGGTTGTGTTGTATCGAGAGTGACTTTTCTTCCTGAAACATTTGCAGTGACATCACAGCATTTACTCATGTGCAGATTTAAATTTCAAAGTTACAAGTTAATATACATTGTAGTGTCTTTATAAAAAGGATTAAAATAATTATTGCCTAAATTAAATATATAACATGAATCTGTGTAGTATGCCAGACTGTAATGTATAAACACTTTAATTTAGATACTGATATGTTTACTGATCTCTCTCATTCTCTCTCTTTCTTCCTTTCTCTTTCCTTCCCTCCCTCCCTCCTTCCCTCCTTCCCTCTCTCCTTCCTTCCCTTCATCCTTCCTTTCCCTCCCTCTTTCTTTCTTTCCTTCTTTCTTTCCTTCTTTCTCTCTCTCTTTCTCTCTCTCTCTTTCTTTCTTTCTTTTCCTTTTCTTTCTCTCTCTTTCTTTTTCTCTTTCTTTTTCCTTCCTTCCTTCCTTCCTTCCTTCCTTCCTTCCTTCCTTCCTTCCTTCCTTCCTTCCTTCCTTTCTTCCTTTTCTTCTTTCTTTCTGTCTCTCTCTCTTTCTTCGCTTTCATTCTTTCCTTCTCTGTCTCTGTCTCTGTCTCTCTCTTTCTGTGTTTTTGAGACCGGGTCTCACTCTATTGCCCAGGCTAAAGTTCAGTGGCCTAATCTCAGCTCACTGCAACTTCCCCTTTCTGGGGTCAAGGAATTTTCCAGCCTCAACCTCCAGTGTAGTTGGGACTACAGGTGCGAGCCACCAATGCCTGGCTAATTTTTGTATTTTTTGTAGAGCCAGGGTTTCGCTATGTTGCCCAGGCTGGAATAGAACTCCTGAGATCAAAGTGATCTGCCCGCTGCAGCCTCTCAAAGTATTGGAATTACAGGCGTGAAACACTGTCCCCAGCCTGAACTCTCTTTCTTGTAGTTTTTTTTTACATGTAGATAACTATTAAATAATAGTTTACTATTTTAATAATAAAATATTAAATTATTAAAATATTATAAATAATATTTATTTGCATCCAAATAGCTATAAGTACTATGAGAATTTGTTCTTTTTTCTTTAAACTGTGGTTAGCTTATTTACTAATGTGAGTAGCTTGATCAACTATAGTTCTATCAGGATGTACTTGTTTTTGGAAAAAGTTATTTCTATTTCTGAAGAATAGATTTGTAGAATGAAGATAGAGTGGGGGAAGGGGACACTTCAAAGTGTGGAAACATGAGGAAACTTCAGAGTTTGTAAGCAATTCGAGGGGCCCCTTAAGGGAGAGGAAATGCCCAGAGGGGGATGGGGGTGAAGAGAGAGAGAGAGAGAGAACACCGACAGAAACAAGAAGAAAAAAGAAAAAAGAAAGTTATTTCTGTTAACTATATAATAGATGATAAATATTTTGTGTATTTAAGTAGTCATGAAAACAGTGTATGAACTGGTGTATTGCTTTCCAGCTGTCCTGGTTCTCTCTGCCTCTCCTTGCTTGCTGAAACACTGAGTGTCCTTATATCTGGGAAGTACATTTGGCGAGAAAATGTTTATGATTCCTTTGCCGCTGTTCAGATTCTCAACCTGCTACTAGACTGTTTTGGAGATGAACTTTGTCCTAAAAAGACCTTGTTGGTATTATTTGGAACCAACTTTAGAATCATAACTTTCCAGAAAAAGCAGTTGCCTATTTAAACATTTATTTGACGACAGCATACTCAGTACCTTTTTGTTATCATTGCTGTCATTTTATGTAGTCATTAATTATTACAAAATTGAACTTCAGTTCATGTTAGAATTCTGTAGCTGTGATTGTCATTGTACCTATTAGAAATTTAAATGTTCCCTGTCCAATATTAGGTTCATTTTACCAGAGGCTGGAAATTCTATTCTCAAATTAATGATCTTGTCATTTAAATGATGACTATGGTCCTCAGCAGCAGAGGAAAATCAACATTTGCTGAATCTGACAACCTGATACATTATTTCTGTTTAGTCTTATTGATGAGGCTATAGAGACTCTTGGAGCCTTGCAGTCGGCGGGAACCTGTGAACCCCATGGGGAGCCTCCCATTCTGCCAAGCTCTTTCCCCACCCCATTCAGAGTACAGGGAAATCTAGTGTTTGTTTAAACACACACAGGCAAGCATCTCATTATTTTATGGCGCAATCAAAGTCCATCATTGAACAACTTGATTGCTAGGCAGTTCTTTATGACAGTTAACTAAAAGCTGCCGTGTACCATTTGTCTTGTTCCTGTCCTCGTCCCCTAGAGGAAAATAAAACAGAGCTGTTCAAATTTCATATAACAGTCCTGAAAGTAGAGGGGTCTACCCAAATCTTCCACCCCAATAAGGTAGACTTGGGCATATAAATGTGAAGACTTTGGTTTCCTTGATAACACCATGCCAACCACAACACAACTTTTGAGATTCTATTACATACCAGGCACTGTTAGAGTCTTTAACACATTTTTTTTCTTTTCTTTGAGACAGAGTTTCACTCTTGTTGCCCAGGCTAGATTGCAATAGCATGGCGTGATCTTGGCTCACCGCAACCTCTGCCTCCCGGTAGCGATTCTCCTGCCTCAGCCTACTGAGCAGCTGGGATTACTGGCATGCACCACCATGGCTGGCTAATTTTGTACTTTTAGTAGAGATGGGGTTTCTCCATGTTTGATCAGGCTGGTCTCAAACTCCCAGCGTCAGGTGATCTGCCCGCCTTAGCCTCCCAAAGTGCTAGGGTTATAGGCATGAACCCCCACGCCTGGCCAACACATTTTTTTCCTATTCCTCATTCCAACTCTGCACTGTATGTATTATCTTCAAGATAGAGACATCAAAACTGAGAATCAGAGAGTTGAATAGCCACCTAAAATATCAGGATGATAAGCAGTGGAGGTGGGAGATGCTTTTAGTTCTGAATAAATTGAAGGACATCATCTTTTTCATCACATCATAGTTGCTGTCTACCGTTTTATGCTAATTAGTATTTGCTGCTAGAGGAATGATGTTTCTCATAATATAATTCCTGGGCTTGAATCATGCTGGGCATGGCTTCTTCCCCCGACCCCTTACTTATTCCAATTGTTAATATTTCCAATAAAACATGAATGCAAATTCAAGCATGATCTGTGCAGGTGTGAACTGGATTAGCAGATTTTCCATGAAACATTACTGGGACACTTACTTCCCAATAAATTATATTAAATATAGCTATCAAAAGATAACTTATGATTTAGTACTATATATGTTTATGTGTATATACATACATATATAAATATATGTATGTATATTTATATATGTATGTATATATGTATAAATATATATGTATGTATATACACATATATGTCTTTATGAATGTATGAGTAACAACATCTAGTGATGGGCTCAATAGTTACATTAATTTTGAAGTAGTGTAGCATAATGACCATTTTGAGATTTTCACAGAAATTATAATGTGCCCAGGAAATATCTATGTTTACTATTGTTGACATAGTTACAGGTACTGCCAACACTACTGTTGTGTTTTGCCTACATTCATAATGAAAACAAATGTTAAATTTCTGCCAAAAGTTAGTGAAAATAATGTTTTTTACCCTTTCAAATTTGCAAACTCTATTCATGACCTGCTTGGACAACTGTGAATAAGTTAGCTCATCCTTACATTCTAGTTAACTAAAACTACTAAGACATCTTATACAAGGAATATCCCCATGGGATTTATTACTTACCCTACAAGAAAGGTTTACCATTTTTCCTTTTACATTTTGATCTTCTTATGAAGAGTATCATTTTAGTTTATTAAGATAGTTTTGCATCTTTAGCCATTGCCATTTCTCCTAGCTTTAGGACATTCATTCCATGTTTGGCCAACTTATCCATTTACAACGCATTAGGACTGGGTTGTGAAATAATCCCGCAAACTCGATATTAAAAGCTTTTCTGGTTGATAAATCCTATTAATAGTCACTTTTGTGATATAAGTTCCCAAGCAGTGCCTAGTCCACATAATTGTAGAAACAAGCAAAGGTGTCATGAGGCCAAATACCTGTTGAAGATGAACTATATTGGAAGCATCCCTATGAATTAAAAATTCAGTGATACAATTAAAAATAAAATAGAGGCTAAGTATTTCTTAGTGAATTGTGCAGGTTCCTAGTGTTTACTATGCTATTTTCTGAGTCTACCTTGCTTCTGTTTAACAGATCATTCCAGAAAATGACTGGAAATTCAACTTCAATGTTACTTATGTATAAATCTTAGAATATAATTCTCCTTTTCTGAGAATTAGGACAACTCTCTTTAAGCTATAAGATGATTTTCTTGAGTCTAGATATTTTAGGTCATTTAAAATAATAAAATATACATATTATGTCTCATAACCTAGTCCTCTTCCTTTCTCCCTCTTTCCATTCTTTTCTTCCTTCTATCCTTTCTTCCACATAAATTCAATGTAAAATTATGTCAGCTACTGGGGTTATACAGGTAAGTAAGGCATACTTCTTGAAATCAAATAGCTCACATTTTGTCTTCCATAAAAACACTGACCTCATTGGACTTGGTAACTCAATAGCTGGTGCTACTCAGAGGATTCCATCGTTTTAATAATGATGATTTTGCCCCTTCCGGATGCAACCTGGTTAGTTTTTATCTTCTTATTCTTCCCAGCATTAAACTTCTAGCATATGTGAGAGCTGTGTTGGAGTTGTTTTTGATAGTCACCTATTAACGTTAAACCATTTTATCCAATTCTCAATATTTATCCTTTAGCACTTTTAGAAAGCTTCAGTTAAATCTGGTTTTAGCTTTCTAGCTTTCTGAACTAAGCTTTCCTGCTGTATACAATTCATCTTTCAGCTTTGGTATACGTTCATTTTATCAACGAGTGAATTTCAGAGTTTTCAGCATAGTCAATCTTGCATTAGTTCTCCACTAATTTTATTATTGAAATTTGCTTAACAGTTTGTTTAGTGTGCTAAGAATCTCCTATTACAGACAGAATATATCCATTAAATAATCAAATCATGAAAGAAAACTATCAAATTCACATTGTATATGATAATGGTTTGGATCTGTGTCTCTGGCCAAATCTCATGTGGAATTGTAATCCCCAATGTTGAAGATGGGGTCTGATGGGAGGTGATTTGATCATGGGGGGCAGTTTCTCATGAATGGTTGTTTGTAGTATAGTTTGAAGTCGGGTAGTGTGATACCTCCAGCTTCTTTCTTTTTGCTTAGAATTGACTTGGCTATGTGGGCTCTCTTTTGGTTCCATATGAAGTTTAAGGTGGTTTTTCTTCCAGTTCTGTGAAGAGAGCCATTGGTAGCTTGATGGGGATAGCATTGAATCTATAAATTACTTTGGGCAGTATGGCCATTTTCACAATATTGATTCTTCCTTACCATGAGCATGGAATATATTTCCATCTGTTTGTGTCCTTTCTTATTCCCTTGAGCAGTGGTTTGTAGTTCTCCTGGAAGAGGTCCTTCACATCCTTTGTTAGTTGTTTTTCTAAGTATTTTATTCTCTTTGTATCAATTGTGAATGGCAGTTCATTCTCGATTTGGCTCTCTTTAAGTCTGTTATTGGTGTATACCAGGTGTAGAGCAATGCTTGTGATTTCTGCTCATTGATTTTGTATCCTGAGACTTTGCTGAAGTCACTTATCAGTTTCAGGAGATTTTGGGCTCAGAAGATGGGGTCTTCTAAATATACAATTGTATCGCCTGCAAATAGAGACAATTTGTCTTCCACCTTTCCTAATTGAATACACTTTATTTCTTTTTCTTGCCTGATTGCTCTGGCTAGAAATTCCAATACTATGTTGAATAGGAGTGGTGAGAGAGGGCATCCTTGTCTAGTGCCAGATTTCAAAGGGAATGCTTCCAATTTTTGCCCATTCAGTATGATATTGGCTGTTGGTTTGTCATAAATAGCTTTTATTATTTTGAGATATGTTCTGTTGATACCTAGTTTATTGAGAGTTTTTAGCATAAAAGGCTGTTGAATTTTGTCAAAGGCCTTTTCTGCATCTATTGAGATAATCATGTGGTTTTTGTCTTCGGTTCCGTTTATGTGGTGAATTACGTTTATAGACTTGCGTATGTTGAACCAGCCTTGCGTTCCTGGGATGAAGCCCACTTGATCATGATGGATAAGCTTTTTAATTTGCTGTTGCAATTGGTTTGCCAGTATTTTATTGAAGATTTTTGCATGTATGTTCATCATGGATATAGGCCTGAAGTTTTCTTTTCTTGTTGAGTCTCTGCCTGGTTTTGGTATCAGGATGATGTTGGTCTCATAAAATGAGTTGGGGAAGATTCCCTCTTTTTGGATTGTTTGGAACAGCTTCAGAAGGAGTGGTATCAGCTCCTCTTTGTAAATCTGGGAGAATTCAGCTGTGAACCCATGTGGACCTGGACTTTTTTTGGTTGGTTGGCTATTAATTGCTGCCTCAACCTAAGCCCTTGTTATTAGTCTATTTAGGGTTTCAACTTCTTTCTGGTTTAGACTTAGGAGGGTGCAAGTTTCCAGGAATTTATCCATTTCTTCCAGGTTTACTAGTTTATGTGCATAGAGTTGTTTGCAGTAATCTCTGATGGTAGTTTGTATTTCTGTGAAATATGTGGTGATATCCCCTTTATCATTTTTTATTGCATCTATTTGATTCTTCTCTTTCTTTTTTATTAATCTGGCTAGTGGTCTATCTATTTTTTTGATCTTTTCAAAAACCAGCTCCTGAATTTATTGATTTATTGAAGGGTTTTTGTGTCTCTATCTCCCTCAGTTCTGCTCTGATCTTAGTTATTTCTTGTCTTCTGCTAGCTTTTGAGTTTTTTGATCTTGCTCCTCTAGCTCTTTCAATTTTGATGACAGGGTGTCAATTTAAGATCTTTCCATTCTTCTCATGTGGACATTTATTGCTATAAATTTCCCTCTAGATACTGCTTTAAATGTGTCCTAGACTTTGTCCTCGTTGGTTTCAAAGAACATCTTTATTTCTGTCTTCATTTCATTGTTTATCCAGTCAACATTCAAGAGCCAGTTGTTCAGTTTCCATGATGTTGTGCAGTTCTGAGATAGTTTCTTAACCCTGAGTTCTAATTTGATTGCACTGTGGTCTGAGAGACTGTTTGTTATGATTTCTGTTCTTTTGCATTTGCTGAGGAGTGATTTACTTCCAATTATGTGGTCAATTTTAGAGTAGGTGTGATGTGGTGTTGAGAAGAATGTATATTCTATGGATTTGGGGTGGAGGTTCTGTAAATGTCTATTAGGTTTGCTTGGTCCAGATCTGAGTTAAAATCCTGATATCCTTGTTAATTTTCTGTCTCGTTGATCTGTCTAATATTGACACTGGAGTGTTAAAGTCTCCCACTATTATTGTGAGGGGGTTTAAGTCCCTTTGTAGGTCCTTAAGAACTTGCTTTATGTATCTGGGTGCTCCTGTATTTGCTGTGTATATATTTAGGATCATTAGCTCTTCCTGTTGCATTAATCCTTTTACCATTATGCAATGCTCTTCTTTGTCTCTTTTGATCTTTGTTGGTTTAAAGTCTATTTTAACTGAGACTAGGATTGTAACTCCTGCTTTTTTTTTTTTTTTTGCTCTCCATTTCTTGGAAAATTTTCCTCCATTCCTTTATTTTGAGCCTATGTGTGTCCTTGAACATGAGATGGGTTTCCTGGATACAGCATGCCAATGGGTTTTGACTTTTTATCCAATTTGCCAGTCTGTGTGTCTTTTGGCTGGGGCATTTAGTCCGTTTACATTTAAGGCTAATATTGTTATGTGTGAATTTGATCCTGCCATTTTGATGCTAGCTGGTTGTTTTGCCCATTAGTTGATGCAGATTCTTCATTGTGCTGATGCTCTTTAGCATTCGGTACATTTTTGGAGTGGCTGGTACTGATTGTTCCTTTCCATGTTTAGTGGTTCTTTCAGGAGCTCTTGTGAGGCAGGCCTGGTGGTGACAAAATCTCTGAGCAGTTGCTTGTTTGTAAATGATTTTATTTCTCCTTCACTCATGAAGCTTAGTTTGGCTGGATATGAAATTCTAGGTTGAAAGTTCTTTTCTTTAAGGACATTTACCACTCTCTTCTGGCTTGTGTGGTTTCTGCTGAGAGATCTGCTGTGAGTCTGATGGGCTTCCCTTTGTGGGTAACCTGACCTTTCTCTATGGCTGCCCTTAGCATTTTTTTCTTAATTTCACCTCTGATGAATCTGACCATCATGTGCCTTGGGGTTGCTCTTCTTGAGGAATATCTTTGTAGTGTTCTCTGTATTTCCTAGACTTGAATATTGGCTTGCCTTACTAGGTAGGGGAAGTTCTCCTGGATAATATCTGGAAGAGTGCTTTTTAGCTTAGTTTCATTCTCTCCGTCACATTCAGGTAAACCTATCAAATGTAGATTAGGTCTTTTAATGTAATCTCATATTTCTTGGAGGCTTTGTTCATTCCTTTTTACTCTTTTTTCTCTAATCTTGCCTTCTTGTTTTATTTCATTGAGATCTTCAATCTCTGATATCCTTTCTTCTGCTTGGTCGATTTGGCTATTGAAACCTGTGTATGCTTCGCAAAGTTCTTGTGTTGTGTTTTTCAGCTCCATCAGTTCATTTACATTCTTCTCTAAGCTGTTTATCCTTGTTAGCATTTTATCAAATCTTTTCTCAAAGTTCTTAGTTTCTTTGCATTGGGTTAGAACATGTTCTTTTAGCTCAGAAAAGTTTGTTATTACCCACTTTCTGAAGCCTGTTTCTGTCAGTTTGTCAGACCCATTCTCCATCTGCTTTATTCACTTGCTGGTTAGGAGTTGTGATCCCTTGGAGGAGGAAAGGCATTCTGGTTTTGGGTGTTTTCATCCTTTTTCTACTGTTTTCTTCCCATCTTTTTGGATTTATCTACCTGTGGTCTTTATAGTTCATGACTTTTGGATGCGGTCTCTGAGTGGACATCCTTTTTGTTCATGTTGAAGTTATTTTTTTCTATTTTTTAGTATTCCTTCTAGCAGTCAGGCCCCTCTGCTGTAGGACTGCTGGAAGTCCACTCCAGACCCTGCCTGCCTGGGGATCACCTGCAGTGGCTGCAGAACATTAAGGGTAGCTGCCAGTTTCTTCTTCTGTTTTCTTTGTCCCAGAAGGATACTCGCTAGATGTCAGCCTGAAATCTCCTTTATGAGGTGTCTCTTTGGATATATGGCAGTTGGGAAGCTGCTTAAGGAGACAGTCTGTCCCTTATAGGAGCTCAACTGCTGAGTTGTGAGCTCCATTGTTCCGTTCAGAGCTGCTGGGCAGGTACGTTTAAGTGTGCTGCAGCTGAGCTCATAACTGCTTTTTTTTCCCAGGTGCTCTGTTCTGGGAAGGTGGGGCTTTATTTTTAAGTTCCTAACATGCTGCTGCCTTTTTTCAGAGATGCCCTGCCCAGTGAGGATGTAGCCTAGTCACAGTCTGCCAGCAGAGGCATTGCTGAGCTACTGTGGGCTCTGCCCAGCTGCTGTGTGAACTTCCTTGTGGTTTTGTTTATAGACGTATAGTTAGAACTGCCTCGGTAATGGTGGTCTGCCTCAGTAATGGCAGACTGCCTCAGTAATGGCGGACTGCCTCAGTAATGGTGGTCTGCCTCAGTAATGGCAAACTGCCTTGGTAATGGTGGACTGCCTCAGTAATGGTGGACTGCCTCTGTAGTGGTGGACTGCCTTGGTAATGGTGGACACCTTTCCCCCACAGAGCTGGACTGTCCTAGGTCCAGCTGCGCTTGCTGTGAAACTCTTAATCCAGAGCGTTTCAGATTGCTGGTCTTTGTGGGGGTGGGACCCAACAAGCCAGATCACCTGGTTTCCTGTTTCAGCCCCCTTTTTTTCAGTTGAATGGTGACTCTGTCTCCAAGGTGTTCTAGGCACCAGTTAAAATGGCCAACCAGATTTGTATGAGTTTTTGTGCAGAAACCCATGGCGCTGGCTGAAACAGCCGTGCTGGAAACTCGTGGCACTTTTCAGCCCAGGAATCTCCTGGTCTGTGGGCAGTTAAAACTTGTTTGTAAATGTGGTGATCACTCACCCTCTGCATTCTCGCTAAGAACTGCACTCCAGAGCTGTTCCTATTTGGCCATCTTGCCCAGTGGATCTTTAACTCTTCTTCTATGCTTTGCAAGAATTTTTGGTATGGCAATATGCTCCCTCACACAGTTTCTTAGCATTATTTACTCTTCTCATTGATTTATTGTGAATGTTTAAATATTGATGAGTTGTATACAGTAATACTCTTAAGTAATCTATCATAAGTGCAGTGCAGAAATATTTGCAAATTTGATCATTTAATGGTAAATTCATTTTTTCTTTTCCTTTTGTATTTAGTAGGAAAAGTAGTGTAAAAATGTGATAGCAAGTAAATAATAAAATACATTCACAAAGATAATTTGAAGAAGTGGGTATTTTTGCCATTTCCACTTGAGATGCTCTTGGGTTTATCTTGGGTACTTTGGGTAGCTTTGAAGTTTAAAAATAAAACATTGCAATCTGTAAATACATAAAGCAAAGCAATATTTTTGTCTGTCACCAAGTATTCCTATCCTTTTGCTACCTATGTGTGTAAGTCAAGACATTCTATGGCCTAAGAACTCTTCTTTGACCAAATAATTTCTAAGGAATCACATATGAAAAGGAACATTCACCAAGTTGGTCAGCTTAACCTGATCAACCTGGGGTTCCATAGTGAGCATGGTGATTTCAGATGTCATAACTAGGTCACTTTCATATCTGTGTGTATGTTATATGCAAGTATTTATACACACCTGTGTAAACTCTCTTGGTCCTCCACAGTAAACTACAAATATTTTTCTTTGTCATTATCTGTCTTCCTGCTCCCTTTTGTTAAGTGTGATCACTAAGGAATTGCCAAGCAGAACAATTAAAACCTAGATACAGTACATTAAATATTCTCTAAAAGTATTTGTGGCATTTATACAGCATGACCACCTGGAGGGAATTTTCAACAACTGTCTCAAATCACAATCTACTAAGTGTTCCCTTGTTGTATCCACAAGATGAAATGAAGTGTTAAACATTTATTGGATCAATTTAAAGATACTTGCTTTTGACTTCAAGCATTTCATCCTCTTTCGCTCAAATTATAGAAACCATTTTAGGCAAAGGAGCTGAATTACCTTAATCCTCACGTCTGTCTTCTATATTGATTTGAATATTTCATTAGTTAGACATAATTTTTATTTTTCTTTAAAACAATTCTAATGCTTAATTATTTTCCTCAGTTGCCAAAAGAGCACGGGATGACATTCTGCCTTCTTCACTAGCTTAGTTTTATGTTGTAAAGCTACGCAAGCATAATTCTACCTACATTCCTGCTCAGGGTGATGCAGGAATTTTCTCATCCCCTTTGTCAGACTTGTGAATGCTTACTCAGCTTGCCATGCTCAATCCTGCGTGAGGTAGCATGTGAGTGAGCAAGTGTAGGACTCAGTTGGCTGCTCTGGGCACCAGCAGGAGCAAGCTCTGTGCAGGACCCACAGTCAGACCAGGCATGAGTGAGTGAATGCAGGACCTGGCTGGCTGCTCCAGGCATTGGTGGGAGCAAGCACCATGCAAGGCCCAAGTGTGGGTGTCCACAACCCTGAAACCGGGAGGAGGTGTTACAGTGCTCCCTTAGTTATATAGTCCGATGGACAGCTGTGTGTTAACAGCTTATTTGGACCCTGCCTCATGTGGAATGGCTGCCCTCCACTGGCAAGGGCAAAGGGTTAGTGTGACAGCCTTTCTTGGGCCATACCTGCATTTGGTGGGTCCCAAGCTCTTATCTGGTATCCAAGAAGAATGAGGCCACATGGACACTTGAAGGAAGGTAAAGGCAGAGAATTTTATTGAGTGGTAGGAATAGCTGTTAGCAGAGAGGAACGAGCTTAAAATAGGATGGGAAAGGCAGATAATTCTCACTGAAGTCTGGTCATCTCTTCCCTACAGTCAAGCTCTCTGTTCTTCCCAGTAGTCTGGCTGTCTTCCCTCCGAAGTCAAGCCATCTCTCTCTCCTCTCCCTACTGAGTGTGGGATCTTTATAGGCACAGGATGGAGGGCTGAGGCAAGCCGCAGGTAGTTTTGGAAGAAGCAACATTCAATTCTAATAAGGCATTCAGAAAGAACCAGTTGGGAGAGATTGGAAACAGGAATAGAAGTTCTTAATTTGGGCCATGGGTTTCAGGCTACTTTGGCTTCAGGTGGTGTTTCACTGGAGACCCATCCCTGTCTGTCTAGAATTCCTCTGACTCCTGCCTGTATCAAAGGCTTATTAGACAATGATGATGCTGGCCATCTACTTAGCAGTATTTGAGAGGCTCCAAGAAAATTCTTCCAAACCTCCAAAACCCTGCAGGCAGATGCCCTGTACTCCATCATTAGTTGGTTTAATCCTTCTGCAAATGTTTGTCTGAAGGAATATATTAAGCCATAAATTACCTAGTGGGAATTCATTTTGTCAAACCAGATTATATTCTCTGAAGCAGGGATGTTGGATTAGAAATCAAGTCGTGGGCACTTGAAAAGTGAAGGAATACTGGGAGAGTGACTGTGTTGAAGAAAAGACAGGACAAAGAGCAAAGACAGTTTTGAACTATATAGTGATTTCACTATCTGTGACTTTTTACTCAATTCCTGTAAACCAGTATTACCGAGTCTTCAAAGAAGGAGTACGCTCTGAAGGAGGCAGGTTGAGGGGGGGCCCCAGGGCATAGCAGAATGGACATTTTCATAGGCCATTAAGTGGAATTAGAGAAGAATGGATAAATCTGAACATTTCTGCAATTGTATGTTAGAAAAAAATCTAGATAGCATGCCTTTGAGTATTACCACCTTCCAGAAGATGCAGGAGAACACTGAGACAGGCTCAGTCACACAACCTAATTTCTAATTTCTTTCTAAGTCTACTTGAATACTTACTTAGTATCCTCTGCAAATAAAGTCCAGCTAAAATCCATTTAGTTTCTGCTTGACATTTTGTCATTAAATCACTCCTATGGGTCAAATTTTTCTCTCAGATTTGCAGCCACTGCTTCTCTTGACCTCCATAAGCAGGAAATGTCCATGTACTGCCAAGTTTTCAGAGTCCGTGCTGCCCACAGCAACCAAATGAGATGATTGCCTCAGCCCTAAGCATTGGTCTCAGAGAAGGTTAGAGCATACTTTGAACCAGAAAACAAAACAAAACAAAAACAAACAGCCATGTAGGTATGTGAGATGTCAGCTTCTCTTTGGAGAAATGTAAGATAGAAATCTGACTCTAAAGCTCTATCTTTGAATGAAAGTTTCTGCAACTTGCTTTTAGGGTCACACTGTCCCTTCCTTGGACTGCTGGGAATCATAGCCCCAACTAGCAAACTCAGTTTTCTCAGATCTGGTGATGAGCAATGCAAATCAAACTTGCACTAAGTCCTCTTCACCTTCTCCGAAGTTACTTCGAAATAGCTTATAAATAGCAAAGCTATTTTTAAAAACACCACCTTTAAACCAATTATAAACTATTTTTGAATAGTTTGAATATTTGCTTCAAATGATGTTCATGATGTTTTACAACACTTGGAGGACAGCACTGCCCTTGAGAGTTGACTGCCTTAAATCTTTACCTGACTTGTCTAGTGTGCTTGCCCACACATGATAGCTTCTCAGTTGTTGCTTTAACAACATTGACTGATTTAACAAAAGAGTTACAATATCACTTAGTTCTGTTGTATATTTCAGTTAATTCTGAGTTTTTCCAACTAAAGCAGAATGGCTGGTTGAGTATTTTTCTCTTGCTGATTGAAATGACCAACCCTAAAATGTACAGAGATTCACTGGATTAACTTGGAAGACCACCAGTAAACTCAGAAGTGGACAAATAATTGGGACAAAAGCATTTATGCCTTAGACATACTTACAGGATGACTGGTCTATGCTATTTTTTCCTCTGCCCCCTTTCTAGGAAAATGCAAAAAGTGCTTTTCTTTTCACCATTGGACAAATTACTTCAGGATAAATTGGATCCTGTTTACAGTCCAGTAGTTTTATGTAATCAGTTTTTAAAACCTGAATTTCAAACAGAAACGCTTCAATCATGTCAGAAACCTGAGTAGTTCTATAAAAGTCCCCCTTCTTCTAAATGATATAGCTATAAAGAGCCGTGTAACTATTGTAGGTCCAAGCTCAGGCTCTACTCTTAACTGAAATGTCGTCTCGAACAAGCCCCTAACACTCTCTCAATGTCAGTGCCTTCACTGGGCATAATAATATTTACGTTGGTTTTTTTATTTGTTTTCTGGAAGTCAGATGGCACAATATGAAGGTACTTTGTATATTTCAAATGTTAACAAACACTGAGTTGTGGTTTTAATGATTCTTGTTCTCGTCTTCATAAAGTGGTCAACAGCCTCACCAATGAGCAATCCTCTCTGTGAGCTTTATTGTATCGGCAATAAGCTGAATGATGGGAGAAGGAGGACAAAGAAGGCTGTCAAATGAGACAAAGGGAACAGTGAGGGCACAGGAAGAAAGACTGGCATATGGTGTGGAAGGGGAGGGGCAAGGCACGAAGATACCGGTCAGTGGAAGAAACACACATGCACACACCATGATTCTCCACAAGTAGCCTTTGTGTAAAAAAAAGTGGATAGTAGGGTTAAAATATCTCTGATCTTTTTTGCCAAATCTTGCCCTATAAAACCATCAATTTCAAATTGACAGATGGAGCCATGACTGTTTAAACAAATGTAACCTCTGTCTCATTTTGTCAGTGAAAAGAAATATTTAAATTATATCTCTTAGATTTGTTCTTAGGGCTTTACACGTAATTATCTGTAAATAGGTGGGCCCCCTCATCCATCAAATGCAAGGTTTCAGGTGGTGCTCTGGCATGCTGGGCGTGTAAGCAGTTCTGGAAATGCCCTCCAGGTGGCATTATCAATAAATTTCCTAGCCTAGGACTATTGAGGTTCTGGTTAAAATGCAGATTCCTGAGACCCACTTCAAACTGACCAAATCAATGTCAGTTTGGGTAGCGCCTGGGCGTCTGCATGCTGTATGAGATTTTTAGGGGATTGCTACTCACACACCAGGGTGAAGAGCCCTGATCTGGTCAATATAGGCACCAGCTACAGGGCCCTGGGACCAGGTCAGCCTCAGCTGCAGCAGCTCTAGGCTTCCGGGGAAGCCCAAGGCTCGTGGGTGGTTGGTAAAGAGCCTTTTCCCTGGAGGAAAGGTAAAGGGTTCCCAGCCCCTCATCTTCCTCAGTCCCTTCAAATTAAAAGGTTGGCGACACTCATGGGCAGGTTCCTTTCTTGTTTCTTTGCCTTTTATTTATAATCTCGAACGTCACCCAAACGTCTCAGTGTCAGCTTGCTGTTTTCGTTTGGTTATGGTCGGTGAGTCACAGAAAACACAAGCCATTTTTATCTGCAACTAGGACTATTATCTGTGCATTTGGGTTAAAGGAATCTCTTTTCATGATTTAGGAGAAATGCTGAAGAGAAAGAAAACTTGATATTTAGCGTAAGGGCTAGTGTCATGCATCAACCTACATCAAAAGACCAGAGGCTTCCGGTCCTCCCCTGCTCCCTGTCTGAAGCCTTCACAAGCCTCAGACCATGCTCAGCCAAAGGAAATGTGCGGAAGTGTATTTTTCATAGGAATTAACTCTTGCAGATAAACAGGGAAATCAGGTTGTTTTAGATGCCTTACCTCATAAGTGGCTATGTTGTATTTGCTTGTCCACACTGGTGTTCTGTTTTGTTATAACTTTGCAAATTCAATGAATAGTTTGTAGGTGGGAGGGAAAGAAAAAGCCCTGGAATCTTTATTGCTTTATTTAAAAAAAAAATCCATGGAGTAAGAGAAAGAATGTGACTGCATTTTTATTCATGGTCAATAAGCCCAGATGAATATGTGGTAAAAGTTGTGCAGAGTGTCACAAAGCAAATCACCGTGTCACAAGAAATATTATTAAATTCTATAATTTCCTTTTCTGAAAGTAGTTCCTCTATATGGAGTGGGAGAAAGAAAATTACATTCAATATTCACCTTAACTGAAAAGCAGCTGAGTGTGGTGGCTGATATCCTATAAATAGCAGATCTGTGACCTCATTCCTGTTCTCTCTCTGCCTAGCTGTTTCCAGTTGCAAGTAGAATAGAAAATTGTCAATCATCTGGGCATACAGGCCAGCTTATTTGGATAAATCTGGCCCAGTCCTGTTTTTCTTTAGTGTTGCAGATACTGTACCTCCATTTCAGCAAAAGCCATCTATGCTCTGTGCCTGTTGCTTTATGCCTGCACTGCCCAGGTAATTGCAGTTATGTGGAATCGGCCTAAAGTGACCTTGGAAAACTGCTTAACCTTTTGGAGCCTCAGGTTATTCATCTGTAAAGCGAATATTGTAGCTGCCTCTCGCTCATTTCAATGGAATGCTTTGAGAATTGATTAGATAGTGTGCATAAAGCAAGTTGACCTCCTCAAAAAGGAATACAATGTATGATTTTATTTCTGATCTCAAAGCTAGCAGGCCAGGCCTCTCCAGTACAACGCAGTCATTATCTGTACTTTTGGACTGCCTGGAGAGGAAATTCACACCATTCAGGGCAAAACAATCCACTCCAGTTTCTAAATGGTGGGGATTGTCTATCTATGGAACACAAATTCAACAGATGGTTGCCAACCTTCCACTTGATTTTGTGGCCCTTTAAACTGTGTTCATTAAAACTTCACCTTGCTGACAACTTTGTAGAGACTTGGAGGGGATGTATGAATGACAGTTTGTGATATAAAGGATATATCCCATATGAGACATGAATGTCATATCTCTGATTCTCAGAAGCCGTTGCTAAATTAGCATGTAAAACAGCAAACAAATACTGCATAAGTAACTAAAAGTGCATAGGTTGTTTCTCATATGTTTGTGAATATCCTTCTGATGCCAACACTTTGGAACTTCACTAACAAGTATATTTTGAAGAATTTGAGGACAACTATGTTTCATGTTTAATTTCAAGTTCCTTTTTTTCAGAAGGCGGAACACAAACTTTAACCGAGGTTTTGGGGAAACATAGATGGAATCTGTTTCTGTTTTTGTTTTACAAACTTTACAGAGATATATAATGCCATGACACTTTTTATTTAAGGTTGGCAGAACTTGTTTATTTTCCTTTTCTTGTGTGGGCATGCATGCATACATGTATTTACTATTTAGCCTGTAGAGCTTTTATTTATTTAGCAAATGCCTTGTTTTACTGAACATTTCGGCTATTTTCTTGGACCATTTTGTTGCAAGAAATAAATGTGGTACTTTAAGTGATTTATTTCTTTTTCTATCAACTTGGGAGCCAAAATAAAATTGACATTCTCAGAAAACAAAGGTGCTGTAGAACTCGAAAACATTTACCCTGAAATAAAAATTTGTGTTTACTTAGAGCTCAGTTTCGGTTGAAAAACAAACATCAGAGACCCTCAGAAAAAGAAGAGAAGCCCCCTGCTGACACATTCTCTCACTGATTGATGATGTTGTCTTGGCAGAGCAGCTTCAGAAATGCAATCAGGGAACAAATGGGCCTGGTTTTATTCAATAAAATACCCTTTAAAAAAAAGAAAAGAAATCTTAAAATTCAAAGAATTGCATTTGAAACTGGTGAAACACAATTGTGCGAGTTTATTATTTGAAAAGTAAAGAAAATGGGATTGTGCGTTAGCCTTATCCGATGACATGAATCTGATTGGAAGGACCCTAGGCCACACCATAAAGTATAACATTATTCGAGGGATACACATAAATGAGAGTATGGCTCCTCAGTTTTCTACTGTGTCTGCCCCTTCTGAGTTAATCAAGCCTAACACTGGCCTGAGCTGAGAACTGTATACTACTGAAGGGGCCACTGAGATGGGTGTACAAGGCTAAGCAGAGCCAAGGTTTATGAAAGATTCACAGTGGGCCAGATGTAGTGTCTTATAGGTTTTAACTCAATTTATCCTCAGGCTGGCCTTTTATGTTATACTTTGCTATACTGATGAGGAAATGGTACAGAGAGGTTAAGTCACCAGTCAAAGATCACACAGCTAGGGAAGATCAAAGCTGGGATTTGAACCTCAATAGACTGATTCTGGGGTTCATCTCTTCACAGTTAGACTTACACCACCACCTCTCTTTATTAAAATAATAAATAAACGAACCCATAATATATTGTAAACTTTGAGTACAAAAATAATTTCCAAAATATCACATTATTGTCATATTTCTACTCCCCCATTTTAGGCATTAGTTATTTTTTGCTATCCATTTCTTTAATGGGTTATATCTATTACTGTACTATAGAATGCCTTTGAATCCATATGTAACAATTTAACTTAGCTCATAAGTTCCTTTTTTTGCTGCTGTAGAAGTTTATAAAATTATTTCCAATGTGAATCTGTCCTCTATTTAGTTTTCACTTTTTTTCTGTCCTAAAAAAAAAAAGTATGTCTTACATTTTACAAATTATAATTTTAACTTTTTATAGTCATATCTGTATTTTCCTCTCTAGTCTAATGTTTTGTGTTTTTTTGGAGGTCACAGGGATTGGTGTCTTTTTGATGTGGTTTAACCTTTTTCACCACTACCGCCCCACCCTGCCCCGATTTGGGGAATTATGTTTATGTTTTAGTTCTTCATTCATACATTAGCAGAATTGTTTGTGTTAATAAAAGGAAGTCACTTAAGAACTTCCTAACAATTTATAAAACACTAAAATTGGAGTTTTGATATTTTAAAGAACATGTGTTTGAAGATTCCATTTTTGGGAATTCTTCCTTTAGGTCCTGACAGAATTTTATATATGCAGAAGTGGGCTCTTGCTCTATTCTCTATTAGGGAATTTGGCTCTCCTTTCCTCTCAAAGATTTCCAATTCAATGCTAAAAATAATTTAAAGGCTGGCACACTGATGCTCTTGTGTAGCCTAGGTGGCAAAAACGAAAAGGCAGGAGGTCTGAAGCTTTTGTATTATTGCAACACTTCCCCTGTTTCTGCACTGTTTCAGTCAGCTTGGGCTTCTGTAACAAAATACCATAGACTGGGTGGCTTAAACAGCAAGAATTTATTTCTCACAGTTCTGGAGGCTGGCAAGTCCAGGATCAAAGTGCAGGGCTGATTTGGTTCCCCAGTGATGGCTTTCTTCCCGACTTGCAGATGGCTGCCTTCTCCCTGTGTCCTCACATGGCAGAAAGAGATAGAAAGGAAGCTATCTGATGCTCATAAAAGCAATAATCTTACATGAGAGTCTCCTTCTCGTGACCTCATCTTAACCTAATTACTTCACAAATATCATGACATTAGAAATTAGGACATCAATATGTGAATTCTGGGGGGACACAATTCAGTCTGTAGCACCGACTCACCTTCTTTTCTGATGCCAGGCTGTTGATATAGAATCTTCTCTTAAATTCTCTTCTACACTTAGAACTTGATGGGTTCCTGCAAGATGGTGCTGACTCTAGTAACAGTAATTTCAAAATAAAAGTGCAGCCAAAAAACCCAACAAACAAATAAAAATCCTGATTAAATGAGATAATAACGTTGAGTTGCCCAGGTCCCTTCATTTGAAATTCAGAAGCTCACCTACCAGGTAGAGGGACTTCCTAGATTGCTGGGGAGCGAGTTGAGTCAGTGTGCATCCTGAGCAGCTGTGCTTTAGATTACTTCTGTTTCCTGGAGCAAAGCTTTTTCTTTTAGACAAGTAACACAATATAACCGAGGATCAAATTTATTTTTGAAGTTTTGATAAAGATTCAGAAAGCAAGACCTTTTAAAAATGCCATACATACCATGAGCTAAGATGAATTGATAGTGAGTACTCCAAAGCATTTTATCCAGAGAGTGCAGAACATTTTGAAAACCACCATTAGGAAGAGATGCTATTACTGGAGTTTATTTGGCAACTAGAATAAAATAAGAAAATGTAGTAAATATCTCAGTGAGAACTTCTGGACACTTGATTCTTCTGTAGATGGCTTTTAGGTTTTCCAATTTTGTTTGCCCTTTTAGGTAAAATATCAATAGTTCATGAGGACATTATTGAAAAAAAATTGAGTGACTAATTTTCAGTTTCCTGCTTTCCATCCTAGAACCATATGAATTATTAAGACTTTCAGTTGTCTTGGTTACTTCTGCTTAGAGACAGTAAAGGTAGGTATTTCTTGGAAGTGTTTGGTAGAAGAAGGAAAAGAGGTAGTGGCTTGAAAGAAAACTGTGGTTAAGGGAAGGTTTGAATTAAAACTAGTTTTAATCAGAAGACCCAGTTCTCATTTCTTCATTTCTGTTTATTTACACAGTTCTTGTAATTAAATGAAGCTGATTGTCTACTACTTGGTAGGCATTGAGGTATCCCCTCGACATGCGAAGACAACTTTTATTTATTTATATTTATGTTTATAATTTCTATTGTTGCACAAATGATTTGAAGTAAGAGGAATATAAACTACCTTTAGGCTGTCCTTTGATCCCTTTAAGGGATCAAAGTCCATCAGAAGGTAGACTCAGCTATAGAAAAATGACAATACAATGTGAGTAAGTGCTGTCACAAAGAAATGAGCAAATTGCTTTAGGAACATAGTGGGTATAGTAACTGTTAACAATCTCTTAACTTTGAGTTGCTTCTTTCATTGATTCCTTAAAATTTATGTGATTCTATTACATGTCCGAAGGGGAGTTTTAAGTTCCTGGACTAAGCAAAAAATTTGGAGTAACACAGTATATAATCTGCCTAGGGCAGAAGCCCTGCTGCATTTTCTGAATTCAGATGCAATTTTTAGCCTCTCTGAATCCCTACAGGGCAAAAGCACACATGATATAGAATCAGTCTCTAAAGATTTTGAGCTTATGTATGAGAATTGACTATACCCAGAATTCCTGGGATAAGCAATGACTCTTCTCCTGAGATCCTGCTATTAACAGGGGAAGTATATTGATCTTTGAAACATTTCAGTAACAACAGTGATATTTGTGTTTGTCTCCTTTAGAAAAACAAAGAAAAACTGGGGGAGAGGAGATAAGGATCCAAGGAGTGCAAACACTCTTTTGTATTCTGCCTGTACAGAACTTTCTTTTCCTTCTTCTGTATTAATTATATGCAGTTATCTATAGTTGAGACCAGAATGTGATGCTAAGTAGAGACACAGGTAATTATCTGATTTCCTTTCTTACTTTGGCAAATGAATACATGTTTGGTTGAAGCCGATTGTGAGCCACTTAACATGAACAGGTGAAGTCAAATTTTGTAATGTCGGGCAATAATATTTTCTGTTGTACTAGTAGCTTTAAAAGTTATAATTATGTACATTTCATATTACAGCTTCTCCTACACCTTCTGTTAAACGCAAATTCATTCTGAGTCTCACCAAATTTGGTCTTTTGTTTTATTCCTGCAAAAGAGTAAATGATGAAAAGTTTTAAAATAGGAAACCCAGAGATGTTTCATATTCTGTTTTCCAGGGTGTGTTTGTTGTGGAGGGATTCACTGGCAAATCAACTTATTTATTATGGTAATACAGAGGTCAATATATTTCTGACTGCCTCTTCTCGCTCCCAATACAAAGTGTTAATCACAAGTATTTTCTGGATAGAGTGATGACAGATGTTACCAAAATATCCCTAAAAATTGATATAAATTCGTTCTTCTTGGCACGTGCGTGCACACACACAACACACAAACACATACACACACAGATGTAAAAGATGGCAGAAATGCTTCCCTTGTTTGGGAGGGAGCTCAAGGTAGCTTGAAATTTAGTAATTATCCAAGCACTTGCTAAGAAGTAGGCAGCATTTTTCAAATTCCAGAAGGAATCACTGCAAGAGGGGGACTAGAGAACTAGCTAGGAGAGTGAGAATTGTATCTTGGGGGAGGGGAAGAGAAGGAACAGCTTTTTATACCTTTCTTTTATAGGAAAAAAGAGCAGCCAGCAGAAACTAGATGAGGATCAACATGGGGTGAGGGTGGAGGGGCTAGCAACTGCTGAGACAGTCAATAGGCAGATTGTTCATCACACATTGCCAGAAGATTAGCTGAGCAAATGCACAGACAATGCTGATTAGTGACTTGAAATGCATCAGTTCTTACTGGGGAGAACAAAGACGGTCAGATCACTGCCCTACAGCCTAACGGCAATAATGGAACCCAGCTATGCTCAACATAATGTTTAGAGCTGAGAAATGTGGACAATATGTCTATTTGTTTGTATTCACCAAATTTCTCTTATCTCTGGAATGGCCTCAAGAGATATATATCTTATTTCTATCAGGTTCTCAAGAGACAGCAGCCTTATAATCACACCCCTGCATATTCCAGCCCCTTGTGAGTTGTGCTGAGAAGGCAGATATCATTGAATTGTCACCACTCGGCCTCTTTTTTTACACTGACCTTGCAAATGCAGGTGATCATATTTGAAAAAAAATTTAATGCCTCTCACACTATATTATTTACTTATATAAAGAACTGCTACCAACAGTTATAACTGTATTTGAATATTTTCGAGTTATGAAGTAAACTGGAAAAGTTTTTTTTAAGTCTTTTCTCTGAATATTTTTCAGACCAATCCTGTGTATTATTTGTTTTATCCTGACCTCCTTTCTTATTATGAATTCAGAGACCTTTAGTGCTTTTATTTCAACACCCCCTTTTGGAGCTTTGGTTTGGGCACCTAGGAGATAGAATATGACCTTGGGTTGGCATTAATGCTGAAATTTTCATTAGAAATTCTTTATGTGATATTACTGTACCCATCAAACACAGCCTTTCCATTTAGTTGATATTATAATTAAACCGAATAATCGCACCCCCTTTACATTTTCTTTACATATGTAAAAATAATCTTAGTGTTATTTATAGATTTGTGTTAGTCTTTATTAGAAGCCTTTTTTCTTTGCTAGATAAAAGAGCTTTACTTTAGTCATAATGCTCTTAACAGGATTCATCTAGAAGAAAAGCACCATAAGGCTGATGTGTCTTTCTCAATCCTCACTGACATTTTATACCTTATTGGCTTGCAGTTTCTCTTTCTCTTTTGTTCTATCTTTTTTATTTTTTTAAATGCCTAACCCCTTCTTACTTCTTCCTTGCTTTATTATTTTACTTATGAACACCTGATTAATTCAGGAGACTCTTCTCTAAATTAGAAAACTTTCAAAAACCAGATCATTTTCTGGGAATACAATTTTTCTTTTTTTCCCCCATTCTTTTCTCTTTTTTGCAGTTAATCATCCCATTGTTAACATATAAACAGTTTGGAAAGAATTATTCCCACCATATTTAAGAGAGGGCAGATTGTTAACCATAATATATAAAGAACTCCCACAAATGAATATTTTAGAAAAACATACAAAAATCCAATGACAAAAGCAGGCAAAGGCTAGAAATAAATATTCAGAGAGGAAGTGCAATATGTAACAAACATGTAAAAAAATGGCCATTCTCGCTGATAAACTATATTAAATGCAGATTGAAAATAAAATCCTCATCATACTGACAAAAATTGTAAAAGATGGATAATATCCAGTGTTGGCAAAAATATGGAGAACAAAGTAATGGTATAATTTGTTAGCGCTAGCTGGGCGTGGTGGCTCATGCCTGTAATCCCAGAATTTTGGGAAGATGAGGCGGGTGGATCACCTGAGGTCAGGAGTTCGAGACTGTTCTGGCCAACATGGTGAAACCCTGTCTCTACTACTGGGGAGTCTGACGCAAGAGAATCGCTTGAACCTGGGAAGAGGAGGTTGTAGTGAGCTGAGATTACACCATTGCACTGCAGCCTGGGTGACAGAGCGAGACTCCATCTCAAAAAAAAATAACAACAAAAAAATTTGTTAGTACTTTCTTTTTAATCATCTTGACAATATCTATCAAAATGTAAAATTGTATGCTTTTTCATGTGTTCATGGCTTTTCTAAAAAATTAGTTTGTGGAAAACTTAAATATGAGCATCAATACATTTTCAATATCTTTTTTTCCTCTTTCAAGATTACTTAGAAAGAAAAATTAATCAATGAAACTGATGTTACATTTACAACATGGAATACTATCTAGCAGCTAATGAGAATGATGTCCTAAGGTAGAAATGTCTATATAACGTATTGAATCTCAGAATGAAAAATATACATAGAATGATCTCATAGATGTAAAAGAAAAGAAAAAAACACTCTATGCCTTTGTGTAAAAGTATAACAAATATCTGGGACAGTAACTAAAATGCCACACAGTTAACTCTGAGGAGAGACTGGATTGCAGCATAATAAAATGAAGGAATTACTACCTTGTTCTAGATTTTTACAATTATGTTTTATTTTGGTAGCACAAACCAATGAAAAGAATGTCCTTTCAGGTGCACGGCTTAATTCAAATTAAGCGAAAGGGAATGTTTGCAAATAGTGGTCTGCAGGAAATAAGCTTTAATGAATGAATGAGAGCATTATGTTACTTGTGACTAGATCGTCAAAGGTAGATCTGCTATAATGCTTGTCAATAAGATTGATAAATTAGTAATTAAGCATAACACATGTTGTGTTATGTATGATTTCATCCATGTGTGGTTCCTCATGTATTACTTCATCCATGAGAGACACTAGGCAAGTGCAAACAACTGCACCTAATTCAGTTGAGCCACAAGAAAAATGCAAAATGTCCACACACATCGCGAGCATCTACCATCTATCTGAATTTACCACATGGATTATGAGTTGCATCATTCACATCTGTTGTTGTGACTTTCATCTGATTTTAGACAACCCTCCATTACTACTGCACAGTAACTGAAAAGTAAAGCAAATGTCAAGTTTTTTTCAAATAAAGGGCTATATTTATTGTGGTATTTATATGTTAGTTAACTGTTTAATACATATGAAATCATGCTACTGTTTTTATTAAGTTCCTATATTATGTTTAATTTGTCATTGACAAACTCTTTGAGTATTGTGTCCTAAGACCATTTTTTTTCCAGAACCTCTTGCTTTTATTGCACAATTTCACATAGCATGGCACTTTTATGAATAAGTATGCATTATCGTAGAACTGATTGTACTCAATATGTAATAGACCAGTAAGCTTTGGAGCCTTTTACTCTGCTGTGATGGGAGTCAAGGAAGGCATTTATTGGAAAAGAATTGTCAGTAGGTCTCTCATGTTTCTGCCCATCTTCTGAGAAAAGTGGCCTTCTTCCAGAATATATTTTCAAGGATATTTGTAAGCAAACCGCTTTGGAAATTAGAGACAATATCTCCCACTGGAATAAAGGGCAAATGTGTTTATCACCTTGATGGGAAAGTATTTCTCCCCCAGAGCAATGAGCAGGTATGTTTACTGGCTTACTGTCCAGTATAAAACATTCGGTTCCCCAGCTTCAGAATTTTTCTCATGATAGATTCAAGTATTACTTGATGCTCTTTGTATCACCCCATGAGAACTAAGGCCTGGAAAATGAGTACAAAAATGACAATTCTCTGGCTACTACAATTGCTATGAGTAATAAACTTTCTTTTGATTTTCATACATGAGTCTCATGTCTTTTGCCAGCATTAATGAAACTGTGGCAGACCAATAGGTTGACTTGCAAAGAAAGCAGAATCTCACATCCTTCACATTTCTTGAATAACATTCTGTGTGGTATCATTGTATTACACAGCTGTCTTCATAAAATTATTGGTCAATATAGTTCAGAACCCTAATGCAAAGATAACAATCACTAAATACTGTCTTATTTTTCATGTTTGAGGATGATGCATTCAATAAAAGATAACAAAAGGGTACATTGGAATACTTGAACTGAGCAGTGTTGTGGAGAATAATTCTAGTTTTCATTTTGCTTCATCGAATGAACAACTCTGTGTTCACGTTACCTAGAGTCAATTAGGGTAAATGTTTTGCTATATGTGATGGGCCATCTTTGAAATTCTTAGACATAACTTATTCACTGAAATGTAAATAATTCTGCTATGGTTTCGTTGATTTGATTAAATGATATATATTTTTTCTGTCCTTTACAAAGCTCTGTGAGGGATACAAAAATGACTAAGTACTTTTTGTGCTTTCAAAGTGTGCATGCTAATATGGGAGATAAAATAAAAGGAAACATAAACATTATGCAAGGCAGAAAATGTTAACTACCGTGTAATAGGAACCAATAAAGGATTACCGGTGTTTTGAAGAGAGAAAAATGGAGGAAGACTTCAGGAGAAAGACTTTTAAGGAGAGCATTTGAAGAGTGGGAAAGTCTGTGGAGGCAGGAAAGGCAATGAGCTAGTGGAAGAAAGGTCTGGAAAGAGGAATTGGGACCAAATTCCCCCACACAAAGGATCAAGAGTGGTCAAGAATACTTATTTCATTTATCCTAAGATACACATTATTAAATTGGAGCATCTCTGTAATGCAATTAATAATCTATAGTATTTTACAATCTCTGACATTTTACAATTTCTCTAAGTCATGTGGCAGTCATTCCAGAGTGGTACAAAAATTTTTTTTGACACTTTCTGGTAAGATCAAAGAAAGGCCAGAAGGAATTCACTTTAGATTAATGTGACTATATTAATATCATTGTAGGGTGGAAATATAAAACCTTGAGAGTGACCTTTAGAATTTTTGAGACCATCTCCTGGCTAAGATACTTAAATAAAAACAAACATAATATTTGCCAAGTATTAAATAACTACTCTTTTCTAGACTTGTGCTTAGAATTTAAGCCATTGCCATATTTAGTTCTCACAAAATTCTTGAGGCAGAAATCAGCTCATTCTTACGGCTAAGAATGGGGGTCACTGCCACCCCTGAAGCTCCAGGGTTATGTTACAATGCTCTCTTAGTTCCACTGTGCATGGACAGTGATATGTTATCTGCCCAGTGGGCCCTTTGCCTCATTGCATGGGGTAGCTGCCTTCCACCAGTGAGAGCAAAGGACTAGTGTGACAGCCTTTTTGGGGGTACCCTCACTCGTTAGGTCTTGAGCTCTGGTCTAGTGTCCAAGAAGAATGAGGTCACCCAGACACTTGAAGAATGGTGAAGGTGGAGAATTTTATTAACCAGTGGAAACGGTTCTCAGTGGAAAGGGGAGATAGATAGTGAGGGACAGGATGGGAAGGTAATCTTCCCCCAAAGCCCGGCCATCTCTGGCCAGCTCTTCCTTGAAGTCATTGTTTCTCCAAAGTTAAGCCATCTCTCCTCTGAAGTCCAGTCATCCATCTGAAGTCAAGTCACCTCTCTCCAGGGAAGCCACTTCTCTCTCTCTACCAACTGAGACTGGGATCGTTATAGGCACAGGAGGTGGGACAGGACAGGTTGTAGGTAGTTTTGGAAAAGGCAAAGCTTGATTGATAAAAAGACATAATTCAGAAAGAACCAATCAGGAGAGAGTGGGCAAACAGTGATAGAAGTTCTCATTTAGGGCCACAGGTTTCAGGCTTTTCAGCTCAAAGGTGGGGTTTTGCCAGGGACCTGCCCTTGTCTGCCTAGAATTTCTATGCCTTCTGCCTCTATCATTAGTAATTCATTTTAAAATTGAAAAGTAATTTTACAACTACTTTATTTCCTGCATTCTTTTCAATTAAACATAAGAGAGATGAGCTCCAGAGAGGTTGAGTGATTTGTACAAAGTCACACAGCAAGGCAATACAGCATACCAGGTTCCTATATAGCTTGAATATCCAATGCTAAGTAATCTGAGACACACCATCACTTATGTTGCGTGACAAGCTTGGTCATTTATTGACAGATTTAATCGTTAAATTTTCACTGGTCTAAGAAAGCTCTGCTTGTAGTTTTCACAAACCCAAACGCTCTACCCCTCAAATTTCTTTTTCACTCCCTCTAGTGTTTAAAATATGTTGTGCATTTGCTTTTTCATCATTACTTTTTATCCTACATCAATGAACTCTGGGATTAGTTTGTCCCAATATGATTTTACCTGAAAGCTTTGTTTTTAATTTACAGCCTTTATAGCTTGAATGTGGGCTTTGCTGAAAAATTGATTAATTTGAATGTTCTCTGTAATCATTTATATTAACTACAACTTTTAACTAAAGGAGCTGACTTTGGTTTTGTGGATAATTGAAAAAACTGGAAGGTAGTAAATCAAAAATTATCTAGCTATTTTTTTAATGAGCACTTATTTTATACAGTTTTAGCAAATTTTAAGATGACAAGATAAACATATGTAAAGTATAATTTAAAGGAATTTGCATATTTTGTTTAATATAAACCAATTCCACATATAAAAATAAAAAAAGAGGTTAATGACCAATGTTTTTTAGCATTCTCTCTTTGTTCTTTTCAAAACCATTCAAATGTGTTAACCTTTGTTCAATGATTTGTTTATTAGAGTTTTTTAAATATATTAAATTTATATTTTATTTTATGTGTATGTTTGCTATATAGGTAAACTCATGTCATGGGGATTTGTTGTACAGATTATTTCATCACTCAGGTATTAAGCCCAGTACCAAATGGTAACTTTTTCTGATCCTCTCCCTCTTCCCATTGTCTACTTTGAAGTAGTCCCCAGTATCTGTTGTTCTCCTTTGTGTCCATGATTTCTCATCATTTAGCTCCCACTTTAAGTCAGAACATGCGGTGTTAAAGCTTCTGTTCCTGTGTTACTTTGCTAAGGATAATGGCCTCCAGCTCCATCTATGTTCCGTAGAAGACATGATTGTGTTCTTTTTATAGTTGAGTAGTATTCCACGGTGTATATGTACCACATTTTCTTTATCTAATCTATCATTGATGGACCTTTAGGGTGACATCCATTTCTTTGCTATTGTGAATAGTGCTGCAATGAACATTCATGTGCATGCATATGTCTTTATGGTAGAATGATTTGTATTCCTCCAGGTATATACCCAGTAATGGGATTACTGGGTTGAACGGGAATTCAGTTTTTAGCTCTTTGAGGAATCGCCACACTGCTTTCCACAATGGTGGAACTAATTTACACTTTCACAGACAGTGTAAGTGTACTCTTTTCTCTGCAACCTCACCAGCATCTGTTATTTTTTGACTCTTTAATAATAGCCGTTCTGACTGGTGTGGTGTGGCGCCCTATTATGGTTTTGATTTGCATTTCTTTAATGATCAGTGATATTAAGCTTTTATTCATATGCTTATTGGCCACATGTAGGTTTTCTTTTAAGAAGTGTTCATGTCCTTTGCTCACATTTTAATGGGGTGTTTTTTCTTGTAAATTTGTGTATGTTCTTATAGATGCCAGGAATTATACCTTTGTCAGATGCACAGTTTGCAAAAATGTTCTCCCATTTTGTAGGTTGTCCGTTTTCTCTGCTGAAGGTTTCTATTGCTGTGTAGAAGCTCGTTAGTTTAATTAGGTCCTATTTGTCAATTTTTGCTCTTGTTTAGATTGCTTTTCAAGAGCAATCTTGAAATTTTCAACCGCAATCATGATGGCGTCTTTATCTTGAAAGTTTTGCCTGTTCCTATGTCCAGAATGATATTGTCTAAGGTTTTTATCATTGTGGGTTTTACATTCAAGTCTTCAATCCATCTTGAGTTGATTTCTGTATGTGGTGTAAAGAAGGGATCCAGCTTCAATCTTCTGCATATGGCTAGCCAGTTATCCTAGTAACATTTATTGAATAGGGTGTCCTTTCCCCACTGCTTGTTTTTGTCAGCTTTGTCAAAGATCAGATGATTATAGGTATGCACCCTTATTTCTGAGCTCTCTATTCTGTTTCATTGGTTTATGCATCTGTTTTTGTACTAGTACCACGCTGTTTTGGTTACTGTCACTCTGTAGAATGGTTTGAAGTTGGGTTAATGTGATGGCTCCAGCGTTATTCTTTTTGCTTAGTATTGCCTTGGCTATTTGGGCTCTGTTTTTGGTTTCCTATGAATTTTAAAATAGTTTTTGCTACTTCTGTGAAGAATGTCATTTGTAGTTTGATAGGAATAACATTACATCTATAAATTACTTTGGGCAGTGACCATTTTAATTATAACTGAATCTTTCTATCCATGAGCAAGGAATGTTTTTCCATTTGTTTGTGTCTTCTCCGATTTCTCTGAGCAGTATGTTTTCCTATTTAGAACTTCTCTATTCAAAAACAATTTGTTAGTTAATTCAGTTTAACATAAGGCTAAAGTTTTAAAGTTGACTACAGATTTGGAAATTATGAGTTAAGTTGATATGCTAAATTTTATAACATATTAATAGCATTATGAGAATATGCAATATTAACAAGATATCTATTATTTGATTTTATTTAGTCAAACACAATTTAATATACATTGGAACCTAAATTATTGAGAGAAATAATAATATATTCATAGAATTAATGAAGGAAAAATTTAAAGTTTAAAATATGAAAAGCTAAACACATATCATGTCTTAATGAAACTATTATACTCACATTAGTTTTTCTATTAACAATACTAGGGAGATGACTGAAATTGTTTTTAAGCTTAATCACTCTAATTTGCCTAAATAACAATCTATTTATACTGCATGAACATTAAAAATATAAATTTACCTTTGTATTTACATATCAGAAAACTATATTAAGATTCGTATATTCATATCAAAAGGTTTATATGCCTTTTGATATGAATATATGACTGCCTTTCCTTTTTACTGTTATCCAAACTCATAAGTAAGCTTTTTCTTCTGATTTACAGTTTTGGCAAGGAAAAAACATACAACATTAGAGCAATTTCTTTTCATTTTGGAAAATTCTTTATTGTTTACCTGGGCTACATATTCCTAGAGTGTGTACATAGTGACAAAAAGATTATTTTTTGATCAATTAATTTCTAAAATTACCCAAGAGACAAAACAAAACAAAAGAGTAGAAGAGGAAAGGAGAAAAAAAAGTGAGAGGCAGCAGGTTTCATACAGATATTAAAAAGTATTAATACAGATGGCAAATTGTCTTGTCTTCTGCAAGGAGAGGAGATGGCTTAGATTCATGAAAACTCATTTTGACACACATACACATGTGTGCATCCATTCATGTATACACACAACAGAGAGAAGGAGGGATTGAAAATCATCATAGCTGATTTGAACAGAGAGGAGGTGCATAGGGCCAGTAAGTCCATCCCAAGTACTAAAGAATTTAACTCGGTTTTTTACAATTTCATCAAGTTGTATGCTTTTCTTTTTTTTTTTCTTTTCTTTTCTTTTTTTTTCTTTGAGACCGAGTCTCACTCTTTTGCCCAGGCTAGAGTGCTGTGGCATGATCTCGGCTCACTGCAATCATCACCTCCTGGGTTCAAGTGCTTTTCATGCCTCAGCCTCCCAAGTAGTTGCTACTACGGTTGTGAGCCACTATCACCTGGCTAATTTTTGTAGTTTCAGTAGAGATTGGGTTTCACCATGTTTGGCCAGGCTGGTCTTGAACTCCTGACCTCAGGTGATCCACCCACTTGGCCTCCCAAAGTGCTGGGATTACAGGTGTGAGCCACCGCACCTGGCCAAGTTGTCTGCTTTTTGTTAATCCATCTTTGACATATGGTCATGAAAGAAGCAGTGTTTATTCTGTCAAACAAAGAGGTCTCACTTTGAGACAGAGGAGTCAGACAATCTCTTTATAAGGCTTTCTTTTTATTTTAATGCCTCTTTCAAATAAACATTCTTGTTCATGGTAAAAGTTTCCCAAAGTAACCGCTGAAATTTTAGCTCATCCTTGGTGTAATTACTTTATAGAGATATGCACATGAGTTAACATGTGAAAAAAGATCCCTTATAGATGGTAAAAGTCAGAAAGAGGTAGTTCTACATAGTGTCTTTAGAACATGGTCAAAGATAAGTTTTCAACAGTTGGGGGCCTAATGCGGTTTGGCTCTGTGTCCTCACCCAAATCTCATCTTGTAGCTCCAATGATTCCCATGCATTGTGGGAGGGAAACGGTGGGAGATGACTGGATCATAGGGGCAGGTATTTCCCTTGCTGGTCTCATGATAGTGAGTGGGTCTCATGAGATCTGATGGTTTTAAAAATAGGAGTCTTCCTGAGCAAGCTCTCTCTTTGCCTGCTCCTATCCACATACGATGTGACTTTCTCCTCCTTGCCCTCTGCCATGATTGTGAGGCCTCCTCAGCCATGTGGAACTGTAAGTCCAATAAACCTCTTTCTTTTGTAAATTCCCCAGTCTCGTGTTTTCATGCTCTTTATCAGCAGCATGAAACAGATTAACACAGGGCCCAAAGAACCCTCCAGCTCAGGTCAGATAAAACTAATAAAGCATTTCTAGGGACACAAGGAAAAGCTTCAGGAAAATCTTTACATGTTTACTTTAAATCAAGTTATTAAGGTAAATTCATGATAGTAAACTACAGCTAGTGCTCGACTCACGACCACGATTGGGACCGGCAGACTGGTCGTAACATGATTTGGTCGTAAGTTGAGTAGGCTATATGTACAGTTGAAATGGTGCACATGGAGATGGTAGTGCTGCCGGAAACTGGTCCGCACTGTCGTACGCCCAGCTGGGCAACGTTTGTACTGCCAGATGCGGAGCAGTCGTGGCTCGCAATTGTGGTTGTAAAGTCTAATGGTCGTAAGTTGCATAGGTGGTAAGTCGATCAATACCTGTATTAATACATCCACTCAGAGCATATGGATAATGTTTTAGAAAACTGACCCAATGCAAATTATGTCCAGAGAATGCCATTGTGATATGATCTTTTAAATTCTTCAGTACTTGGGATGGACTTACTTGGCCTATGCATCTCCTCTCACTATAGGCTTCCTTTTAAAGAATCATAAGAGAAAGACAGAGATGATCCAAAATGTGGTGATATGGTTAGGCTTTGTGTCCCTACCCAAATCTCATCTTGAATTGTAATCCCTACATGTAGAGAAAGGGACTTGATTGGGAGCAGTTTCTCCCGTGCTGTTTTCATGATAGTGAGTGAATTCTAATGAAATCTGATGGTTTTGTGAATGGCTGGCATTTCCCCTCCTTATAGTCTTTCTCCTGCTGCCTTGTGAAGAGGTGCCTGCTTCCCCTTCTGCCATGATTATAAGTTTTTTGAGGCCTCCCCAGCCATGCATAACTGTGAGTCAATTAAACCTCTTTCCCTTATAAATTACCCAGTTTCAGGGAAATTCCTTTTAGCAGTGTGAGAACAGACTAATAGATGTTGTTAGAAAAATGGGCAATTTTCTACTTAATAATTCATTAATGTCTTCTTTATGTAATATGTGATACCTAAATCTTTATCTAATACTTAAAATACTTCTTTAAAATGTATATAATTCCTAAAATGTTTCTTTATCCCTCCCTGGGAAAATAATCTTTATGAATTGACAAAACCAAATTGGAGCTCAGACCCAATTCAAGTCATATCTCAATCTTGAGGTCACAGACACTCCTTCAATCCCAATTTAGAGGATCAAGAAATCTCAGGGGAATGTATTTCTCCAGATCATCATGTACACACTAATGGAGGGATCCTGACTGGGTCTTGGTAGGATCTTTTGATTTGTCAACCGTTGACTCCTTAAAAGTTCACTGGAAATACCTGTTCATGAAGGAGAAAGAATATCACCATGACAAATCTTGGTAGTGTTTCAGAAGGTTAACTTCAAGGTAAGATGTCAAATAAGCTTTTAGGGCCTAGGCTAGGACATTTTTAAGTCAGATCTTGCAGGATAGAGTTCTGGTTGGGATTGAAGAGATTTTATTAGATAATGGTTTTAGACAAACGGGCTCAGAGAAGCCAGAGTCTTGAAGCTATTCATTATAAACAAGCTATTAGTCTTGATAAGCAGTCTGTTTAGTTGGTTCAGTCTTATCTTTAAGAAACGAGTAGTTTCTGGAGCAAGTAGCTGAGTTAAATTTGCTTTGCTCTCAGTATTGTTTCAAATAGGTACGGAAAATTATATTGCTTTCAGTTTTCATTCCCCTTTGCTCTCCATTCCCCCTGGGAACTTGTCTCAGGTTTTTAGAGGTCGGACTGCTAGATTAGTACAATAAAAGTGTTGTGAAACTAGGGCTGTTGTAAGAACTTAGACCTCAAAGCCACTCTATTTGAGTGGCCAATAATAGGCCTTGTCCTAGTGATTTCCAATTAAGTTAGCTTTTAAAAACCTGTTTATTGATTGATATACATACATAATTATAATGGACTATTTTCCATATAGTGATGATTTTAATGTACATTTGTGTTTCATGAACACATTAGCTACCTGACCAAATAGCAAGTCATCTTGAATTAATGTTGCAGGTTTCTTCCAACTACCAAGTACGCAGCCTGGGATCCATTATTGCAGGCTGTCAGGGGAGAAAAGATGAATTGAGTTGATGGTGATGATGATAATAAATGTGGCTTCAATGACAAAGTGGCAAATGTTAAACTCACTCACTGCATCATGAACCCACAGCATTAGATACAATAGCAAGGCAGAAGGTAAATCAAGAAAGGAGACAGATCACTCACAATGCATGAGACTATCTAGAAGCTCCTTAATGCAGCATCTAGAACTTCACCATGGTTGAGGCACTAAGTAAATAGGTTTCTAAAAATAGTGGCTTTAAGGAGAAAAGAAATAATGACCACCAATGGAAACTGGAGACACCCTGGGTTCATATCCAAAGAAGTGAAAAACATAAGGTATATTAGTAAACAGGGGATTCAGCAGTTGCATTTGTTTTTATCTCAGAGCTATGTTATTACTTAGTTATATTATTATTATTGTCACCTATAGTTCTTTGAGCTCACTGGTGCCAGGTGGGTGGAAACCAGACAGCCAAAGTCACATTCACAGGAAAAAAAAATTGGACTGTTATAAGTCTTAGGGCATGTCAAATACATTATGGTCACAATGCATTAAGAATTGGCTTATCTGACCCATGAACAAGCACCATGGCAAAATCTGAGAGATGATTTAAGCAATGCTTGTGTTGTGGGAGTAAACCAAAATGTGTAAAGAAAGTATTTCCACGAACTCATTACAAATGACTTTATATTTGAATTCGAATTTTAGAATTGAATCTTAAAAAAATTATATCTCAATTAATAAAATCACAAAGGTAATGGCACTATAAACTTCTACTTGCTTTTCACATATTTTAGTACTTTCTAATAGAAATCACCAGCCCTAGAAATTTCAAGAACTGTGAAGGCTGCATGGGAGCAGGTAGCTTTATCAGTTTCAATAAAGTCGTACCTGTGCAAATGTTGATGGCTAATCAGTTTGGGCCAGTTTTACCTGGATAAAAAATACAATGTGACCCTCCAGGTGACTCCTTTCTCTGGGACTGGGTGAGCATCTGCTAATGATACCAAGTCTTGAATATCTCTCTTCTAATGCACAGAATCTTTAATGAGTCTCTACCGAAATATTTTTGGACTTTATTTCTCATGAAGGAAATAGTGGCAGTTCCTCACAGCTTTTTGGGGGAGAGTAACATTTGAGTATCATCCTTGAACCTGTTAGTTTATTCCCTGGGGCTTCATTGAATTCTAGGAAAAACACTAGCCTGCAGTCATCCAGCCTGGGGCTGTAAAATGTCAGATCTCATAAGCTCGGCACAGTGCTTGGGTCTGGCCAGGACTTTGATAGGAGAACTCAAAAGAAAGAAAAAAAAAAACTTTGTGGAACACACATCTGTTGTGCACCAGATGGCAGTTGTTATTTCATCTTCTGTGGAACTTTTTCCTATAATTCTTGTTACATTTCTTCTACTGCAGTACTTACAGGTTTTAAGAAGAAAAAAGCAAAATATTTTGGGAAAAATGAGGTGAATGTAACATTAAAACCAAGGCTTTAATTGTTCCCAAACTCAGGATTTGCAGAGTTAAGTTTCCCACAGCAATCCTCCAACTGTGCAGGGTGTATTACAATAGGAGCCCTCATTACATAATCACCAAACCCTGGGTAATGTTACATAGTGTTCAGCAGATAAAGGGCACAAAATAATGGAAAAGAACTGCACTTTTTCTCTAATCTTAGATGTACAGAGCATATTATGTTACTGCATAAATATTACATGATCATGTAACAAAATATACTAATGAAATACACAGATGCAAAGCAAGGTGCAAGGGTTGAGGGTGCATCGGGAACACTTAAATTGATTTTCCTATTCTTTGCTAATTCAAATTCAAACTTAATTTAGCATTTGTGTTGTTGTATGAGAATATAATATGTCATGGGAGATATGACAGTTTTTAATAGGTTTATCGAATGGCACCTAGAGTGATCTTCTGCTATAATAATATAGACATACAACACTATTGCTGTCTTTTGTGTCTCAAACTTCTGTTCCTGTTTCTTAAGCATTAGGTTTTGACCTACAAGCTAATTTTTGCACAATGGCTTCTACCACTTGCAAGTATAGGACCTTTTTTTTTTTTTTTTTTTGAGATGCAGTTTCAACTCTTGTTGCCCAACTGGAGTGCAATGGTGCAATCTTGGCTCACTGCAACCTCTGCTTCCCAGGTTCAAGTGATTCTCCTGTCTCAGCCTCCAGAGAAGCTGGCGTTACAGGCACATGCCACCATACCTGGCTTATTTTTGTATTTTTAGTAGAGATGACGGTTCATCATATTGGTCAGGCTGGTCTCAAACTCCTGACCTCAGATGATCTACCTGCTTTGGCCTCCCAAAGTGCTGGGATTACAGATGTTAGCCACTGCACCTGGACAAGTATAGCACATTTTATATTAAATACTCAGATGTTCCTGTTGGGTTTTGTGGGTTTCTGCCTATTTTAGTCCATTCTCATGCTGCTAATAAAGTCACATCTAAGACTGGGTAATTTATAATGGAAAGAGATTTAATTGACTTACAGGTCAGCATGGCTGGGGAGGTCTCAGGAAACTTACAATCATGATGGAAGGGGAAGCAAGCATGTCCTTTTTCACATGGTGGCAGCAAGACGTGCTGAGCAAAAGTGGGGAAAACTTCTTATAAAACCATCAGATCTTGTGAGAACACTCTTTATCATGAGAACAGCATGAAGGAAACTGCTGCCATGATTCAATTATCCCCTACCAGGTGGGTCCCTCCCACAACAGGTGGCGATTATGGGAACTACAATACAAGATGAAATTTGGGTGGGGACATAGCCCAACCATATCACTGCTTATGTTTGTCCTGTCAGTTACTTAATATCTGTGTAATTTTGTCAGCCTATTCCTTTAGATGCCTTCTGTCAATTGATTAGAAACACATAGCACCTGCTGTATAAAGAACTCTTCTAGATTCTTATGTAACATAAAGAAATTGTTATGGTCCTCTTTTTAAGAAATTAAGACTTTCTGTTACTGATGATGGTGCTAATTATATTCACTTTGAGTCAGATTGCATTGTGTACCTTAAACAGCATCGACAGTGGTGGCATACTATAGCTCATTACATTTTTTATTTCATTTTACCAAAGCTCTATTTCATGCAAACATCTCCAGTTATTCCTACCATTGGTATGTGATCTTCACAGCCATAATTAAGATTGCAATGCTTTGTGTGAGGTTATTTCTCAACATTGTTATTGGCATACCACTAATATCAATACTTTGGCAAGCTAAACAACCGTGATAAGATCACAGAATATCAGAACTTGGAAACAAAGTTAGATTATCAAACTCCTTTTAAGGTGAGAAAACAGACTCAGATGTTAAGAATCTGACCAAGATCACAAGTGTGTTAGTGGCAGATGGACTAGAATCTTTTCTTTCTATTGTGATGTATCTTCTGGGCACACACACACACACACACACACACACACACACAAACTGAAGATTGGGTAGTGGTTGTGCCATAGTTTGAATATTTGTTCTTCAAAACCTCATGTTGAAATTTGATCCCAATGTTGGAGGTGGAGGGTAGCGGGAGTTGTTTTTGTCATGGGGACAGAACCCTCATGAATGGCTTGGTGTCATCCTCATGCTAATCTGTGAATTCTCACTCATTGCTTTCCCATGAGGGCTGGTTGTTTAAAAGGCAGCCTGGCAACTCCCTAGCTGTCTCTCTTGCTTCCTCTCTTGCCATATGATTTCTGCACATGTCAACTCTCTTTTGCTTTTTGCCATGAGTGGAAGCAGCCTGAAGCTTTCATCAAATGTCCAGTCTTAACAGCCAGCAGAAGTGTAAGCCAAATAAACCTTTTTTCTTTATACATTACCCAGCCTCAGTTATTCTTTTATAGCAACCCTAAACTGACTAAGATAGGTTGGTTATATGTTCACAGAATAAATTTGCTTTCAATGACATTTAGTTCTTAATAAGATTGTTATCTTTTAAGTAAGACATATTACAAAGGGCTCAATTGGGCATCAGTATATGAAAATGTAGTAAACACAAAAGCCTAGTAGAAGAAACAAAAATAAAAGATAGAAAAACATTTCTAAATAAACATGTCTATCACCATGTCAAGTGAAGGTTTCCTTTATGACTTAATACTGTAATCTGACCTTTACAACTTTTTGTGCTTATTTGTTTTAAAAACAATGCTTTGGGAGGAGATTCAAGATGGCTGAATAGGAACAGCTCTGGAGTGCAGTTCCCAGTGAGAACAATGCAGAGGGTGAGTGATCACTGCATTTCCAAATGAGTTTTTACTGCCCACAGACCAGGAGATTCCTGGGCTGAAAAGCGCCATGAGTTTCCAGCACAGCTGTTTCAGCCAGTGCCATGGGGTTCTGCACAAAATCTCACACAAATCTGGGCAGCCATTTCAACTGGTGCCTGGAACACCTGGGAGACAGAGTCACCCATTCAACTGGAAAAGAGGGGGCTGAAACAGGGAGCCAGGTGATCTGGCTTGGCGGGTCCCATCCCCACAAAGACCAGCAATCTGAAACGCTCTGGAGTGAGAGTTTTGCAGCAAGCGCTGCTGGATCCAGGACAGTCCAGCTAGGTGGTGGAAAGGGCATCTGCCATTACTGAGGCAGTCTGTCTCTACTGAAGCAGTCCACCATTATCCAAGGCAGTCTGCCATTACTGAGGAAGTCCGCCATTTCTGAGGCAGACCGACATTACAGAGGCAGTTCTAACTGTACCTCTGTAAGCAAATCCGCAAGGAAGTTTACGCAACAGCTGTGCAGAGCCCGCGGCAGCTCAGCAATGCCTCTGCTGGCAGACTGTGAATAGACTACCTCCTTGCTGGGCAGGGCATCCTTGAAAAAAAGGCAGCAGCATGTCAGGAACTTACAAATAAAGCCCCAACTTCCCAGGACAGAGCACCTGGGAAAAGAGGTGGTTATGAGTTCCAGTGCAGCAGACTTAAATGTACCTGCCCGGCAGCTCTGAATGGAACAATGGAGCTCACAGCACAGCACTTGAGCTCCTAAAGGGAAATACTGTGTCCTCAAACAGCTCCCCAAACCCTGAATATCCGAAGAGACACCACATAAAGGAGAGTTCAGGCTGATATTTGGCAGGTACCATTCTAGGATGAAGATAACAAAAGAAGAAACGTCAACAACCCTTACTATTCTGCAGCCACCATGGGTGATGCCCAGGCAAGCAGGGTCTGGAGTGGACCTCCAGCAGTCCTACAGCAGAGGGGCCCGACTGTTAGAAGGAAAACTAAAAAACAGAAAGAAATAGCTTCAATATCAGCAAAAGGACGTCCACTCAGAGACCCTATCTGAAAGTGACCAACTACAAAGACCACAGGTAAATAAACCTATGAAGATGGGAAGAAACCAGTGCAAAAAGGATGAAAACACCAAAAGCCAAAACGCATCTCCATATCCAAGAGATCACAACTCCTCACCAGTAAGGGAACAAAGCTGGATGGAGAAGGAGTCTGATGAATTGATAGAAACGGGCTTCAGAAGGTGGGTAATAAACTTCTCTGAGCTAAAAGAACATGTTCTAACCCAATGCAAAGGAAATAAGAACGTTGAAAAAAGGATAGATGAAATGCTAATTAGAATAAACAGGTTAGAGAAGAATATAAACGACTTGATGGAGCTGAAAAACACAACATGAGAACTTCGCGAAGCATACACAAGTTTCAGTGGTCGAATTGATGAAGCAGAAGAAAGGACATCAGAGATTAAAGATCAACTCAATGAAATAAAATGAGAAGGCAAGAAGAGAGAAAAAAGAGTAAAAAGAAATGAACAAAGCCTCCAAGAAATATGGGATTATGTGAAAAGACCTATTCTATGTTTGATAGGTGTACCTGAATGTGACGGAGAGAATGAATTCAAGCTGAAAAGCACTCTTCAGGATATTATCCAGGAGAACTTCCCCAACCTAGCAAGGCAGACCAACATTCAAGTCCAGGAAATTCAGAGAACACCACAAAGATATTCCTCAAGAAGAGCAACCCCAAGGCACATATTCACCAGGGTTGAAATGAAGGAGAAAATGCTAAGGGCAGCCAGAGAGAAACGTCAGGTTACCTGCAAGGGGAAGCCCATCAGACTCACAGCGGATCTCTCGGCAGAACCCCTACAAGCCAGAAGAGAGTGGGGGCCAATATTCAACGTCCTTAAGAAAAAGACTTTCAACCTAGAATTTCATATCCAGCCAAACTAAGCTTCACAAGCAAAGGAGAAATAAAATCCTTTATGAACAAGCAATTGCTCAGAGATTTCTTCACCACCAGGCCTGCCTTACAAGAGCTCCAGAAAGAATCACTAAACATGGAAAGGAACAACCAGTACCAGCCACTCCAAAAATGTACCAAATGGTAAAGACCATTGACACAATGAAGAAACTGCATCAACTAACAGGCAAAACAACCAGCTAGAATCAAAATGGCAGGATCAAATTCACACGTAACAATATTAACCTTAAATGTAAATGAGCTAAATGTCCCAATCAAAAGACACAGACTGGAAAATCTGTTAAACAGTCAAGACCCATCAGTTTGTTGTATTCAGAAAACCCATCTCATGTGCAAGGATACACATAGGCTCAAAATAAAGGGATGGAGGAAGATTTACCAAACAAATGGAAAGCAACAAAAAGCAGTTGTCGCAATCCTAGTTTCTGATAAAATTTACTTTAAATCAACAAAGATCAATAGAGACAAAGAAAGGCATTACATTATGGTAAAAGAATTAATGCAACAAGAAGAGGTAATGATCATAAATATATACACACCAAATGCAGGAGCACCCAGATACATAAAGCAAGTTCTTAAGGATCTACAAAGAGAATTAGACTCCCACACAATAATAGTGGGAGACTTTACCATTCCACTGTCAATATTAGACAGATCAACGAGACAGAAAATTAACAAGGATATCCAAGACATGAACTCAGATCTGGACCAAGCAAACCTAATAGACATTTACAGAACTCTCCACCCCAAATCCACACACTATACAATCTTCTCAGCACCACATCACACCTACTCTAAAATTGACCACATAATTGGAAGTAAATCACTCCTTAGCTAATGGAAAAGAATGGAAATCATAACAGTCTCTCAGACCACAGTGCAATCAAATTAGAACTCAGGATTAAGAAAGTAACTCAGAACTGCACAACTGCATGAAAACTGAACAACTGGCTCCTGAATGTCAATTGGATAAACAATGAAATGAAGGCAGAAATAAAAATATTCTTTGAAACCAATGACAACGAAGACACAATGTACCAGAATCTCTGGGACACAGTTAAAGCAGTGTCTAGAGGGAAATTTATAGCAATAAATGCCCACATGAGACAGATGGAAAGATTTAAAATCGACACCCTATCATCAAAATTGAAAGAGCTAGAAGAACAAGATCAAAAAAACTCAAAAGTTAGCAGAAGACAAGAAATAACTAAGATCAGAGCAGAACTGAAGGAGACAGAGACACAAAAAACCCTTCAAAAAATCAATAAATCCAGAAGCTGATTTCTTTTAAAAGATCAACAAAATAAGCAGACCACTAGCCAGATTAATAAAAAAGAAAAGAGAGAATAACCAAATAGATGCAATAAAAAACAATAAAGCGGATATCACCCCATATTTCACAGAAATACAGCTACCATCAGAGATTACTACAAACAACTCTATGCGCATAAACCAGTAAACCTGGAAGAAATGGATATATTCCTGGACACTTTCACCCTCCTAAGCCTAAACCAGGAAGAAGTTGAAACCCTGAATAACAAGGGTGGAAGTTGAGGCAGCAATTAATAGTCTACCAACCAAAAAAGGTCCAGGTCCAGATGGGTTCACAGCTGAATTCTCCCAGATGTACAAAGAGGAGCTGGTACCACTCCTTCTGAAACTATTCCAAACAATCCAAAAAGAGGGAATCCTTCCCAAATCATTTTATGAGACAAACATCATCCTGATACCAAAACCAGGCAGAGACTCAACAAAAAAAGAAAACTTCAGGCCAATATCCATGATGAACATAGATGCAAAAATCTTCAATAAAATATTGGCAAACCAATTGCAACAGCACATCAAAAAGCTTACTATACACCAACAACAGACAAACAGAGAGCCTAATCAAAAGCCAACTCCCATTCACAATTATTACAAAGAGAATAAAATACCTAGGAATACAACTAACAAAGGAAGTAAATGACCTCTTCAAGGAGAACTACAACCCACTGCTCAAGGAAAGAAGAGAGTACACAAACAGATGGAAAAACATTCCATGCGTATAGTTAGGAAGAATCAATATTGTGAAAATGGCCATACTGCCCAAAGTAATTTATAGATTCAATGCTATCCCCATCAAGCTACCAATGACTTTCTAGAAAAAACCACCTTAAGCTTCATATGGAACCAAAAGAGAGCCTACATAGCCAAGACAATCCTAAGCAAAAAGAACGAAGCTGGAGACATCATGCTACCTGACTTTAAACTATACTACAGGGCTACAGTAATCAAAACAGCATGATACTGGTACCAAAACAGAGATATAGACCAATGGAACAGAACAGAGTCCTTGGAGGCAATGCTACACATGTACAGCCATCTGATCTTTGACAAACCTGATAAAAGCAAGCAATGGGGAAAGGATTCCCTGTTTAATAAATGGTGTTGGGAAAACTGGCTAGCCATGTGCAGAAAGCAGAAACTGGACCCCTGCCTGACACCTTACACTAAAATTAACTCTAGATGGATTAAAGACTTAAACATAAGACCTAACACCATAAAAATCCTAAAAGAAAACATAGGCAAAACCATTCAGGACATAGGCATAAGCAAGGACTTCATGACTAAAATACCAAAAGCATTGGCAACAAAAGCCAAAATAGACAAATGAGATCTAATTAAACTCCAGAGCTTTTGCAGAGCAAAAGAAACAATCATTAGAGTGAACCGGCAACTAACAGAATGGGAAAAAATTTTTGCAATCTACTCATCTGACAAAGGGCTAATATCCAAAATCTACAAAGAACTAAAACAGACTTACAAGAAAAAAAACAAAAACAAATGAATCCATTCAAAAATGGGCAAAGGATATGAACAGATACTTTTCATTAGAAGACATATATGAGGCCAAAAAACCTACGAAAAAATGCTCATCATTACTGGTCAAATGCAAATCAAAAGCACACTGAGATGCCATCTCATGCCAGTTAGAATGGAGACCATTAAAAATCTGGAGACAACAGATGCTGGAGAGGATGTGGAGAAGTAGGAACACTGTTACACTGTTGGTGGGAGTGTAAATTAGTTCCCATTGTGGAAGACAGTGTGGGAATTCCTCAAGGACCGAGAAATAGAAATTCCATTTGATCCAGCAATCCCATTACTGGGTATATATCCAAAGGATTATAAATAGTTCTATTATAAATACACATTCACACATATCTTCATTGTGGCACTGTTTACAATAGCAAAGATCTGGAACCAACCCAAGTGCCCATCAATGATAGACTGTACAAGGAAAATGTGGCACATATACATCATGGAATATTATGCAACCATAAAAAATGATGAGTATGTGTTCTTTGTAGGGACATGGATGAATCTGGAAACCATCATTCTAAGCAAACTGACACAAGGATAGAAAATCAAACACCTCATGTTCTCATGCATAGGAGAGTGTTGAACAATGAGAGCACATGGACACAGGGAGGGGAGCATCACACACTGGGGTCTGTTGTTGGTGCTGGGGAGGGACAGTTGGGGGTGGAAGTTGGGAAGGGATAACGGGGAGAAATACCAGATATTGGTGAGGGTGGAGCATGGAGGCAGCAAGCCGCATTGCCATCTATGTACCTATGCAACAATCCTGCATAATCTGCACATGTACTCCAGAACCTAAAGTACAATTAAAAAAAAAATAATAAAATAAATAAATGAATAAATAAATACATATATAAAAATAATGCTTTGGATTCATTTTCAGTATTTAAAAAATTATCAAAGTCCGTGATAGAAATACAACTTGCTGCAGATAATTGTTGTTCGTTACTTCTATATCCCATGGGATTAATTTTATAATTTAATTATCAAATAGCATACACTTAGTAATAGCTATTTTTCTAATAACTTCAGTATCATAGGAATATGTGCTTTATTCAGAAGGATCTAAATATACAACTTTAAAATACCCCAAATAATTTTAAAAGAGAAATTGTCTTTAAATATTGTGAATGAAAACTTCATTGAAGTGTCCTTAGGTTGTTGATGAGACATAGACTGATCACTACCGACTGTGAGCTTTTACTTAAAAATTTCCTTTTTCTTTTTTAAGACAGAGTTTTGCTCTGTCACCCAGGCTGATGTGGCCCAGTCTCGGCTCACTGCAACCTCTGCCTCCTGGGTTCAAGCAATTCTCCTTTCTCAGCCTCCTGAATAGCTAGGATTACAGGCATGCTCCAACCTGCCCAGCTAATTTTAGTATTTTTCATAGAAATGGGGTTTCACCATGTTAGCCAGGCTGGTCTTGAAGTCCTGACCTCATGATCCACCCGCCATGGCCTCCCAAAGTGCTGGGATTACAGGCGTGAGCCACCATGCTGGGCCCTTGCTTAAAAATTTCTAAACATGGATTTGCATTTTCCTACGTTGCAAAAATCTACTATTTTGCCCATAAGGAAACAGTGAAATAGAGAGAGTAAATGTAGATAAAAAGAAACATCAATCGAACCAAAATGTACTGCATTAGTTTTCAATGAAATCAATTGCTAGACATCTAAGATAAAGCATCAATATTTGTAATATTTGACAAATCTACAGTAATATGTAGACAGTAATAAAGCAGTGTTATACTTTAAAATATATTTACAAAGAACCAAGTTAATACATTGTTGTGGAGAACTGGAAATAGTGAAAATAGTGAAAAACTACGTTAAATACTCTCATCTTGATTCTGTACTCATTATTAAATAGTTCTGCTTTTAATAATCTGTTTACATCCTGTCACTCAAAACCAACATAAATCTACAAACCTGCTGAGAAAGTTTTGTTCAGCAATCCACTTTAACATGAAAGAGACTTTGGATTGGTCTAAGTGAACAGGATTTTTTTGTTGTTTAAATCAGAGAAACACTTACTTTTATCATTTTATTTTCTGCCACATACCATAAATGTTGACAGTTTTGCCTAATTTTTAGTTGTTAACACATTTACATTGAGTTTTAAAATTTGATTCCACCTCATAGTTTATTTTTGTAGCCATTATTACTATGTCTGCAAAATTGGGTTCGAGGTTTTATCAAATTTGGCTGGTTTATGCCTTACATTAAAATCCATCTTTACTTAATTTTGTTCAGGCCTTATGCATATTGTTGGGGACTTCTTTGAAAGAAACATCTACATGACATTTCCAAATAATTTATTCACTAAGGATCTGTTACCTTTTGTATATTTCCCAGAAACATCCATAGTAGGACAAGAATAGGCTTATTTATTCAATTGACTTCTGACTATAAACACTTTCTATGAATTAATCTAGCATCTTAAATATGTTTCCTAGGATGTTTCTAGAGCAATGTTCCTATATATAGTAGGTGTATTAATACCTAAGTAAAGTGCTTTTCTTTGGTCTTATATTTTCATATAAACATTGTTCCCCTTACCTAAATTATGTAAGTTTAACTACTGACCAACAATTTCAGAGAATCACGATTCTTTGAATTCATGCTTGTTTCTCATATTGATGTCATTTATGTACTTAGTTTTGTTAATCTTCAAAGTCATTCATTGCTTAATGAGAAAAAGCATTTTCAAACACTACTAGGCTATTTCATGGTAAGCATGCCTCCTCTTTGTTCATTTATTTACATGCAAAGATCAAGATAAATCTGGATATGATTGCAGGATGTGTGATTCATTAACTGTCAAAAGCTGATGCAAAACCTTTGCCAGAAAGATATTTGGAAAACAACATTATTCTAAAGAAGTGTTCTGGAGAGTGGTGATGTCATTGGTCTGTAAACTCTAATGAACTTCTTATTCAAATATCTATTTCTTTTGGCTAGATACATTCACCTTATTTTTCTTGTCCAGTGGCTTAATCAACTCTATGCTATCTAAGTGTGATCATTGTCTTCTGTAAACCTATGAACTAGAATGACTAACATATTTTTTCATTTTCATTGCTTAAACTAAAAATTCATTCAATATTCATCTCATAAACACTTGCCAACTATCTACATGCGATTGATGCATTGGTAGGAATGACTATTTCTGTACGTATTACAACTCTTTGATATCTTCCTTACGATACACAATTATTTCAGAACTTCATATTTAATATAGTACTTTTCTAATCACTGAATTGATTCAAAATTGAATAAAATTCTTTTCCTTTAGATTAACAATATATAGTCTATAGAATAATGTAAAATATTTATCAGAATAACAAAAGCTATTATTTATCAAAAGATAGTTTTCCCTCTAATACTTTCATTTTGAATATTTTTTCCCTGAATAAGTAATACGCCACAATCTTGATTTCTAGCCTGACAGTAGTACAATGATCAGTGACTGTCCCATTCTTTACTGTTCACCTTTCATTTGTTAACTTGTAGTCTAGAAGTTTTTTCTTGATGTTTGTTCTTTTGCCAGGATCCAGTGGTTTGGGGGTTTGGACTATAGCAAGATTCACAGATTTTAGCACAACTCTAAACGAGAACAAACAGAAACCCCCACTCTGAACAACAAAAAAGTCCACTTAAGCTAACTAGCCAACTAACTAATTAACGAATATAGGCATTTTAGTAACCTTTCAGAAAATGTAGCAGAGCTAAGTGTCTATTTTCCTAGTAGAATATATTTGTCTTCTAGATCAGGGTGCCCATCTTTGTCCTAACAATTCTGTATTGCTGCAACAGAATACCGTAGATGGAGTACAAAGAAATTGATTTCTCACAGTTCTGGGGGCTGGGAAATCCAAGACAAAAATGCTGGCATCTGGTAAAGGCCTGTTTGCTGTGTCATCCAGTGGCAGGATAGCTCAAGAGAACAAGACCAAGACCAAATGAGAAAAGGGACCCAATTCTCCTTTTATCAGAAACCCAGTATCAAGAACTCTAACCTACTCCCACAATAGCGTTAATCAATTCATGAGGCAGAGCCCTCATGACCTAATCACCTCTTAATGGTTCCATCTGTCAACATTGTTGCTTCAGGGATTAAGTTTTGAAAGCATGAACTTTCGGGGGACTCATTCAAATTATAACAGTACCACAACCTTATTTGCCTGGAAATGACATTACTGGATAAAAGTAGACATTCATTGGCCTTGGATGTTTTGAGTCAGTAAATTATTATTTTTTTTTAAAATTTTTTAAACTTCTTTTTTCAAATGAAAAACAACTGAGGCATTTCTTCTTCAAGAGTCTAGAAACTTTTAAGTTTGCCACCAGTTTAAACACCTGGTAAAGGCAATACTATATTTTTGTTATAATCTTCTCAGTGCCTAGTAGATAATGTGTCTTTAGAGATTTACTAATCCAAATTATATTGAAAAAAGGCTTCTTACTTTGAAAGGAGGCACTAGTATTTTTTTCCCAAAACACTAGGTACATAGCTAACTATTTCTTCCTGCACATAGATTTTTGATGTAAAGAATGAGAGAATGATGATTTTCATGTATCTGTTTGTCACGCATGCTAAAATAACTGACTACTCTTATAATGGAAGAGAATATGTGAGCTATACCTTGTGAAGTAGTAAGTGAAACCATGAAAAAAATGTTTCCTATAGTAGATATTAATCTATTCTAATCCAAAAGGCAACAAATTTCTAAAATGTTTCAGGCTAAACATTTTTATTTTAGGTTTGCCACAGAATTATCCTTTCATTTCACTTGACATAAAGCCACTACCAAGAGTATTACTTTACTTAATATTTTTGCAATGACATTTGAAAATTGTCTTGACTTATCCAGTGTTAAAGTAGCCAGGAAAAGAGCTGTTAGAAGACTCTTCCAGTTCAGTGTCTGTATTGAAATATGAAGTGTTAATTTTGAGGTATGAAAGCAGGGTCCCAGAGACTTAGAAGTCCTGTTGTGTAATTGGTGTGGAGGAGGGTTCAGTAATCTGTGGTCCTCAGGCCAGCTGCTTGTTTTATGTAAATAAATTTTTAACAGAAAAAAGTCATGCCCATTTGTTTAGTTATCAGCTATGGCTGTTTTCCAGCCACAAAGGCAGAGTTGAGCAGTTGTAGCAGAGGTCGTCAGGTCTGGGAGCTTTAATGATTTCCTGTTGAGGAAAATTTTAAGAAAAGCTTCCTTGGCCCCTAGTTTAGAAAGGCACTGTCCCGTAAATACATATGATGATGGAAATATTTTGTATCTATGCTAATACGGTACCCACTAGCCACATGTGGATATTAAGTACTTGAAATGTGACTACTATGAATGAGGAATTAGATTTTCATCTTATTTCATTGTAATTAATTAAAATTTAAATTTAAATAGCCACAAGTGCCTATGGGCTACTGTATTAGCACAGACATGGAACAACTTCACTGAGGTCTATTGAGCAGTGCTTTCCTAGATCTAGTCAGGAAACTATTTCTTAAAGGGCCACATGGTAAGTAATGTGACTAAGAACATTTAAAATGTGGCTAGTGAAAGTGAGAAGCTGAAGCTTTATTTTATTTTATTGTAATTAATTAAAATTTAAAAGCCACATGTGGCTAGTGGCTACTGTAGCACATAGAGTGGGCTAGAGCAAGGGTTGCCACAGTGTGGTTCACAGATCAGTGGCATCAACATTAACTGGGAACTTGTTGTAAATGGAAATCCTTGATTCTCACAGCAGATCTACTGAATTAGAATCTCTGGGGATGGGGCTCAGGAAACTGTGATCTAACAAGCACTCCAAGGCAGTATTTCTCCAAATTTAGCATGCATCACAATATCTGACAGGCCTTTTAAAACCAGATTTCTAAGATGCCCAATGCAAAAATACTGCTGATCCATAGACCATACTTTGAGTAGCAAGGGTCTGGGGCAGCAGTTAGCAGGTGTGTTTTAGAAAATCTGTGGAGTTGTAGGAAAACATATTAAAGTTTCTATTTCTACTTACTCTCTACATAAAATAAATAATTTAGCTTTGCTAGCGTGTATTATATTCTCAGTTAGTCCCTATGTCACATGGTGATTATGCTGATGAGTTGACTGTAGCCTCATTGGCTTTTTACTTTTAATTCTATTTTTAAAATTATCATACAGTAAACTTGATTTTTTTTTCTGTTGGTTTACAGTTCCATAAATTATAACCCATGTATAGATTCATACTACCACCACCATATTAGGATACAGAATGGTTCCATCACCATAAAAAATTCCTATTTACCCTCTCTCCATAGTCACCTCTCCCTCCACCCATAACCCCTGGCAACCACTTGATAGATTTGTCTTTTCAAAAAAGCCATACAAATAGAATTATAAAATATGTAACCTTTGGAGACTGGCTTCTTTCAGTCAGCATAATTCTTTTGTAATTCACTCATGTTATTGTATGTATCAACAGTATCTTTCTATTTATCGCTGAATAGTATTTCATTGTGTGACTATACTATAGTTTGTCTCTCTGTTGACCTATTGAAGTCCATTTGAGTTATTTCCAGTGTGAGCAATTATACATAGAGCTGTTTGAATATGCACAAACATAGCTTTAATTTATCTGGGCCATACAGTGTAGGCTTAACTTTATGAAAAACTATCAAAATGTTTTTCAGAGTGATTGTACCATTTTGCATTTTCACTAACAATACATGAGCATTCTAGTGGCTCCACATCCATGTCAGCATTTGGCATTGTCAATATTTTTAGCTTTAGTCATTCTAATAAGTATGTGTACTATATTGTGGTTTTATTTGCATTTTCTTAATGCCTAATGACGTTAAATATCTTTTCATGTGCTTGTTTGCCATTCTTATATCTTTTCTTGTGAAATATACGTTCTTCTATTGGGAAAGGGTGATATTAATTTGATTAATTCATTATCCAGTTTAGGTAATGGGCAAAGCAGATAAATGTGTTTATAAGATCCTCATAAAGGAAACTCTGGCTGAGAAAATATTAAGAAGGCAGGTACAAGCAAACAATAAAATGGCACACCTCAGACTTTGTCCCTAATAGAAGCTTTTTATTATCCAAACTGAAAAAATTGCTTTCAGTGGTAAGTGACCTGGCATATGTATTTGTAAACATGTCATTTTAAATAAGGAGTGAGAAAGAAATGACATTTGAAATATATTCACACTGTGAAAAAAGCTTTTTATAAATGAATGTTAAGAAAAATCGGGGTGATTTTGTTGCTAAAAACAATGCAAATATGTCATCTATTTATAATTCTGACATCTGAATCTTTAAAAGCTTTGGAAAAAGGATTCTCAAACCAATTTTGGTATATTCTAACTGAGGAACTTTGATTGTGCTGTAAGTACAAAATTGCATCTCTAATTTACTCCCAAAGACAACTGAATGACATCGGGGAAGATGAAAATTTAGTAGCCACATTTGAACAAAATTCTTTTTATAATTAAAACATGAAAAATTAGTATTAAGAATCAGGGTTGAATTTAGTATTGAAAAAATTAGGGATGAAAAATTTAGTATTATGATTTTTATAAATACAGACAATAATAGACTTCTTCCATAGAATCATTCTTATCTTTGAGAAAGATCTTTTTCAGTCATGACAAACATCAAAATCAAGAATTAAAACAAATTAAAATTATTACTTTTTGAATTAGTATCCCTATACACATTAAAGCATTGCCACTATGATGCATTTTCTGAAAGCCAAATCTTTTTTACCATCAAAAAATGTAAATTATTTCAAGAATATGTATTTCTTCTTCATTCCCTTATTCTAAAATATCATTGGCTGGGCATAGTTACTTCTCATGCCTGTAATCCTAGCACTTTGGGAGGTCAAGGCAGGAGGATCTTCTCAGCCAAGGAATTCAAGTCCAGCCTGGGCAGCATAGTGAGGCCCTGTCTCTATAAAAAATACAAAATTTAACCAGGCATGGTGGTGTGGACCTGTAGTCCCAGCTCCTTGGGAGGCTGAGGTGGGAGGATCGGTTGAGCCCAGGAGGTAGAAATGGCAATGAGCCAGTCATGCCGCTCCACTCTAGTCTTGGGGAATAAAGTGAGACTTTGTCTCAAAAAAATGTAAAAAATGAATAAAACCTATTTGTATATACATATGTTAATGTTTAGAATATACTTATTGATTATTGATGGGGTGGGTGGTCACTTCATCACACCTAGGCAAGAGCATATCAAACCCTTGGGGAGCATGTCTCTGATTGGCAGCATGCAGATTCTCTTTGAGAATTTTGGAGGGATAAAGAGTCAGAGAGAAATGGAGAGAGAATGAAAAAGTGAGAGATAAGGTATGGGGTATAGGCAAGTATCTTAGACATTTCCTGGATGTCTACTCTGTAACAGAGGCCTTCTATTAGACTAGAAGCACTGAGGCTGAGGGTAAAGGGAAGATTGACGAACTGCAGACTTAAACAAAATACTGAGCCTGACTTCTAGGACACTGAATTCTAACGAGATGGTCAGAGATATACAATTTAAAATATCCCTTACTCTGTAATTTTGCCAAGAGCTTACTCTTTGGCTGGGATTTCAGTATTCTGTAGAAGACTGTGCCTTGATAAGAGTGATCTGTATGATTTTATTTTAGATAGAGACAGCAGGATAAAGATATTTGTTGAGTTAAGATGTTCATAATGCTATGCTACCAGACATAGCTACGTAGATCCCAAGGACAGATCCAGGACATTCTTTCTGCAAGGAGCAAAACAATTCTCTAAAATAGAGTTTAAACAAGGCACCAAAAACATTTGCATGATTCTCATAATAATTAAATACTAAATACTTTGAAAGTTTTGAAGTCATAAGGAGAATCACAGGTAAACTATGTGAGTTAGGAAAATGATATGTATAAATTTGAAAAGCAATAACCTTCGTAACTTAGCCTAATTTCTAAAAAGTAGGATGCAAATGTATATTGTCTCATGTAATATTGGTTATACCTTGATACTACTTATGTATACAATTTTAAAAAGAGGAGCAATCAACATAGCAGACCTAAAACTATGTAACTAAACATCTACAGGAAAAAGTAAGAAAATTAATAAATATTCTATATACTGTATTGAGAAAAGAATAATGGAAGACTTGAGATCTGACTAAAGATATGAAAGAAACATTAAGAACAGGACATGAATTAATTACTCTCATTAATTAATAAGGAGTAGTTTTAATTGCAAAGGAAAACATCTTTATAAATTAATATTTAAAGCATAATAAATGTTAATTAGAAAAATCCAGAAATTTAGTAAGCTGTCAGGGAAAATTGTTAAATGACTTTTAGAGGATATATTCAGAAGATGAGAACCTAATTACTCAAATCCTGCTATTGTGTACATGGCTAGAATATCTACAGATGTAGAATCCATACTTCACATGACTGGCAATATTTTCTAATCTGATAAAATAGCCAACCTAACTGTTTCATCTAACTTCTTAATTTGCTGGTGAAAATAAAAGAGTCAGTTGCAAATAGAGATAGAACTGATGCTTGACTAGCTCTATTAAATTCATACATTTATATTACATACTCTAGAAATCTTGATGTGAGAGACAAAACAATAAATTATTCATTTTCTCTTACTTTTCTCATTATATGGTAACTATTTCCCAAAGTTTTTAAAGCCTATTCTATATATATATTTTAGAGGTATTTTTAAGTATCTTGTTAATTCAAAATTTGATTGTTAATTTCATTTTATGATGAGAAGAGATAAAAGATCGTATTTAAGATTGAAGAGAAAAAGGAAAGAAAAGCACAGAGAACCAATGAGGAAAATAGAATGAAATATAAAACCTGTTGGCCCTTCTCTCTTTCCACAGGTCTTTTATTTATGAGGACCGTGCCCCTCCCTCATGAAGTTACTCTCAATCAGGAGAGCATTACATCCCCAATGATATTAAAAACAAGCCCTGCCCTCTTCTCTTTTCTATTTCTTCCCAGCCCCTAGCTCACACCTTCCATGGTCTGTGAAAGATATTTCACTGTTCACGTGTTAGTGAATGAGGTCTCTCAGGGTGTTTGTCACTGTCATGTTTTGATTGTTTGTCTACATCACCCAGACTTTGTTTCATCTTTGGCACACAGACATTGAAATGAAATGGTATGTAGGAAAATCCAGGTTGTCTTTATAACAAAGAGCATGTTGCCTCTTTAGGGAACAATGAAACACGATGAATAGCTATTCAGTTTTTTGTAGTATTTCCAGCACTGGAGAAAGCAAAAATCTGGCCCAACATTGAGAGTGGCCATCTCTTTTGTAGCCAGTACTGGAATGGTTAATTACTTTGCGGTTCTCTAAGAAGACAACAATGAGCAGGCTCCTGCCACTGCATCACAACCTAAAACAAAACTGACAGATCGCACTCTACAGCTGAAACAGATGGTTGCTTACGGGGCTGACAAAGCGAATGTAAACTGTAGAGGCTTTCATTCTCTGCTGCAGCCCCAAAGAGGTGAAAAGAACACCTTCATTTTTGGAAGGGGACACACACACACACACACACACACACACGCACACACACACACACATCCCAATATGCATGCAGACACCCCACAAAAGCTAAACTCTTGCATGCTGTCGCCTCCATGAACTACTGCAAAATCTTTCGCCATGAGGTATTGGATTCAGGGGAAATTGAAATGTGGCTCTGTGCCTTTCCACAAACATGAAAAATAATGGACTTTTAAAATATTGGACTGCACAAGGTAGAGGGAGAAATGCTTCCACCTAGAACCTGCTTCTGACTTAATGAATGACAGTTTTTCAAACTATTCATTTTTAGTACCTATGAAGGCAGAGAATATGCTAGTATGTTGAAAAGTCATGAAACTAAGAGAAAGGCATTTTATAGTTTTGAAAAGCAGGCCTCTTCATCTTCAGAGACGTGTCCTTTTGCTCAGAGGTATGTAAATAAACAGTATGGAAACTGGCAATGTGTCTTTTCAAGATGCTAATAAGGTGGAAGGGAGGAACATGTTCAGGGATATTCCCATAGCTCTTAAGATGAGAACAAGAATGAAAAGAAGAAAAAGAGAATGTAAACTGAAAGTAAAGGAAGCCAACTCTGCTTCAACTACTATTTTATTGAAGAGCATTCCATTTATTTATGTATTTATTTATTTATTGAGACAGAGTCTTGCTCTGTTGCCCAGGCTGGAGTGCAGTAGTGCCATCTTGGCTCACTGTAACCTTCAGCTCCCAGGTTCAAGAGATTCTCATGCCTCAGCCTCCAGAGTAGCTGGGACTACAGGTGCCTGCCACCATGCCCAGCTGATTTTTGTATTTTTAGTAGAGATAGGGTTTTGCCATATAGGCCAGGGTGATCTTAAACTCCTGACCTCAAGTGATCCACCCGCCTCTGCCTCCCAAAGTGCTGAGATTACAGGCGTGAGTCAGGGGAACATTGGTTTAAAGTAGCTCTGGCATCCCCCATGGCTTCAGTGTTTCAATGGTCTGTCAGTTTAACTTGTAGATAGAACTCACAAATGATCATAGAAATGCTGGCTATTGTAGATTAGAAAGTTGTGTGACTGGCTTTCCAAACTATGTGAGGCTTGAACTGTGTTCTTGCTCCACTTGTGACTTAGAAGGGTATGTCCAACAGCTCAGGGGTAGAAACACCTAGGAGAAAGGCACTGTTTGCTTTCTGAAAATACTGGAACCCAAGGGAGGGAGACAACCTTCTCATTCTGTCCTGTAAACATTTTTGGCACTCAGGTGTCTGGCATAATTGAATTGTGTCAAGTTTGTAGAAGTTTTGTGAAGTCAGTTAAGTGTTATATTTTGTTTTGGGTCTCTTTTCCTCATCAATTTCCTATTTTATTTTACAGGCTTATTCTTCCTCTTTCTACTAAATTTAATACTTCCTCTTTGTAACTCACTGTATAATCCAATTCTTATTTTATTACTTGAGCATTTCTTTCGGTGCCTCTCCCACCTTTTCACTTTCCCATTTGGTCTTCTTCATCTGCTATTTTTACCTGGGGGACTCTGTTAACTCACTGGGGCTCAGCTGTCAACTGCTGTGCATGTTAATGACCCCGCTAGCGTCCCCCTTCCCGGCTCTGTCCTGTTGCATTTTTCTGCCTTTCTCCTGACACTTCTCTGCTTCTCAGATGCGGCCACCTGCACACCAAATGAGGTCAATATGCCCCAGATGGGAGGGTGCTTCATAAAACAGTTTGTTGTTGATATTTCTTCCCAAACCATCTCTCTCCTACCAGTTTTGTCTGTTCAGAGAGCCAGTGACTTTGTTTATTCCAGCACCTCACTTAGAATTTGGGAGAGCATTTCACTTCTGCTTCTCCTTGTTTACACAGCCCCTTGGCAAATGCTTTTTGCTTTTTTTTTCCTCCTTTTCACTGACCAGCTTCACAATTCACCTCTTCCTCTCTAATGTTCTCTTAGGACCCAATATGTTTATTACATCCTTTTCATAATATCCTCTTTGATTTTATCTGCATTTCTTCTGATGTCTAGCCCCATAGAATTGTGTTATTGTGGCATTGTTTTGCGGGGGACATATAGTCAATCAAACTCTCTCCTCATTATTATTAGAAGCCGGGGGTCCAGGCAAAGGGAAACATCGTGAATTGCGGTGGTCTCTCTTTTTGTCTTAAAGAGCCTGGCTCCACCCTCTTTAACACCATCTCTCTGTGTGAATCCCTGTTTTGTTCACTCAGTTCCCTGTCCTCCAGGTTTTCCCAGAAGCTCTTTTAGTCATTTCCAGTGAAATGTTCATGTTTGAAACATGTTTCCTCCTGTGTAACTGTGTAGATCCTTTTTGTCTTTTTCATGTTCCTGCCAGGAAAATCAAGCGCTCTATGTTTGAAATGTAAACATTGCTTCTTGGTGTTCCAAACCATCAATTATCATGCCTCTAGTTATACATGAAATTTTGATTCCTCAATTTAGACTCTGTAACTAGAATGTATTACATTAACTGATGTTCATGTCTGAAGAATCATGTAGCTATCATTCAGTGAGGAGGTGCTGCCCTGGGAGAATTGACCTGTAGAATCTTACTTTTTTCTGGGATCTGCTGATACACCACCTCTACTCTGGTTTATTTCAAAAAGTGGGTAGGTTTGGGGAAGAGTAGAGCTCCATCCCCTGCCAGGCTTCAGGGTATTTATTTTAATGATGGATAAAAGTTCTCAGCAAATATCTTCTGTTATCCTCACCTCTCAAAAAATAAAAATAAAAAATCTTGGCAAATATTTACTCCAATTCTCTAGTGGGCATCTCCTGCAAAGCCAGGCTCCACTTTAGAGAAAAAGCTGTTCTCTAAGGAGTAAGCTTCTGAAATTGCTTCTCCCAGTATTCTATAATATGTCAACATCCATAATTGGAATATCTGTCCCTCTTTTATGGATGTGAAAAGTAAAGCAGAATGAATCTGTGTTCCTTTTTAGACAGGACTGGGCTTTCCACTATGGTGGCTTATAAAAAATAAACTCATTTTTGCCTGCATGAGTGTGTATCCATGACCTAATATAGTAGCCACGGGGCAACACATTTTTTATTTAACCCAGATGCTCTAGAGGCAGTACCTTACTCTAAGGAATGAGCATGAAGCATGGACTATTACCTTGGAAGGGAAGATGGTGGAGAGGCTGCCGTGGAGAGGCCATGGGCATTCTGAGGCTCCTGGTGAGCTTCACTGAAAGACTACTTTCTGACTCATGGCGGAATCACAACTCGAACTCTGGGTTTGCCTTTTCTCTTCACTGTTCTGCTCTGAAACATAGCCAGTGACTCCGCTGTCATGGAATATAGCAGTGTATGAATTGCTCTGAAGAGCTTAACTCTTTCCCTGCCATCTGAAGCTCATTTGAAAACTGACAATGAACACTATGATATTTTTAAATTACAACTTCTGCAGTTTATCTTTCACCACTTTCATACTTAACAGTTATCATGATACAATGAGGGATTATGTTTACCTGTGGAAATTATTGAAGCAAAGTGGTCCTGTATTTTATACACACAGACACAGACACACACACACACATAAGACAACCCCCCCGTCATACATTTCCTCCACTGTCATAAGTATGGAAAATAAACATTAACGGTGAATTCCTGCAGCCACTAAAATTTAGATTAAATGGTTCAGTTAATCCTTATAGTCTAAATGCCTGGCTAATGTATTCACTCAGTATTTGGATGTCAGAGTCGACTGAGTTTGTGTCCTGGCTCTGAGATGGCTAATTTTATGAGTCAATTTGGCTATACTAAGGCACCCAGTTTTGATCAAACACCAGTTTACACATTGATGCGAGGATATGTTAGATTTAAATCTGTGGACTTTGGGACGAGATCTGGTGCTTTCAGGGTGATACAGCCATAGACTAAATCTGTGGACTTTGAATAAAGCAGATTACCCTCTGTAGCATGGGTGGGCCTCATCTGATCAGTTGAAAGTCTTACAAGAAAAGCCTTGCCCTCCCCCACGGAAGAGGGACTTCTGTCAGCAGACTGTCTTTGGACTTGAACTGCAATATCAACTCTTTTCTAGGTCTTTACCTCACTAGCCCACCCTGCAGATTTTGGACTTGCCAGCTGCCACATCATGTGAGCCCATTCCTTAAAATAACTCTTCCTTTCTCTGTGTATACATACTACTGGTTGTGTTTCTCTGGAGAACGTTGACTAATGTAACTTCCATCACTTAATAGCTGTATTACTTTGAGCAAGTTATCGAACATTCTCTGACTCAATATATTAATTTCCAAAAATAGAAATCATAATGGTACCTACATCATAGAGGTGTCATGAGGATTAAGTAAATTAATATAAGTAAGATTTTTAGAATAGTGACTGACACATGGTTGTTATACAATTCCTAGACATTGTTTTTGTTATGATTGTATATATAATTAAACTACATATGTTTTTTCAAGCTAAAAAATAAAAATGATTTCTATTTTATTTTTTTGAAATATAAATAACAAAATAGTTGGCAAAACCAAATCAAAACAGAACAAAAAAAAATGAGACATTATATGAGTGATCATCTCCAAGCACAACTGCATTTATAAATGAATATAAAAAATAAATTGTATTATTTTTATTTCCTTTTTCCCAAGCTTTGACTACGTGGATGGTTTTGGAAGCTTGAATTCCTAAGAAAACTCCACAGCTATCCTGGCTCCTACAATGTGACTGAGTGAGGTTAAGATCTCACTCCCATAGGGAAATAAGTTTCTATCCTTGGGAATTCTAAACAACTAGACCCCTAGGAAATTAAAAATCAGGTGCATTCATTAGGATCCTTCTAAAATGGGAAAGCACAACCCAGGCCGGGTGTGGTGGTGGCTCATGCCTGCAATCCCAGTGCTTTGGGAGCCTGAGGTGCGTGGATCATGAGATCAGGAGTTCAAGACCAGCCTAGCCACTTTGGCGAAACTCCATCTCTACTAAAAATAGAAAAAATTATCTGGGTGTGGTGGTGGCACCTGTAATCCCAGCTACTTGGGAGGCTGAGGCAGGAGAATAGCTTGAATTCAGGAGGTAGAAATTGCAGTGAGCCAAGATTACACCACTGCACTGTAGCCTGGGTGAGAGGGCCAGACTCCATTTCAAACAATAAACAAACAAACCACACACAACCTAGTTTGGGTACAGATACTCTTCAGGTTTTCTAAGTTTTCCACCTGAATACCAAGATTAGGATACCATCTTTTCTGGCAACCCAGCCTGCAGCTGCTGCCATCTTCCTAACTGGTGGTCTTCCAAGCTGCACTAAAACTGGGATTAACAAACCTGAAGATAAAGCATTTTTGACCTTTCCTCCTGGGAGTTAGAGGGCTTCTTGGGTAGGAAGGGACAGGAGGTTTTGCATCAAGCTTGCCTTCACGCTCACTATTGGTGCAAAAATCTACCGACTGCACACCTGTATTGAGTGTTTGAGTATACTTGCTCATCACCATACAAGAAAGTTAGAGTAAATTAAGAAGTCACTCTGGATGAAGCCCCTCAAAAGAGAGGTAAATTGGGTGAACCAAGGCCATTCGCTGCCTGGGGAAATAGCTTTAGTTCACCTAGGTCATTTCCTGAAGAACCATGTTGATCTCCTGATTCAGGACACATCTCTGGCAAGCACAGAGCACAGAAGAAAAGCATAACTTCAGGGTAGGGTGAATTATATGCTATTATTATTATGACTTTTAGCCAGCCATAAGTAGCAAAATGCTGATTAAATTACTCTTTCAAATTTAAATATTTTTTTTTGCATATATCAGTCATGTGATCTAGCTTTTTTGCTTTTAACCATTTTCCTACTAACAAAAGTCTGTAAGAGGTTTTGGGGTGATGTCTGTCAATGCAGAAATAATCATTTATTGAGCACTTACTCTGTGCCAGGCTCTTGGCTGAGAACCAGATTTAACAGTGGTGAACAAGACAGACAAGTCTCGGCTCAAAGGCAGCTTACAATGTAGCAAGGAAGACTGACATTCAGCCAACACAGAAATAAATATATAACTGCAGATTTCATTGCATAATGTGCAAAAGCCCACAAAGCCAGAAGATTGTGATTAGCTAGAGGGAAAAGTTAAAAAGAGCCAGGCCAACAGAAGAACTCCTTGTGTCGACCTGCAGCAGAAAGGAGTTTAGACATTTCCAGGGAAGAGGAAAAAGTGAGTTGGGGCAGAGAAGAGGTTGCAACTGGATGTACTTTGACATCAATTTTTGAAAATCCTAAACCAGTCAAGCATTGTAAAAGTTCATACCTCATTTCATCAAAAGTCTATTACTCTGAGATCTACTATTATTTTTCTTCTGAAATATATTACTGCCTTTTCTTTTTCTTTTTAAAATAACTCTACCTATCTTTTTTCTTACCCATATTACCAAAGGATGGCTCTTACCTCATATGAGGTCTTATATCTCTTGACTTTTGTCTTTTTCTCTATAATTTCTTACATGTTAATAACTCCTCTCATCACTGTGAAGCCTGCAATGTTCTTTATGTTCCCAGCTAGCAGGGGGTCCAGTTTCCTTTTGACTATATCATGCTTTAGGTGGGATGTCCTTGAATGTTCTTTTAATGCATTTCTCCTTAAATCGTTTCTGATTTAAGGACAAATGCAACCAAAATATATATATTTATATTGTACACCCACATATAGACAGAGGGAGATATAGTTTAAGTCTGAGACCAAAACTAGGAAAGTTTTTCTGTCTTTATTTTGTATTTTTGTACCCAGTACAGTGTTAGGCAGCTTTTAAATTAGCCTTGCTGAGTAGAGCATCTGCTGATGGAATTTTCCTTGCGGGGGTGATGCTCAGTTTCCTACCCTGATTACTAATTATTATTGTCTTTGCCTTTCAAATCAAATCATAGTTTTGAGATCATAGAGCTCTATTTAACTGCAGCCTGATGACTCTGTAATAATTTTGAGGAATATTGTGCAAGAGTCTACTTTCTCCTGATTTCTATTTGTTATGAGTTCATATTTATGAATGGAAATGTACAGTCCAATCTGATCTATGGCTCATTACAAATACGGAATATGTGTGCATTGCTTTTTCTGACTTCTTTGCAACACACCACCACTGTGATTCATGTGTAAACAGGAGGCTGATTCTCCTCTGTCCTTCCCTTCCATCTCGTCTCATGTGCTTCACAATTAGAGCCAGTTGAGGAGGTGAAGTAGACAGAGACCACTGAGTTATTTTACATGCTGTGAGCTGCGAGCACATTGTGAATCCCTAGGGATCCCCGAAGCCCATTACCAACCCAGTGAATCACTCTGTTTGCTTTTCTGCAAAAAAAGAAATGTGCAGCTGCTTACTTCTGCCACGGACTTTGGAATTTTGTTCCCTCTTCCATCTGCGTTTTGGGTAAAGAAATTCTGCCTGAATAATTACTTGTCTGTCCCCTTTGCTCATTCCCAACATAATCATTCTTCAACCTTCTGTTTCCAATTAGTTCTTATCTCAAATGGCTTATTGGCATCAATCTGTTCTCAGCATCACCAAAGTGCACAAAACTACCCTGCAACATGGGGGAAGCTAGATAAGGCTGAGGCTCACCAATCAATCCAGTGGAGTCTCCTCATTTCACCCCAGTGCCTTCCTTTTCTGAGAAAATCTGAGATAGAAGATGGTGTTGAGACAGGCTGTGGTTACAGCACATTTTGGAGCAAAATGACATACATGAGTATTGTAGGTACTGAGCAAGGTCTGCAAACATAGCCATTGTTGGACATCTGGTATTGAAAAGAACTGTTTCAAAACAAGGTCACAGTGTTAAATCATGGTGTAGACAGCTTCTGAGCAGTGTCCACTGCTGGAGACGGTAACTGAGACCTGTTTGTCAATGGTTGCACTCGAAGTCTTGCTAGTCACTTTGATCTGCAAACTGTTTTGCCACGGGATCATGACTAAAAGTGGGCCCAAAGAACCCTGCTGCCTTTATTAGTCAGCTAGGCATAAAGAGAGAGGGGTAATAGGGTCAGGCAAGAAAAACAGCCTTTTCAAAAAGGCTAGTGAACTTGGCATGGCATGAACAAGCCCAAGGACACATGTTTGATAACCACGTAGTTACCTATGCTCAGAAAAAAGAGGCTTTAGAACTTATGCATCCAAAGTTCTTTTTTTTTTTTTCCTTTCCAGAGAAACTGACATCCAGGGGCATGAAATGGCTTTTCCAAAATCATAACTAATTAATGGTAGAGGCTGAATTCCAATCTTTTTAACTCCTAGTAAAGTGCTCTTTCTAACAAGCTGCACTGCCAAGACCATGTCTGGAAGAACTAATTTAAAGCACAGGTCAAAGCTGGTCTTTTTATTCCCTGAGCATGTGGATTTGTCTTTCTTAGTCATTGCTTAGTTCTAGGACCAAGGCCAATACTTGTCACATAGGAGACATTCAATAAATCTATATTTTTTGGAAGAATGGAGAAATGAATCGAACTACCTTAAGGCACTAGCAGGCATTGAGTGCCTCCTATGGGCCAGAAACTTTTCATACCGTGTTTCATTTGCACCCCTGTCTTGGGAAAGGGTCTCTGGGACAAATCCCTCTTCCTGAGGTCTAAGCTTTTCCAGGGAGAAGCCATTTTATAATAAGATTTTTATCTGGACACAAAACCAACCCCTAAGGAATTTGAAAGCTGTATGCTGAGGCAATTGACTATGCCACCACAATTTAATTTCAGATTCACTATAAATGTGGGATTGGATTTATCTATCATTTTAAAAGATCTCTTTGGGGGGGGTTGCCCTGTCTTGCTGGCACCCCTTGAAAAACTCCACCTTTGAACACTTCTTCACTCTAGATGTGATGAGGCTGCCCTACCCCGACTTCCCCATCTCTCCCTGACTCAGAGGAGTCAGACTTCACTCAGTCCCATTGGACCTATAGTGCTGGCTGGGGCTTACTTACTGCCTTTCTTTGGGACATATTGAACCGTAGCACACAAATTGTGCCTGGCAGGCTGTTCATGTCCCTCTGAGAATCCCTGATAGTTCTGTTTATCTTCTGGCTTGCTAGAAAGGAACAGGATTTCTAAGGGTAAGCGACTGTCAAGATAACAGCCCAGTCCTTTGCCATTGGTGTGTCTCATGCCTGAAGTGGTAAAAATGTACACCCCTTAACATCCCTGGCTAACTGGAATTCTTTCCCTTTCCTTATCTACTCTGTATTGGAGGAAGAAGTTGCCATCAAAACTCACTTGAGCTTTCATTCATACTCCAGTCAGTCTCTGTATAGCGGTACTTTCATGTATGGGGGAAGAAAAAGTTCTTTTACTTCCACTTAAAAAGAAAAGTTGACTTTAAAATAGAAGATAGTTGTTATGAGCACTATTTACATATGGAGAAACCAACGTTTGAAGATGTTTCTATATGTGCATGTGTGTTTCAAGATTCTCAACTGCCAGGAGAAAACAGTTAAAATACAAGTTGGTCTAATTCAGAAACCCAAATTATTTCTGCGACACCACACAACCTTTACATGAGAGAAGATAAACAGAATGAGAGTCAATACTGTCCCATTATTATAGATAATAAACAAAATAAAAGAAAATTAATAGTGATTTGCAGAATTATAGCTCTTCCCATTCATACAATTAACAGAGAGAGAGATAAATGCATTTTTCATCCATATTAAAATACACACATATGCACACTCAAAACCAGCAAAATTTCATGACCAATTCATTGCAAAGTGCTCTTCTCCTAGTATGATCTCAGCTTTCTTTAATTTTCTTTACATTTGGTGGCTCTATTGGTGGTAAAAAGTGAGCTACTGGTGTCAAATGGTGACCTATTAAAAGAAGTTATTGTTAATTTGGAGCCATAGAGAAATCAATGGGTTTCACCCACTGCCGAAGCTCCTGTATCAATTGGTTTGCCAAGTTTTCATTTAAGCAAAAATTTAACTCCACAAAAATTATCATGGACATATTAACAGTTTTTCTTTCAAAAATTGCTCTAGGTAGTTTTCATAAAATCACTTTAAACTCACTAAAAATTTGTTTTTTTAGGTTCTCTACAAGTAAGGACAGACTAAAACCCATGATTTATATCGTTCACATATTAGCCAAAGCAAGAGGTATGTTTGCAATCTCAACTACTTAAAAAATAAAAGCCACTTGGTTTTTTCTCTTATTTGCATATGCATTTATTTTTATATAGTTTTTGGTATTCAGAGACCAAAATCCCTTTAGTCAACAATTTGTGGAATGAGCTGAAGCCTCTGTTTCCTTGTTACAAAAGGAGGACCCAATTCTGAAGATTGGATTATAATATTCTAAATACTTAATAGCTATGGCTTATTAGTTGGTTGATTGACTATTTTGCACACAAGGTTTCAGGCACAGTACATTCACCATATGACCATTCAACCTCAGATAACCTCCAAGGGAAGTGTTATCATCATTTTACAGATGAGGAAACTGAAGCTAACAAAGATTGAGGTACTTGTCTAAGCCACTTCCTTAATATCTGTCAGAGCTGAAATTCAAACTCAACTATAACTGCAAAGCCCTTACAGTGTCCAGCTTCACTTAATATCATAAAGGATAGTTTCAAATTTCAAGCTAATAGTTTGATAAGTGATAGGTAACCAACTCATCTTTACAGGTTGCGCATCTAACACTTGTCTTTCCTCTAAGCAAGTTATAGAGGTTTGGATTACAATTTTAATGCTTTAAAAATCTCCATGAAGACAGTTAAACATAGCAGTAAAGGAAGTGTTTAAGTTACACACATATCAGCCTACACTGCTGTATGGGGTGGAATTTGATACCTCTGCCATGCACTTATTCAAAATAAAGCTATTTTTCTGAAGAAACACAAAACAAATAAAAGGACCAATTTTTCTCATGTCTGCAGATCACTTCATGTGAATATGATTTGACTATTCAATATGGCAGACATATGATAATTTATTCAATTATAATAATATACCAACTTTGTTATCTGTGCGTTCGGTGGCATGATGAACAACCTAGTATACCTGAATTATCTACCAATTAACTTTCATTAGAAGCTCAGACAGACACTGATATTCCCACAATATATTCTAAAAAGTGTTATCTCTTCAGTTTCAATATTGTTTAAGCATTAAACTTGTATTGGGCCATGTTGCAGAAACACGCAGAGCTGCGTTTTTTCTTTCTTCCAGCTTCTCCTTTCTCTATTTATTTTCCAACTTTACTTCCCACATTGCCTTTATGGAACTACAATTTTTAATGTGCTTGGCTTCAGTGTCAGAGAAATATGAGGAATAGCCATGTGGAACGTATCTATATTACTTGTAAAATTGCTATGGGGGACATTATGGAGCTCCCTGTCCCTTATATAAAGATCATTTTGACAAATTCTTCTTCGAACTCAGGGATAGGAAAGTTTGTCTTTGTTGATGAACTGGTGTGCTTTTTTTTTCATAGAAAATGATAGCTCTGTAATCCATCATGTTGTCTCTGCTTAGGCTGTTAGGAAATGATGAACTAGAACTTGACACAATCATAGCAATGTTCCTTGGGTAGGATTTCCTGTGTATGTTCATCCACTGATTTTTCCTTTCAGAAATTATTTTTATTCATTATTTTGTTGTAACAGTTGCTATATTTATGCGTTTTAAAAATATGTCACCTGGTATTCTTTTTGGGATTACGTTAGGGTGCAAATGACTTAACATGTATATGTTTGCAGGTGTGTTTGTGTATGAGGCAGGGGAAACAGACAGACATACATTTCTCTAAAATTCATGAAGTCCTTTTTATTGCTTTTCACTATGTAATCTTCATCAAATGAAGCATAGCATCGTGCTAGATACATACAGAAGGAAATATAACAAAAACTGAGTTTGTGAGATGAAAGGCCATGAGAACACATTTCCTCTCAAAACTACACAAATTCTGCTTAAAAATTCAAGGCTTTTTACTAGCTATAAAGAAAGTGACGGGCAGCGTCTACTAGCCTGTTACTGTGTATTAGATCTCATTTTTCTAAGTGTGCCTTCAGTTAAAGCAAGATTTATTTTCATTTCTCTTTGCTTCAAAAAGGATTTGGATCAGTTATCGTAATGTGAGCTAAATAGGAACTAAATATGTGTAATTAAATTATAATAAAGTTTATGTTAACATGGATAGGGCTAAAAGTTTAATGAACCTTTAGCTAATCAGTGTTACTACTTTTACTGCTGTGTGCTTTTACTTAAAAAAGGAAACCACTTCCACTAATTTAATGTAAACATTTACTTATAGATGTTTGTTACTGTTTTAGTTAAAAATATTTTTTTATTTTTGTAAATGTGTTATATAATTTTTGCCTGGTGGCTTCACAATACAACCTCTTAAAGTGTTGCCTAAGAATCTGAAATAGTTTCTAAAAGAAGGTGACTCCAAAGAGCCAACGGAGTCAGGCTGGGTAAAATACTTAAATTAACAGACATGATTCGGAGATTCAGGCTTCTTGTTTATACCATTTTATGGTTAACTGAGGGTCAACTCTGCTGTGAAATGAGGTCCCACAAGAGAGGAGGGTCTGGCATTTGAGGCATGCACTTTCACTTGTGTGCAATGCCATTAAACACAGTGAAGTTTCAACAGTGAAGTCTGTCTCTCTCCCATCCCTCTTCACAGCACTCCTCTCTTCTTACCTTTTGTTTAATCTGGCCAACATCGTCTCTCACAACTTTGAACTTTACAGCTCATGATGAATAAGTGGGTACGAACAATAACAGCTGATATAGATTTAAAGGACTACTTTAAAGAGAAGGTTGCATTTGAATAGGAAATCACATCTATATAGATGTAGGCGACCGTCTTGCAAGACTCAATGGAATAATACCTCGTGGTTGATATTTGGTCTTCACGGTAGACTAAAGGCTGATGTTGGAATGAAAGAGATGTCTATGATGAACTCATCAAAATCACACTCCAGAAATGTTCAGACCTACTCTCAGTCTGTCATTCTTGAAATGTAAATTGTTACTAACATTTAATCTAGTAATAGGAAATCATTAACATTAGAGATAATATGTTTTGGAAAAAAGTGATAAAATACATAACATCAGTTTTGATAATTAGTGTACTCCCACAAAACCCTGTGTATTTTTCTTTAAATACTTTATAACCAGGGTCACTAATTAAAATTTTCCAAAATTGCATATTTTCTCTACTCTTACCTTCATAAGTACTATAACACCTTCCTGACTTTTTTAAAACAAGTTGGCAACTATGTTTTTTCCTCCTGGAGTTGGAATAAAGAACTAAAGGCATTTTAAAAAACTCATCCATCAATTATCTTTTTTTTTTTCTTTAGAAAACTATTAACCTTTTTTTTCATTGATTTTACTGCGTTACAGTCAAATCAACTTACCTATACTTGTTTTTCAAGGTTCAGTGTGCAGGAATGAGCAATGATTTCCTTCATCAACCATCCACCTAAAAATTGTTTTGCTTATTAGTCAGTATAAATTGTTTTCCTACCAAAACATAACATATTAGCATGGAAAGATTTATTGCTCAATTTCACTCTGCTAGTTTTTCCCTTGTCCAATACAGAAGCCTAAAAATACTGGTGTCTGATGTGCTGTAGAAGGAGAACAGACTCTGTAACCACAGAGGTCCAGGTTCTCTGCAATTTGGCATCATCCTTCTTCTGTGGGCTTATCTCCTGTTTGTCCCCCTGACATGAATAAATTCCAACCCGCTCATCTGGACCACTTCCTCAGTACGCTCTTTAAGCTTGGATTACCTTTCATAAACATATTTCTTCAATTACCATCTCCTAAATCCTACCATCAATCTATTTCATAGAAGGGAACTTTTTCTGGTTGTTCTTCTATAACCTTCAGTCTATTGTTCTTCTTTAACCTTCAGTCAACCACTTACATAACTTCTACCACTCAAAAGATGTTGGTAGATTTTTGCATATGTTGGGGCTCAGAAAACAAACAATACCTCAAAATATGACATGTTGGCATGTTGAGTGCTTTGAACAAAGGAGATTGTAAGGCCTCAGAAATAAGCCCCATAACCAAGGTCTCTCTGACTTCCCTTCCCTAGTGCAGGGATGTGTTCACTCTGAGGTTCCCTTATTTGGCTGAAGGAAGTTTTTTAAAAAGGAATGCAGTTGTCTTAAACTCTCTGCCTAGGAATCTCATCAAACAACCGGGGAAGATTAATTGCTGGAGAGGAGATTACAAAGTCATCACCACCCAGACAGGCTACGGCTATTCTTTAGGAGGCTGCTCTAAAAAAATGGTTTTTTAAACTTAGAGACTATATTGTCTCTAAGTTTAAAAGATCATAAGACAACCTTTGTTTGCAGTGCAGTTCTGCCCCTCATCTTCCCATAACTTGTCATCACCTCTCCCAAGCCCAGAGGAACTTTGTCCCAGGATATTACTTTGTGTTGTTCAGACTCATTCATTTTTCTCTAAAGATTATTTACTCTTCCTTTAAAATTGCCCACATTCTCCACTTTTTGGTCCCCTATGAAGAAGTCATTCAAACTTCAACCATTAGTCCCTTTCTTGAATGTCATATTTTGTGTGGCTGCCATGTACCTGTGCACATCAAGAAACTTGTTGACCTTTTCTCCTGTTAATCTATTTATTGTCTGTTTATTTCAGCAGACTCAATTACCTAACCTCTAGTGGGAAAGTTTAAACTTTCCTACACATACTTGTATACTTACCTTATATTCGTAAATGGTTATAAGTTAATTCTCCATTCTACCACTAATATTGAGTAGCTACCATACAGCAGATACTATATGATAAACAGAGGATATTAAGAAGAGTAAGATAAATTCCTGCCCTTAAAAGCTTACAGTTAAGATGTAGTGACACACATTTTAACAAATAATTAGCATGTACTGGCATCAAAACAAAATAAGAGATCCCTAAAGTATTAATGAGATACAGAAGAGTATCTTGGTTGTCATAGATTATCGTTATCAAGATGATGATGTCTAAGTTGGGCCTTGAGGAATAAATTGTGGGGGGAAGGGGAGTTAGTAACAAAGGCAATAGGTTTTACAGAGCATGGCATATTGGTTGACAGAGATCAACAGTCTCTTATTCACACTCCAGTTCTAAAAAGTTTCAAAAGCTAAACATTTTTTCTTAATTCATTTGATGTTAATATTGATCTCATCTTGTCTCGGAAAACCTCGCCATGAGATTAGTCATTTTATGTTTTATTGCAGCTATATTGGTGTATTTGGTATGGTGCTGCCCCAGACTTCTGATAAATCATCTAAGTTTTACACCAAGTAACCCTCTAAAATCTGAAAAATTCTGAATTCTGTGACACATCTGTCTCTAGCACCACTGGATTTGGGATTGTGGGAAAGGTGGTGGGTGCCTGTAATCCTAGCTACTGTGGAGGCTGAGGCAGGTGAATCGCTTGAACCCAGGAGGCAGAGGTTGCAGTGAGCCAAAATCATACCATTGCACTCCAGCCTGGGTGACAAGAGCAAAACTGTCTCACAAAACAAAACAAAAACAAACAACAACAACAACAAAAATTCTAATGGTTGTTAAGGTGGAATTAACAGGTAAAACTGGAAAAATAATTTGGGGCCGGACTTTATAGAATATTTTATTCCAAGTCTAGTCAGTTTGGACTTGAACAAATAAATATGAGAAAAAATATGCATAAGAGATCTAGCTTAACATGATTCTCAAGGCCTGTGACTTTTACTCTGATTTTAGACTTTAGTGAGAGTGTCATATCCTTTCCAGGACTTTCTCTGGTTTCGTAGGTGGAACAGGTCAGTTGGCTCTGTTTCTTCATGGCTTTATTCAGAGAATCACTGTAATGCAACATATTGTATTACACAACATATGCAGTTTGTTTCTCTATTTAATTAGAACATAAATTATACCAAGAGACCATTTATTACAATTCATTCAGTAGCTCTGTTTATTTTTCATAATATTTTATTTGTTTATTGGCTTGCTTGTAACTCTCCGTGTTTTATATTGATTTAAGACTGCTAGAACCATCTCTCAATCACTTTATATTGAATTCATTAATTAAAATACATTTAGAGTGCTCTAAGTGCCAGGATCTGTTCTAAGTGCTTTACAAAAATTCCAAAAAAACCACTCATAATCCTGACAACAATTCTATAATACAGGCACTGTTATCATAACCATTTGTCATTTGAGGAAACAGATGCTCAGAGAGTTCAATTAATTTACTTAAGACAGTAGAGCTAGAAGCTGTGATACGCTATGGCATTTCCTCTTAACCTGTAAGCCACACTGCTTCCTGATGAGTAAACTGTACATCCCATGCATTGCCTAGCAAAGCATCTTGCATAAAATATGTTATCAAGGTATATTTGGTAATACACTAGATAAATTAAATTTGATGTTTTAAGATGATAATTGCCTGAATTTGTAAAAGTTGCCTCCTTTCTTCAGTGACTTCAGTGACTCAATTCTAAGTGTCACATTTGAGGGATGTTCATTGACATGGGGGGAGCACAGCATGCAGCTGCAGTCCATGTTTTGTCTAAATAAATATGACTCTTTTTAAATACACAAGTAAGACATGCTTATTATGAAAATGGAAACACAAAACACAGAAAAAAAAGAAAGTCCTGTTTAATTTCTTTCTTCGATTTTATTCCCCAGAGTCATTTGACCCTTGAGCAAATCTGCACTGACATTTGGTATTGAAATACACATGGATTCACATATGCATATGTAACATAATTTGACACATATGTATATAAAACTGTTGACATAGTTGTCTATAGTCATTTGTCCAGTTGATTTAATTAAAACTTATTTGTATATCAACATTATGGTTCCATAACTGTTACAAATTTTAGCAATCCCCTAGCAAGAAACACTTGGGGATTTTTCCATTGACAAAAATGGAGTGTCTACATAATTCCCGCATTTTTAAAAACATCATTCGTGATTTTGGTGTTTTGTGAGGTAAAATGCTTTGCATGACAAGACAGTGTAGGGTCCAGGAGGGGTATGTCATGATTTAATTTAGCACACTTTTTAATCATCTACAAGAAAAGGTGAAGAAAGTACTTAATTAAATTTACAGATGATACTAAATCGAGAGATGTTGAGAACATCCGTGAGGAGTGATATGCAAAGAAGTTAGAAATATGTAAAAGAAACAGCAAAACAATATTCAGATTGCCAAAAATTTAACTGAAGTGTTAAAGGCTTATTAATCAGCCCACCAATCACTTACAAGAAGTAAAAGAAGAAATAATGACTCTTTTATAGTGATATGTGACTGCAAAACTAAGATCCCACCCAAACTAAACAATCTTTGCTCCTGTATATGCCAGTGTGCCTTGTGACTCTCTTGGAATAATTAACTTCATAAGTTAAGTACTGTTCTTTTAAGGTCATTCTAAGTTGTTTCATGGTAGAGAAAAAGCTAGAAGGAAATGAATATTTACTGTAAACCTATCATCAATAGACATTTTATTTACATTGATTATCTCATATAATTTTCATTATAACTGTGCAAAGAAAGTACAGTGTTCATATTTTTTTCTGTTGTTCTTTTTTGTTTCAGCTTATATCTGAATTTGACGATTTATTTTCTGATATTTGATGTGAAATTTTCTCCTCAAAAATCAAAGTTTCACATAAATTCATATTAAAATTTATATAAATTTAAATAGGCAAAAAACTGGACACAACTTTATTTTAATTAAACTTTTAAAATTAAAATGCAATGCTACACTAGTTACCACTCATAAGCAAACGAGTGATTTTTAAGTTAGTCTAATTATTCAGAGACAGCCATGGAGTGTTGTGCTGATGAACTATAGTAATAATGACATGTGTCCATAGTTTGTTGCTGTATCCATGGCAAGCATTTGTGAAATATCTATTCATCAAGCAATACTTAGTGAGAATGTGTTTAGCCATTATAAAAAGGTATATGCAAATGAGCTTCCCATGAGACTTTGCAACAAACATTTAATTAGCTATACAAAGAAACAGTTAAATATACAAACACACATTACAGAAAATTGGCTAGTGTGTATTGTTAATTTGGTGCACATAATTCCTAAATGGCACTGTTTAATAACATTTGTCTTTATCATATGCCACGTAACAGACAAGTATAATTTTACTTGAAAATTAATTTTGTTTTGTATCTTCTATCTTAATATTTAAAATCATAAACATATTGATAACATAATTCGTATATTGTTAGCATTGCATTTGTAAATAAGGACAGGAAAATGTCAAAACTGAAGTATGGATTTATTAAGTTGATACAAAAAAGAGAAAGTCATAGAGTAGTATACATTACAGGGTAGGTGTCAAACATTATTTATCATTCTATACAACAAATAATACTAATTATAGTTTCAAAATTGGCATATTTATCCTAAAATACTTGTGTTAAAGTTTTCAGTTTCTTAATTTCTCCCTAAACTAGACATACAATTTTTTATTTTAAATAAAAACTCACTTATGACATTCGTAGTTTGAGCTCCTGAATGTCAAGAAAACTATTCTTTGTGAATCTGTGTCTTTAATAAATACTTGCTTTGTATTTTCTTGCTTGAATTCATAAAGATGTTCTATAGGAATATATTCAGATTAACATTTCAATTTTACTTTTGTGTCATCATCACACGTTTTTTATCTTTTAAAAAAATTTATGTTAATTTTCATCATTACATTCTATGTTTCTTATTCACATAATAAATGACATGAAGAGTTAACAATACGTTATTGTGTATCTCATAACATGGTAATAGGATGCTTAAAAACACATTCAGAATAATCTTTTTTAAAGGATTTAAAGATTAATCACAAGTTATAACAAGGACAGTAGTTCACAATTTCAAGCAAGTCTTCTGATTTTGAGTATTAACTCCCAGCTCAGTGTGATTCAGAAATATCTTGTCTAAAAAAAATATTAAATGAATCATTTTATTTTTAGATAATCAAGAGGAGTTACTAGGTGTAGCAGCTGACCAGCCAGCTTTTCCAACACCATTTGCATCTCTGAAGCCCCCAAGGACAGAAAAGAGTCTTTTAATTGGTGATTCAACTTTGTAGAAACATGCATTTAGGAAATGAGGCCTCCAGTGTTGTCTTCACACCAGGCAAACCAGCTCCTGTTGTCATGGTGATCTTCTATAGCATGCTAGAGCCAGTGATGTGGAAAACAAGATGGCTTCCCCATTTATTTAGCCTTAAAGAAAGTTGCAGATATTAGCACATGATTATTGAATTTAAAGTATTTTTAATACCTGCATTAAGACATTAAAATTTTTACTTTGGATAAAATTTAGCTTTCTCCCAAACTTCGAAAATTATCTATGGGTTTCAAGGTAAAGGAATTATTATTTTTCTTTTAAATGTAAATGTCTTAAAACCCTGCTTTCCCATTGAGCTATGCTTCAAGGAGCAGGTCAGATTTCAGTTCATGTATGATTTCTATTTATTTTGGATTAGTATGAGGGTTATAGAATGACACATGTTATATGTAGGCTTTATTGTGTAAGAATAAGCTGCTTCAGCAATTTCAATGCTTGTAAAGGAGCTCTACAACTGAAAGAGATCCTGAGTTTTCAGAATAGAAGCCAATAAAGTAGGAAAAATACAGAAAGGAAAGATCCTAGCAATCTAAAATGAGAAAGAAGCTTCTTGTTACTCATAGATGACTTTTCAATCTCCAGTTTAAAAATGGTATTGGCAATTTTTATTTAGTGACCTGTTAATAAACATTTGGACACAAAACAATCTTTCCATTTTGGGCTCCTCTACTCATTCATTAATCTTTTAATAAAACGGAACTTAGACAAATCTCTAAAATATTTTGTAAGCATTAGGAGAGATGGAAGGATTAAAATGCGAAGGCTTTACAATTAGTGAATTAATTGTTTACACTAGATTTTTTCAATGAAAACAAGCACATGGAAAGAAATGAAGACAAAATCTTCCCCTAAATTACAATATAAGTTTCCAAAGTTGATAGGAACTTTGTGTGATGCTTATATTATATTGCAGGGTGCAGATGCACAATAATAAATCTATTGTTGGCTTTTTGATTACACTTTTAGTAAAGCGATAGCTAAGTTTGGTTTTATATATGTAGCTAGTCCTATTAATTCATCATTTTGATGAATAGCTATAATGTTCTGTAAACTATGATATCAATGACTACTAAACTTAAGATGCAGCATTTTCCAAACTGTCCTTTGACACACTTGTGTTTTGGGCAATGTTAATATGTTTTCTGTCAGCAGAGTTTTATAATCCAATTAGTTTGGAAAAAATTGCATTTTATCAACCTTTTGGTGATTCAAAACGAGTTTACATATTAAGGGCTCACGAAAGTTCTATAGTAAAGATATCTGTTTAACCTAGTGTTTCCAAAGGCTTTTGACCATGGAATCTTCAACCCACCCAAACCCCGCCACCCAGAAAACATTTAATTCCATCTTGTGGCACACTAATGGTTTTGGAAATGCAATTGGTAACTGAGGTTTTAATAGGAGGGATTCTGACATTGTCAAGGCTCTGATTTTGATTTTTCAGATTCTGGTAATCTTTATTTGTTTACATTTAGTTTGTACCCTGAACATGCATAAGCCTGATCACCAGGCTGCTCAAGAATGTTTGCACTGCAAGTGTGAATAGAAGTTGTCTACCCTGAGGCTATGCCCTGGTCTGAAGCCCTGCATGCTCATTTTCCACCCTCTTTCACCATTTTTCTTAACAAATTCCTTGGCAGAAGTGGTGACAATATTTTGTTATGAAAAAATAAAAAAGAGGCTTCAGGATATTTTGGCCCAACATATTTTTATTTTAGCATCTCCAGCTATAATTACTGTGTTGTTGCTGGGCAAAGTAAACTATATAGAGATAGAAGGTTCTATTAAGGGGACAAGGCTGTAAAAATTCCTCTTAAAAAGGAAGCAAGCAATAATTAACATAAATTTATAAAGTAGTGCCCTCTTATCTGCAGTTTTGCTTTCCATAGTTTTAGTTACTCGTGGTCAACTGCAGTCTGAAAATATTACATGGAAAGTTTACAAAAATAATGCCTACTTTTCTTTTTTGAGATGGAGTCTTGTTCCATCACCCAGGCTAGAGTGCAGTGGTGCAACCTTGGCTCACCACAACCTCCGACTCCTCGGTTCAAGCGATTCTTGTGCTTCAGCCTCCCGAGTAGCTGGGACTACAGGAGCGCACCACCATGCCTGGCCAATTTTTGTATTTTTAGTGGAGACAGGGTTTCATTATGTTGGCCAGGCTGGTCTTGAGCTGCTGGCCTCGTAATCCACCCGCCTCAGCCTTTCAAAGTGTTGGGATGACAGGCGTGAGCCACCGCACCTGGCTGAGTTTTAACTTGTGTGTCATTCTGAGACATGAGTTGAAATCTCCTGCTGTCCTCCTTGTTTCCTCCTGGGAATTGAATCTTTGTCTTTGGGAACAACTACCTCTCATCTAAACCAGTAATCAAGAATAGCAACACACACACACACACACACGCACGCACGCACGCACGCACAGCAGAGTCTTCATAGGACAGGATAAGCCTAGGAAGCTATAGACACCATCACTTAGCAGTCATTTGGGTTATCAGACTGTTGCAGTATCCCAGTGTTTGTGTTTGTCACCTTTATTTTACCTAATAGTGGCCCCAAAGTGAAAGAGTAATGATACTGGCCATTCAGACATGCCAAAGAGAAGCCAAAGATAAATGTTTCTTTTAAGTGAAAAGGCAAAAGTTTTTGACTTAATTAGGAAAGAAAAAAAATCGTATGCCAAGGTTGCTAAGATCTATAGTAAAAACAATTCTATCTGTGAAATTATGAAGAAAAAAAAGAGAAAAATATCTGTGCTAGTTGTGCTGTCCCACCTCAAACTAAAAGGTCCAGCCAAGGCGTGTGATAAGGCTTAGTTAAGAATTAAAATTAAATTTGTGCATGGAAGACAAGAACAGAAAACGTGTTCTAATTGACAGCATATTCTCTGTAGTCTCAGACATCCACTGGGGCTCTGGGAACATACCCTCCTAGGATAAGGGAGGACTACTTTATGTGTAATTATAGCAATGTTACAATAAGCTAATACAATGACACAGTATTAAAGTTGAAATATTTTATATGAAGTTTATTAGCATGTAACAAGATGTGAACACTTGGAATTGCAAAGAATTACAATTTATTGAGAACAAATATAGCTTTGTTTCCATAACATAGGATTTTACCATCCTATAAAGATACTGCTTCTTGTGTGAGTGTGTGTGTGCTATTGTTGTTGTTAATTACTAGGTTCAGGTGAGGAATAGTTGTACCCTTAGATGAAATGACCTTGGATGTATATCTTTTTGCTGCTTTAGAAAAGCCGAAGACGAAATAACAGTTAACTTTCTCCTGGTCGTTTTTGACGTACATGTAAAACAAAATCTCTTTCAATCTTTATTTTTTTTCGGAATTCTTGCGTAAGTGGAATCCTCAGACACAGCTGCCTGGGCTCACCCTTGCTGATTTGGGAGGCATGTTAATTCTTTGAAGACATTCTGCTGATGTTAGGGGAACAGAGCTCAAGTCATTTGGGCAGAGGAGATGAGAGATACCAAATTAGATTACTTGATAGGTCCGAGGACACTCCGTTCTCTTCATATGACTCGTAAGCACTGAAACATTTATGGGGCACAAAGGACAGAGGGACGATGAAAAACCTAAGATGATGAGATACGTAAAACGAAAAGAAGAAATTCACCCAGGGCAGTGGACAGAAAGGCCAAAATGACATTAGCAAGCATGCAAAGGGGACAGAGTGTGAGGAAACAGAGACAGGGAGGGATGATAGGCACAGACAGGAAGATGAGTGTTTGCAGAGACAAATATGGGCTTCAGTGTGTAAAGGAGTTTTCTGAGTTTTTGTAGTGATTTTTCTCCCCACAAGACCAGCAGAGGCTTGGCACAAAGGCACAAAGGTTTCAATTTACTGCGCAGAGGCCACTGTCACTTCCTAGCTTTTGCCCTGGCATTTGCCACCTGCCCTGTGGGAGTTGTCAGCTCAGGTAATTCCTACCGAATATCCTAATTACTGTCATTTTGTCCATGGCTCACTTTAGGGTCCAGGAAAAACAATACGGAAACCAGGAAAGATTTTTTTTTCAACATGTGGGCAGAACTTGCCTGCTTGTATGTAAAAGTCACCCAAGCAATACTTTATGCATTGTTACATGTTCTCACCGAAGTTGCTATTTCTTTGATTTTGGCTCTAAGTTCTCAATTTTCTGTAGCATCATTGCCTTTCTCATATTCTGAATCTTTTTAGTTTCTCCATCATTTGTTTCTCCTAAATTTCTGTACAGATAAAGCAGTCTTCTAAAGCAATGTTTACTATTGCTATAGGTGCATACCCCCCTTTTCTGTTAAATGAAGCTGAAGTAAAAGAGAAAGAAAATTAAAATTTCTTCCTGATTTCCATTAACAAATGAACTTGCAGCAAGACTGAGTGTTGAGTTTTCTTTAAAAAAAAAAAAATTTCCCCCTTTCCCCAAGTAACTCATGTTTTTCCAGCAGTGAGGAAAATGAGTTATGCACACAAGTGTTCAAAGTTACCTCATCACATCAGAATCAGAAGGGGGTGAGGAAAGGAATTATTTTGCTATGAATAACCAGGAAGTGAGTTTTTGCAGGCAATTTCTCAGGATGAAAACTATAGCTGCAACTTAGTTGGTTTTAGAAAAAATGGAAAAAGAAAATGTTGAGTTACTTGTAGAGATAAGGTTGTAACTGTTTTAGTTTTAGGTCTATTTAAAACAAGTTGAAAATACTGCATTTTTATAAATTTGTTTTTCTCCAGATTATATCCATAAATTATTTCTCAAATCCAATACATAGAGAATATGGACTACTGATTTTTATGAAATCTACTAATTAAAATTTTAAATTACTTCGTTTTACTCCTCCCCCGATTTGTGAACAAAAGAATATTTATTTTGCCTTTTAAATTCACTTCTAGTTTAACTGCTTGCTTCATGATGCCGTAGCAGACTTACAGTGTGACTGTTGACTCAGCTTCACCTGAACCGAACATCCAACTACAGGTTTAATTAAAAAGGTCAAATGGCATCAAGTCAAGTTGGGAAAAATTACTCAGTTTATGGCAGAGGGAAGTAAAAGCCCTCCTAGGAAAACAGGTAAACTTCAAAACCAGTCCCTTAGACTTCAGTTCAGAAAAGGGAGTTTTTCAAACCTTTTAATTTAACCCAAATACCTTGTATGTCAATGAAATGTGATATTCTTTTTAAGAGCATTAGGTTGAATATAAAGAAACTTAAAAAATCTCTAGGGAGACCTTTCATTAGTGGTTCTTTTTACAACAGCTGGCTAGTGATTTATAACAGGCTGAAATTAGTGTCTTTTTCTTTTCAATTTTCTGTGCTAAAGCTATTAGGAAGAATACTTGTGGTCTAGAAAACTAAACTAAACAAAACGCATACTACGTGTCCTTCTTAATATGTCTGTTGTAATACGTGTGGAATATAAGTGCAGTTTTTATGCCCTGAAAAAATTTGAATGTCAAACTGCAAGCAGCCGTCTCCAGGCTGGCCAGGGTACTGGGATATGAACTAGCCCCAGAGCTCTGCCCAGTAGGGGCATTTTTTTTTAAGTAGATGGGGCCTGGCTCTGTTGCCCAGGCTAGAGTGCAATGGTATAATCTTGCAGCCTCTGCCTCCTGGGTTCAAGTGATCCTCCTGCCTCACCCTCCTGAGTAACTCGGGCTACTAACATGCACCACCACACCTGGCTAAATTTTGTATTTTCAATAGAGATGGGGTTTCACCATGTTGGCCAGGCTGGTCTCGAACTCCTGATCTCTAGTCATCCACCTGCCTTGGCCTTCAGAAGTGCTGGGATTACTGGTGTGAGCCACTGTGCCTGGCCAATTATGTAACAGTATTAAAGTCTACTTTCTTAAAGCGTTTTGATCTAAGGTCTACAAAGGTGTGGGCAGAAAAGTTGACAGAGAGCTCCAGAAAGGGAAGGCAGCAGAGAGCATGAGGCAAAAGACAACAGAAGTGTTTAGTAGTCAGAATATTCTCTTTAACCAGAGACAGGTTAGGCAGTGTGGCAGAAAGAGTGGAAACAGAAGTAGGAGAAAAAGAATCAATGAATTACTATAATAATGAATCATTGGAATACAGAACAATGGGAAGTATTATAGTATACATGCTTTCTACATCTCCCAAGCTCCTTGCAGTGAGGTATGGATGAGATGAATATATTTTGAATCAAAACAGAAATGTCACAAGGCAACCTCTGGGGAGCTTCCCTATAAGACAGCATGTGTAAAGTGTTAGCCTCTTCTTTCTCATGTCTTTCTCTAGCCCAACTACCTAGACTGTAGATGCTGCCATTTGGACCATGCCTGATTGGGTGGTAAGAACTAAGGAGTGTGAGTTCCTTACACCGAAGAATATTATACCAGCTTTGGACAACCTCTCAAGTTGTTTATTTGAGAGAGGCCTAAAATTTTATTTTATTTACACCACTGCTCCCATCCTCCACCTCTCCTCTGATTCCTTCATGTACCCAAACCTAATTGTAAGTAATATGTAGTTGAAGGACTGCTTCAAAAACACTACATGTTTGAGTAAGAGAGGAGGCATACAGATTTTCAGTTATTTAATGAAGGCAGTTCTAAAAAGAAATTCAAAAATAAAATAAAATGCATCTTCTTATTCCTGGATGGATTCAAATAAAGACTTCATGTCAATTTATGAGACATGTTAGAGAAGAAATGCTGGCATTTTATGAGGATATTGGACTAGATGATTACTCTGTGAATTTTCTATTGTAATACAAATAATTGTAATTGATGGATAAAATTGAGGTGTCTGCATTACTCACTATTATCAGAATATTATAATAGAGCTTTTTTAATGATGAAGGATGTCCATGGTCACCTCTTATAAATAGTTGACCATGTCTTTACCACATGACTAATTCTCTTTGATTATGCAGTTCAGATGGGTGGGCTCCCAATCCATTTTTTCCCCCAAGAAATTAGAAGCCAGCCAAAGATGTCAACTATTACCATGTCATTCGACATCCTATCCAGTGTAATAAGGCAAGAAAAAATATAAATAAGACTGTAAAGTAAGACATAAAACTCATCTTTACATTATTGTAATAACAACAAAAGAAACAGTGAAAAAGAGAAGATCTTGAAAACAGTAAGAGAAAGGAACATATTACCTACAGGGGAAATAAAGATAAGAACAGCCAAACATTCTCACCAGAAACAATGTAAGCAAGAAACAGTAGAAGGACATTTGAAACTCTACAATTCTATATGCAGAATATTGAAAATATTTTTTCCCAAGAAATTAGAAAATATTTTTCAAAATTTAAGGTTACCTAAAGATTGTTATAGAACACAAGAATTGAGATAATTCATATCCTATAATCTGTGCTACAAAAAAATATTAATGTTAGCTTTTCAGGAAGAATGAAAATAATGCCAGTTGGAAACTTGGAGCCAGAAAATTTAATTTTAAAAGGCCATAAATGGAAAATACTAAAGACTTTTCCCCCCTCAGGTTAAAAATGTTAAAGGATAATCAATGACTTAAAGCAAAAAATAAGAGTAAGGTATTTTGGGATTTGTAAAATATTACAAGTGAATGATATTAAAAATAGTACCAAGAATGAAAGGAAAGAAATAAAGAGGATACTTACATTGTAAGTCAAGTGATACATATTATTTGAAGGTAAATGATGAGACATAAAAGATGCATACTTTAAATCTTAGATGAACCATGAGAACAATAACAACAACAACAACAACAACAACAAAAACAATAAACCCAAAGAAATAAGCTAATAATCCAATAGTGGAAATGAGCTGGAATATTAAAAAGCATACAATCCAAAAGGCAGAGCACAAGAAAAGAAGGAAGAAAAATAAAACATTACAATATGGCCAACATACTGTGACTTATATAAAACACAAAAGATAAAGGCAGAGATAGACTGAATAAAAAGCAAGACTCAACTATATGCTGCCTATAGAAACAATTCTTTAAGTATAAAGGTTCAGATAGATGAAAATTTGTGAAAAATGTAAGAAAAGTAGAATGACTACATTAATATAAGAGAATATGGACTTTGGACAAGGATATTAGCAGAAATGAAGAGGACTATTTTATCATAAAATACATCAATCCTATTGTGTATGTACCTCAAAAGAGCTTCAAAGCATATGAAATTTATAAAGATATACCCTAACTGATAAGATTGAAGAAAAATAGACAAATTCATTATCACAGCAGGAGATTTGACTTTCATCTTTCAATATAGATAGAACAAATAAACAGAAAATCAATAAGGATAGAAATCATATGAGCCACATTGAACCAACTTGACCTATTTGACATTCGTGGGAAGCACTACCAATAGAATATACATCCTTTTCAATTGCATAGTGAACATTCACCAAAATAGTAGACTACAAAACAAGTCCCCCAAAACTTGGAAGAATTGAAATAATATAAAATATTTTTTGAAAGCGACAAAATATTTTCAAAAATCAGTAACAAAACGTTTAGAAAGCTCTAAATATTTGGAAATTAAATGACACACTTTTAAATAACTGATAGGACAAAGAAAAGGATCACAATAAAAGAAGATATTTTTAATCAATAGTGATAATCAAAATATAATACATAAAATTGTGTGAGCTATAGATGAAGTAAGGTTTAAAGAAAAATTTACGCTTTAAATCCTTATATTAGAAAAGAAAAATGGATTTTCAAATGTAAAAAACTAAGGTCCACTTTAAATAAATCAGAAAATGAACAAAATAACTTCAAACTAAGTAGCAAGAAAGAATTAACAAAGAACAGAGATGAATGAAATAGATACAAACAAACAATAGCAAAATAAAGTTGTTAAAAAAATTAACAAAATAAAGTGGTAGTTCTCTGAAAAACTTAATGACATTGATTCATCTCTAGGTTGATATGGGAAGAAAAAGTTCAGGGGAAGACACAAGTTGCTGGTGAGAGGAATTAAACAGCGGAACCTCACTGTAAATCCCATAGTGAGGATTTATAGAAATAGCCTAATATTATCAACAAATTTATCTCCATACATTTGACAACTAAGAAATAAGAGTATGAAGCAAAATGGACAAATTTCTTTAAAAAACAAATTATCCAAGATAATACAAAATAAAAAGAGAAAATTCAATAAATGTAATTCTATAAAGAAATTTTTGTAACTAAAAAATGTTCTGTAAAGAAATCTCTAGGTCCAAAGATCATTAGCAGCATTTCAGGACACAATATCAATATCCAAAAAATCAAGAACGCATTCCTATGCATCAAGAATATCCAAGCTGAGCACCAAAAGAAGAATGCAAGCCCATTCACAATAGCCACAAAAAGAATAAAATACATAGGAATACAGGTAACCAGGAAAGTGAAAGATACCTGAAAGAATTATAAAAAACTGCTCAAAGAAATCAGAAATGACACAAATAAATGGAAAAACATTCCATGCTCATGGATAGGAAGAATAAGTATCATTAAATGGCCATACTGCCCAAAGCAATTTATAGATTCATTACTATTCCTATCAAACTACCAATGATATTCTCCATTCAATTAGAAAAAAACTACTTTGTAATCATATGGAACCAAAAAAGAGCCCAAACCAAGGCAATCTTAAGGGAAAAGAACAAAGCTGCAGGCATCACATAACCCAACTTCAAACTATACTACAAGGCTACGGTAACCAAGAGAGCATGGTATTGGTATGAAAACAGACATAAACTAATGGTACGGAATAGAGAACCCTGAAATAAAGACACACACCTACAACCATCTGATCTTTGATAAGTTGACAAAAACAAGCAATGGGGAAAGGACTCCCTATTCAATAAATGATACTGAGATAACTGGCCAGGCATAAGCAGAAAATTGAAACTAGACTCCTTCTAATCACTATATACAAAAATCAATTCAAAATGGCTTAAAGACTTAAATGTAAAACCGAAAACTACAAAAATCCTGGAAGATAACCTAGGAAATATCATTTTAAACATAGGATCTGGCAGAGATTTTGTGATGAAGACAACAAAAGCAATCTTAACAAGAGCAAAAATTGACAAATGGGACCTAATTAAACTAAAGAGCTTCTGCACAGCAAAAGGAACTGCAACCTACAGAATGGGAGAAAATATTTGCAAAATATACATCTGACAGAGATCTAATATCCACAATCCATGAGAAATTTAAACAAAATTACAAGCAAAAACAACCCCATTAAAAAGTGGGCAAAAGACATGAACATACAATTTTTGTTTTTTTTTTTTTCTTGAGACAGAGTCTTACTCCATCACCAGGCACCAGGCTAGAGTGCAGTGGCGTGACCTCAGCTCACTGCAACCTCCGCCTCCTGGGTTCAAGCAATTCTCCTGCCTCAGCCTCCTGAGTAGCTCAGACTACAGGCGCGCGCCACCAGGTCCAGCTAATTTGTTTGTATTTTTAGTAGAGACGGAGTTTCACCATGTTGGCCAGGATGGTCTGGGGTTTCTTGACCTCGTGATCCGTCCGCCTCGACCTCCCAAAGTGCTGGGATTACAGGTGTGAGCCACCGTGCCGCAATTTTCAAAAGAAGATATACATGGCCAACAAGCATATGAAAAGATTCTCAACACCACTAATCATTAGATAAATGAAAATTAAAACCGCAATGAGATACCATCTCACACCAGTTGAAATGGCTATTATGAAAAAGTCAAAAAATAACAGATGCTGGTGAGGTTCCAAAGAAAAGGATAACCTATACATTGCACTGCTGGTGGGAAAGTAAATTAGTTCAACCACTGTGAAAAGCAGTTTGTCAGTTTCTCAAAGAACTTAAAAACAGAATTACCATTCAACCCAGTGATCCCATTACTAGGTATATAGCCAAAGGAATATAAATCATTCTACCATAAAGACAAATGAATGGATATGTTTATTGCAGTAATATTCACAATAGAAAGAACTAGAATCAACCTAAATATCCATCACTGGTGGACTGGACAAAGATAATGTACATATACACCATGGAATACTGCTCAACCATAAAAAGAAATGAGATCATGTCCTTTGCAACAAGCAACACAATTGGAGCTGAAGGCCATTATTGTAAGTAAACTAACACAGGAACGGAAAACCAAATGCTGCTTGTTCTCACCTGTAAGTGGGAGCTAAACATTGAGTACACATGGATGCAAAGAAAGGAATAACAGACAGTGGATACTAGGGCCTACTTGTGGGTGGAGAGTGAGAGGAGGGTGAGAATCAAAAAACCGCCTGTTGGATACTATGTTGCTGATGAAATAATCTGTACACCAAATCCTTACAACATGCAATTTACCTATATGACACTTGCAAATGTACCGCTAAGTATAAAATAAAAGTGAAAAAAAAAAAGCAGCTAAAAAAAAAAAAGAAAATATAAGAGCAAATAGGACACTATTTAAAATAGTACCAAGGGCTATATAAAGTATTTAGAGCCAAGCTACATAAAGTAACATATATAACTAAGTAACTGAGTGTGACAAATTAAATTCTGCCCAACCCAAGGTAAAAAAAATGGGCAAGACTTAGACACTTCGTAACAGAAGATATACAAATGATTGATAACACACGATGAGATGATTAACATCTATATTAATCTGGGAAATTAAAATGAAAATCAAAGTAATGCCATTACTCACCCACTATAATGACTAACATTTAAAAGACTGACAGTACCAAGTGCTGACAAAGACTAAAACTGTCTTTTGTTTTAGAGAGTGTAAAATGATACAAACACTTTGGAAACCTTTTGGCAGGTTGTTTTTTTTTTTTTTTTTTTTTTTTTGAGATGGAGTCTTGCTCTGTTGCTCAGGCTGGAGTGCACTGGCACAATCTCGGCTCACTGCAATCTTCACCTCCTGGGTTCAAACGATTCTCCTGCTTCAGCCTCCCAAATAGCTGGGATTACAGGCATGCATCACCATGCCCAGCTAATTTTTGTAGTTTTAGTAGAGACAGGGTTTCAGCATGTTGGTGAGGCTGGTCTCGAACTCCTGGCCTCATGATCCACCTGCCTCGGCCTCTTAAAGTGCTGGGATTACAAGTGTGAGCCACTGCACCTGGCCCGGCAGTTTCTTATAAGTTAAACATAATTGTAAAATCCAGCACTTCTATTCAAAGCTATATAAACAAGAGAAATATATGTCTTTATATAAAAACTGGTACAAAAATGTTTATAGTAGATTTATTCATTTTAGATGTTGGCAATTTGTGTGTTCTCTAATTTTTTTTTTGGTTAGCCCAAGTAAAGAAGTTTTATTAATTTTATTAATGTTTTTGAGTAAGCAGTTTTTGGATTTGTTGATTTATTCTGTTGTTTTCCTGATTACAGTTTCATTGATTTTTGCTCTAATTATAATTGTACATTTTTCGTGTTTACTTTAGTGACTAAGAAAATTTTCTTTTTCCAGCTTCCTAAGGTGGAAGCTTAGGTTATTGATCTTAGACCTTTCTTCTTTGCTAATATATTCACTTAATGGTATGAATTTTCCTCTCAGCGCTGATTTTGCTGTATTCCACAAATTTGGGTAAGTTTTCATTAACTTAAAAATATGTATAATGCCTCTTGAGACTTCTGATTTGACCCTGGGGTTGTTTGAAAGTGTATTGTTTAATGCCCAGTATTTGGGAATTTTCCAGCTATCTTTCTGTTACTTATTTCTACTTTAATTCCGTGGTTGTCTGATAATGTATACTTTGTATTTCTGTTATTTTAAATGTGTCAATATGTATTTTCTGGACTAAATGTGGTCTGTCTTACTTAATATTCCACATGGGCTTGAAAATAATGTGTATTCTGCTGCTGTTGGAAGGAATATTCAAGTTGATAGATGGTGTGTTCAGGTCAACTACATTCTTACTGATTTTCTGCCTGCTTGATCTATCAATGACTGACAGAAGGTTGTTGAAGTGTCCAAATATGATAATGGTTTTGTCTATTTTTCCTTTCAGTTCTATCAGTTTTTGCCTCACATGTTTTGATGCTGTATTATTAGCTGCATGTACACTTAGTATTACTACGTTTTCTTGGGGAATTGACCCATTTATCATTATGTAATGTCCTTCTTTATCCCTGATTATTTTTTTTGTTTTGAAACATGCTTTGTCTAAAAGGTTACTTTCAATTAGTGTTAGGATGGCATGCCTTCTATCTCTTTACCTTTAACCTATCTGACTACATTTAAAATGGGTTTCTTGTAGGTAATATAGTATTAGTCTGTTCTTGTGTCACTATAAAGAAATACCTGAGGCTGAGTAATTTTTAAAGGCAAGAGGTTTAATTGGCTCGTAGTTCTGCAGACTGTACAGGAAGAATGTGGCACTGGCATCTACTCCTTGTAAGGGCCTCAGGTGCATCACAAGGTGAGAACAGGAGAAAGAGAGAGGGGAGGAGGGCCAAAGACATTTAAAGAACCAGATCTCATGTGGACTCAGAGTCAGAACTCACTCATCACCAAGGCAATGGCATTAAGACATTCACGAGGGATCTGCCTGCATGATCCCAGCACCTCCCACCAGGTACCACCTCTAATATTGTGAAGCACACTTCAACATGAGATTTAGAGGGTACAAACATTCAAGCTCTATCATTAGGTCTTGATTATTTTTTATCCTCTCTGACAATCTTTTTCTTTTAATTGGTATATTTAGACTGTTTACATTTAATGTGATTAATTGTATATGTATATGTACACACACACACACACACACACACACACACACACACACACACACACACTTGAGATGAATTCTCACTCTGTTGCCCAAGCTGGAGTGCAGTGGCACTGTTTCTACTCACTGCAACCTCCACCTCCCAGGTTTAAGTGTTTCTTCTGCCTCAACCTTCTGAGTAGCTGGGAATTTAGGCATGCACCACCATGCCCAGCTAATTTTTGTATTTTTAGTGCAGATAGGGTTTCACTATGTTGGCCAGGCTGGTCTTGAATTCCTGACGTCGTGATCCACCCACCTCGACTCTCAAAGTGCTGGGATTACAGGTGTGAGCCACTACGCCTGACCAATATATTTTTATTATGTCAGTGATGTTTGTAATTATTCTCTACCTGTTGCCAGAGGATTTTTTTTTTTAAATCTTAACCAAGCATTTAAAATGATTCCATTATGTCTCCTCTTTCAGTGAAACAATTACAGCTTTTTCCAAAAAATGTTACTGGTTCCTCTGGAGTTTACAACATACATCTTTAACTAATGTAAATTTATTTTCAAATAACACTATACTTATTCATCTGTAGAATAAGTATCGTATAAAAGAGTATTTCCAATTACTGCCTTCTGACCCTTGCAGCATTGTTGTCTTTTGTTTTAATTATTCATATTATGTAATCACCAATGCAGTGTTACCATTATAGATTTAAACAGTTATCATTTAGATTAATTAAAATAAGAAAAGTAAATAATATATTTTAGTCTACTTTTATTTATTCCTTTTCGAATGTTCTTTCTTTCTTTATATACATCCAAGTTTCTAACCTATATAATTTCCTTTTGTTTCAAGAATTTTCTTTTAAATTTCTTGCAGGGCAGGTATATTGGTAACAAATTCCCTCAGATTTTTGTTTGCCTGAGAGCATTTTTATTTTCCCTTTACTTTTGAAAGATAATTTTACTGGATATAGAATTCTAGGTTGGTGTTTTTTTTTTTTCTGTTGACATTTATAGTATTTTACTTCACTTTCTTCTTGCTTTGATGGTTTCTGTCAAGAACTTCACTATAATTCTTGTATGCATATAGATAAGGTTCCTCACTCACCATATGGATTCTTCATGATTTTTCTTGGCTTTAAATATGATGTCTCTAGGTGTGGGGTTTTATTGTTGTTATTGTTACTTTTCCTGCTTGGTGTTCTTTCTGCTTCCTAGATTTGTGGTTCTTTGTCTGTCATTAGTTTTGGAAAATTCTTGGGCAATATTACTTCAGATATTTAATCTGCTTTTTTCTTTTTTTATATATATTCCAGTTAAAAATGTTTCCCTTTTTCATATATTCTCATAGTTCTTGCATTTTTTTCATTTGTTTTCCCTCATTCTTTTTCTCTTTGCATTTCAATTTGGGAAGGTTATTTTGACCTACTGTCAAGCTCATTGATTCTTTCCTAAACCATGTCAAATCAACTTATGAGCTTATCAAAGATATTCTTCATTTTTATCAGAGTATTTTCATTCTTAAATGTCTTTTTGAATTTTTCCTACAGTTTCCATATCTCTGCTTTCATTATTCATCTAGTCTTGCAAGATCTGCTAGAGCCCTTAACATATTAATTCTAGATATTTTAAATTCCCTGTGTAATAATTTCAACATCTGTGTCACATTTGAGTCTAGTCTGATGCTTGTTTTGTCTCTTCAGATTGTTTTTTTCTTGTCTTCTGGGGTGCTTTGCAATTTATTTTGAAAACCAGACATTTTGTATTGGGTAATAATAAAAGAAATGTATGGATTTATGTTATGCATGAAGATTTATATTAACACTGTTAGGAATTGGGCTGTGTTTAATGTGTGATATAGCTGTTGTTGCCAGAGTTTCAAATTATCCTAGTATGCTTCTTTGAATCTCCTGTTGACTTTGGACTTTCCTAAGTACTACCCATCAGAGAAAGTTTGCGTCTTACAACTCTTCCAACTTTAATCTTCTGTTATCATACCGAAGCCTTGTTAGTGTGATGGTAAGGTGGAACATTTGATTACCTTAAGGTTAAGTCTCAGTCTTTTAGAACGCTTGTCGCTTGGTGCTGTGATATTCACAAATGTTTTCCCAATGGTATATCTGCTGTCTGCCCTTGACACCACCTGCTTATTTCCCTGGCTACACTATTCCCAGTCTATTTGTTTGAAGCCCTCACCCCTATTAACTTTGTTTTTTACCTCCTCAGGTGAGCAAGGAAGACTGATGAGAACTGGAGTGGGAGGAATTCCCTTCCCTAAGCAAACATAAAGCTCTGTGCTCTGGAAATGTCTTTTCCCCCTGAGAGTCTGCTTTTGTTATGAGAAGGCTCTGGGCATATTTCAGAATGATGACTCTTCCTTCTTTCTGTGAAAGCCATTAGAGAATCTTTCTCTTTATAATGAGAACCTAATAGAATTCTTGGAGATAAAAATCATAAAATATGGGGAACCCCCTGAGCCTGCAGCCCTTTGGTGTTTCTCACTCTCGTGGTAGTTCACATTCAGCCTCCAGCAATTTGTCAAAATTATTACTCAAGTGTACCTACCAGTATATGACTTGGTTGTATCTGTTCCAGGTAAACAGATCTCAGCTGTGTTTTTCTGCATGTACCTGTTGCCCAGATTTTGAGGTGATCCCCGTTTGCCCTGCTATCTCAGTTCTCCAGTCATCACAGGTCATTTATTTTCAGCTTATTTTTTGTAATAATGTGAACGACAACATCCAGTCTGTCTGTGTGTCAGAGGTGGAGCTGGAAGTCTACAGATTCAGGGTAGCTTTATTCATAATCTTCGAACATGGAAAGAGCCCAAATGTCCATTCACATTTGAACAGATAAACAAGTCTTGGTAATTCCATCTAATGGAATATTACCCAGCAATGAAACATCCAACAACATTTTTATAAATAAAAGGAATCAGACACAAAAAATTATATGGTGTTTGATTTTATTTGTATATAATTCCAGAACAGGCAAAAATAATTTATTGTGATAGAAAGCAGATCAGTGGATATCTGGGGCAAAGAATAGTAGAACTGATTGCAAATGTGCAATAGGGAACTTCTTGAAGCAATGAAAAATCTTGATTGTGGTAAAGTTTATATGTATATAGATATTTGTTAAAAATTTCAAACTGCACACATACAATTGGTACACTTTATGTTACATAACAATATAGAGAAATATTGAGCAGTAGAATTCTATCCAAACAAATTATTTATAATATGAAAAGACAAACCACAAAGAATTTATCTGCAATAGATATTTCCAATAATGTACTTGTATACAGATCATATTAAGAAATTTAAAATATCAAAAATTAAAAAATCAAACTCAATTAATAAGCAAAAATTCAAGAAGTATTTTACATAACAGGACACCCTGATGACTAACAAGCATATAAATAGCTCTTCAACCTCATCATTCATCAGAGAAATGCAAATAATAACCATTCTGAGAATCCAGTACGTACCCTTTGGAACAACTAGAATTTAACAAAGAAACAAAAGCCCTGGCAATACCAAATATAAGCAAACACAGAGAAATTGGCACTCTAATAATGATGGGAGTTTAAATTGGTACAACTCCTTTGGATAATTCCTTGAAATTATTTACTAAGATTACTTATACTTGTATCCTGCAACCTAGCATTTTCACTTCTCAATATATTTCTGACATAAATGTGTCCATGTGTACACAAAAACGTATGTACAATGATGTTGATGGTTATAGTATTGCTAATAGCTGAAAGCTGGGTTCAGCAAAAATATCCACTTAGCCGTTGAGTGAGTGAGAAAATTTTGGTATATCATACAATGGGAATATGCTACATGGATTTATCTCAATGGATAATATTGTACAAATGAAGTCAGCCGCACAAAAATGCATATTGTGTGATTTCATTCATATAAAGGTTAAAAGCAGACCTAAATCCTTGTGGTTATTTCTTAGGTAGGGAGAACGAGGGAGATTTCTTTGATTCTGGTAATATTCTAATGCTCGATTTAGGTGTTGGTTATAGTGAGAGGTTCACTTAATAAAAATTTTTCAGGTTGTACATTTAAGATTTATATATTTATACTTGGATTAAAATGTTTACAAAAATGTAATTTGCAAGATATATATATATATATATATATATATATATATATATATATACACAAAATGTTAAGAGGGATAAAGAATCTAAGAGTTGGGGGGCTTGAAAATGAGATTATTGATGTGGGCAGAAATCCAAAGCAATCATCCTAAAGATTTAAACTAACATTGATTTCCTGTGTAGAAGAGTCACTTAAAAATCCTCACACAGAACAGGATGGTCAAAGTTAGAAATGATTATTTTGTTATCACAGAAAGTTGATATTTTCAGAGAGCTGCCAGCATGATTTTTATCTTCATGATCTTGGGCATCAATGGTAGTCCAAATTTGTGCTACTAGAACTATGATTTTGAGAAATGCCTTATAGGTATATCAAAAGCAGTATGTTTAATTTCCATCCACTAACTTAATCTAACCAGACTTCTTTATTGCTACATCCTTGCCTTTTTCCTACATGAAAAGAGTTAGTGTAGTCCTCAGCTTTGAGATTTGAGTACCTGCCTTTCAAATTAAAGGCATGATATTTCCTCTAAGTCTTCTTCCCTTTCAATGGAAAACAACATAATTAGATCAATATCAGTGTTACCACTTGTTTTCAATATGTTTACCTCCAAAGTCCACCTTGATTTCTGTCTCTTCCATACTTTTTCCTCTTGCCTACTGCAATTCATTTAAAAATAGTCTGAAAAAGTAGGGCTCTATGGAGAATTTGAGCTCATAATGTTGAGATGTTAACAGATCTCTATCTTCTTTAAACTTCTACAGCACTTAAGAGTTTCACTTTATGAATTAGTATTTAATCGTTATATTTTTCAGGGTACTTTATTTTGGTTGTAACCAGAATATCTCAGTGCCTTCACAAAAAATTGTCTTTATCACTCATGTCACACTCTAATGGAACTCTAGGACTTTCCTTCAAGTGGTGCCTATGTCATGCATTATTCTCAAATAACTTCTAACCAGGCTGGGAGTGCTTGTAATACCAGCACTTTGGGAGATGGAGGCTGGCGGATCCCCTGAGGTCAGGAGTTTGAGAGCAGCCTGGCCAACATGGTGAAACCTCGTCTCTACTAAAAATATAAAATTAGCCAGGCGTGGTGGCAGACACCTGTAATCCTAGCTACTTGGGAGGTTGAGGGAGGAGAATCACTTGAACTCGGGAGATGGAGGTTGCAGTGAGCCGAGATAATGCCATTGCACTCCAGCCTGGGCGTCAACAGTGAAATTCTGTCTCAAAAAACAAACAAACAAACAAAAAAAGCAACCAACAAAAACCCAGTAAAAAAAAAAAAAAAACCTCGTAACCAGTCAGAACTTATAACAAAATAGTGTTGTAGTTTTCCATATGAGCCTATTTTCTTTTCTTTTTTCTTTTTAAAAATTTAATTTAATTTAATTTAATTTAATTTTGAGATGGAGTCTTGCTCTGTCACCCAGGCTGAAGTGCAGTGGCCTGATCTCAGCTCATTGCAAACTCTGCCTCCTGGGTTCAAGCAATTCTCCTGCCTCAGCCTCCCAAGTGGCTTGGACAACAGGTACGTGCCACCCGGCCGGCTAATTTTTTGTATTTTTAGTAGAGACGGGGTTTCACTGTGTTAGCCAGGATGACCTCGATCTCCTGACCTCATGATCTGCCAGCCTCGGCCTCCCAAAGTGCTGGGATTATAGGTGTGAGCCACCGGGCTCACCTATGAGCCTATTTTCACCTTTTACAAAATGGCTGATATATGAAATGAATGATATATGAAATTAATAATACATGAATGTATCTTTATCTGTTCCTTTCCTCTCCTCTGGGTCTTTTCTCTCACAATTCTTTAAGCTACTATCCTTCCTTTAAATTATACTTACTTTCCACAAGTTTGTTTTTTCCAATTCAAGTTTTTTATGATCAATTATTTTTAAAGACCTCTTACTTAGTGGTACAGATGAATGTAAACAAAATACATTTATTTAAACAACAGACAGGAGATAATTAGCTACTGTGTACAGGTGGTAATGACAGACTTTTGGAAGAATATAGCAAATAGCAGTTTGTGGAAATTAGTTTTCTTTCAGCTAGAATGATTTGACAATCTTTGCCAGAACATGAACAATTTTATGAAGAGCTAAGTGAAATACTAGCCAATTCTTGCATATTTGCATATCTGACAGCTCTTATTTTCAGATTTTATTGATGAAATTAAGTACACTAAATAATAAAGTACTTTGGAGCCTTTTCTTTTCTTTCTAATTTTCACTTTATTTTTGCTGTCTCACAGCTCCAGCAATGAGTAAGAAAGCATTTGTTATAATTCTGAGAAAGTATGAAAGTAGGGCTCAAGCAGGCTGGTGCTCTATTACCATATGTCTGGGAGGTCCACCTGTCTCTGGAATACTGAGGGATAGAGAAGATTCTGAACCATGGAATAAAATGGGTAATGTGGAACATTTGTTTTTCCTTCGTCAGACTGCCTCAGGGTGCTGGCATTATTCAGGGTCTGAATTTCTGTTGCTTCTCACAGTATTTATGTATCAGTGTTCAGGTACAGTTACCCAAAACATTTCAAAGGCAAGTGAGAATTACTGTGAAGAAATTGTACATTAGCCTCACCAATCTATGCTCCATTAATTCAGTTGCTTTCTGTGTGGGTCTGTGTATTGTAAACCAACCTCCAGTTTCAGATTTTCCTGAAGGAATGCAATCTGTCAAAAATCCTGTTTGTATTTTACCCAAGGTCAAGAACATGATCTCAAGGGAAGGTATTACAAACAACTGGGGCAGTAATAATGACCTCATGTTATTTTTTAAACCTAATAAAACCTTATAGATTAATAAAGATTTACAGCTTTCATGGCATTTCCACATCCATTTTTTAAAAAATTATATAGAAAAGGAAACAGATTTGTAAACACTAAGTGTGTTGCCCAAGGTCACTCAACTATTAAACTGTAGAACACAAGTCTTTTTTATTTTTTGGCTCCTAGTCCTGTGTTTATTCTAGTACATTAAACAGTAGCTAGAAGAAATAGAGAGGGAGAGAGAGAGGAAGGAAGAAGGTAATCAAAGGAAGAGAGAAAAGGAAGAAGGAAAATATACAAAAATTTCCACTCTGCAGTACTAGATCGAGTTGGAACAGACTACGCTTTCTTACTTGTCAAATCATTTTAGCATCAAAACAATTCTAGAAATTAAATCACTTACATAAGGAAAACTGGAGGCTTAGAGAGGTAAAGTAACTAAGCCAGATTATATAGTAAGTAATTAGCAGAGCTGAATTAACACGCAGGTTTTTGATTAAGTCTAATGCTATTAAATGCTGTCTTGTTAGCCTAGCATAATATGTTTGCGTGGGTATATGCATATAAGCCCTCCTGGATGTCTATAGGTAGGAGAATGATGACAATGAATATTTATTTGAATAATTTATAAATGTCAGTATAAATATTAGAAATAATATCCTAAAAATGTACACATTCTTTTTTAGCACATTACCTACTATTTAGCCTTACATGTGATTAGAATGTCATTTATTCATCTTTTCAGCCACTCATTTAACTCATGTTAGGTTACCACGTGCAAGCCCATTAAAAATTATTCATTACAGATTCTTCCCACAAACTTAGCTCCCTCTAACAGAGGAGCTGAAATATCTGTAGAAATTAATATAAATACAAAGCACTAATGGTCATAAAAAAGATATAGATAAAGTGCTATGGTTGAGATAATCAGAGATAATAATGCTTGAGTGTTTGACTAAGTTTGGGGATGATTAGTAAATAGCTGACTTTAAAGCCACTTGAGTGGTGCTGATGTCATGTTCAGTAAACTGAACACTAAGAATGGAGAAAAGTGGACAAACATGAGACATTTTTGCAGTGGAATGAAGGAGTTCAGATACCGGATATGAGTGACATGGAAGAGGAACTGGTCTAGGATGACAGTGAAGTCCTGAATCTGAGTGCCCAAGGGAATACAGAGAAACACAAAGGAAACATACATTTAAGTGGAAGAGTAGGAGATTAGTTTTGAAACAGATTGCATTGTATGTACTTATCAGAAAACCAGATGATATCGAATCAATAAACACATATTTATTTTTAATATTACATGTTTTAAAAATGTTTTCCTAAACTTCCATCAGAGACTCTGACTCAAGACATCACTGTCATCTTGGAGTTCTTATCATCGTTCTATTGCTTTTTGAGTTTTTCCAACTCTATCTCTGCAATGTCTCATATTGGTTCCATTCTCTTTTTTTCCAAATACTCCAGAGTATATTCTAAGTTGTGGATACAATGAGGTATAGATATGCATCCCTGGCTTTTACTATCTGGCTGTTTATCAACCATGAGTTTGCAAGGGCTCTAGCCCATCACAATTTCTTCCTTTCTCTGATACGTTGCAGTCTAGTCTGCTTTGTAAGCAGCTCCCAGTGGTATTGCTGTCACTTTGTCACTGCTTTAGGTTGATGCTGTACTATCCCCCAGGGCCACTGTGATCACTTGGCAAGCTCTTCAAGGACAAATTCTAGTTACTTTTGCTTCGGTCACTACTTGAAGCAGTGCTGCTACACTCTAAATAGGATTGCTTCTGTAACCAGATCAGAACAATCTGGTTCAACTTTTATGTAACAAAGTTGTGAGTTGTTTTTCGGTTGCTCTGGACCCCACAGGTTGAGGGTCACATAACTTGAGCATGCCCAGATGAACCAAATATGCAACCACAGGGGCAACATAAGTGTTGGGACCAAGGAGGGGAGACTGAATTAAGAAGTCCCATCTTGCCACCCCATGGCAAGATCCAGGATCCAATCAGACTGAGCTGTGAAATCACTCCATGGCAGGATCCAGTCAGATCATGCCTTCCAGCATCACCTCATTGCAAGAGCCAATCAGATCACACTCATTACCCTATGCTTATAAAAGTCAACTCAAACTCTAGCTCCAGGAGACAGATTTGAGCGTTTTCTCCTGTCTCCTTGCCAGTTGACTCACAGTAAAGCTTTTCTTTTCTCGAAAGCTGGTGTCATTGCATTGGTCTCTATGCACATTGGGCAGCAAGCCCATTGATTGCCTGGTAACACTTGACCGTCCCTCTGTAAACAGGTGGGGGCATCGGCTCTGTCTCTGCTGTGGAAGGCTCTTTCAAAGGGTCTCCACTGCAGTGTAGCTTGAGCCTCAAAGTGTTATTACTTTTGTTAAACTTTACTCATACTTAGTTTTACACGCCCATAGGGCCTTATATAATTTAGGGTGGGCAGCTATTTGTACTCTTTGCCTCTGCCATCCTCAAATCCCATTCCAGAATCTGACTCAGTGTGCTAGACTTCTTTATTTTTCATGAACTTGCTCACTGGAGCCTCACAGAAACTCCCTTCCCTTTTTCCTCGCCTTCTACATTTGGCATTTGGCTTCTGTTAGGCTCTTTGTAGACGAATAAACAAAACAAGCCTGAACCCCAATTGTTGATATAGTTGAAATTCTTTTCGAAGGATGGTGCTTAGCCTTCTCAAAAAGAAGTAAGATTGGATTGGAATTAGGTCATGTCTGCTTATCAACGTCCCATATTCAATCTTCTTAGGGAAAATGGGGATAACTTTTTATAACTTATTAACTAAATCTAGAAGAAAAATATCACTTAAAATACTGCCACTACTGCCACCCTGAATTGATGTTTAGTGCTTGTTTTCTGTTATATCTTGTTTTATGTTTAGAAAAATGGAATTAATTTTCTGTTTTAAAAATATATTTCTCCCTCTCTCTGTCTCTCTGTGTATATATATGTGAAATATATATGAAATAAATTGAGACATGACTGTGTTTTTCAGTTATCTTTGTTGAAAGTCAAAAGTCTATACTAGTCTTCTCTAATGATGTCCCATTATCAACTAGTAACAGCTATCAGAATGAAGTCTAAGTAGCAGGGAAGAATTAAGAAGCCCTTCTTGAACTTGCTCTAAACTTCATTCTCTTTTCAGCAGCAGAAATAATTACCCTTCTGTTCTACTCCAAGTGTCTCTAACTGGAGGGGTAGAAAACAGACTGAGGTAAAAGCATAAGGTGACACTGTGCTAGTCTAAAATTTGCTCTAGTTAAAAAAAATCTTGTAAGCTTTCTCTCTACCATATAAGTTTATATGTATTTTTTTAAACTAAAATAAGCTATTTAAATAGTATTAAAATACTTCACTTTTATCTCCCAGCAAAATCTATGGTCCAGGCAATTTGACCTATATTGATGCCAAAGCTTCAGACATCTTTTGAGGTCCAGGAGCTTTAGTTTGAAAGTAATTTCAGATAACCTACAGCAAGAGGTCCATTAATGAGGGAGGACTTGGCAATATTTCGACATTTACCTATTTTGATACTTTTCCTCTGGGATTTTCTTCCTTTTTTTATTCTTGTACTTGGCCTCTTGATTTTCTCTTGCCTTTAACCCTATAGAAATGTATTTTTATCTCTTATTGTATAGTTTCTATTTCTAGCCTCAACTTTTGCTACTCCTTAGTCAAAGCTTTTCTTTTCTAATAATTTGAGTTCCCCTTTGCTGCAGCCATTACCTTTTGCTGACTCCTTAGTTTTCAGATTAGACTCCTCTCTGCCACTCATGAAACCTATTGTGAGTTAAGTTTGTTTTAATGAAACTCCTGTGGCTACTGTGTCCCAGGATAAATCTGAGGAAATAATGGAAAGCCTAAGAATTCCTTCACTATGACTACTTTAATGATAATGAAAGCAAATTCTACCTAAGCATGAGGGTTGAGGGAAGATATTTTTAAACTGAGTACTTTCCTACAAGTCACATTTGACATCAAATCATCTGTTACCTTTCCTGAAGTTGGAGGCCTTGGCTTTATAGACATTTTTTTTCTAACAAATATTTAGACATTCCAACATTCACGCTGATGAATTGTCTGTGGGGTTGTACTAGTTGAAGAGAGACACCTAATTCAGCATTTAACCCATAAGGGGACTTTAATGTAAGTTCTCTAGTACATTTCAGCAGAAATAACCAGATTGAACAGAATCTGTCAATTGACAAGACCTAGCAGAAAGACTGGCTGTAGAAGAGCAGCAAGCTGATATCTGAAGAACATTGCTCTTGTTCAGTGTGCAATGTTTATAAAAATATTATCAGCAGAGCACATTTTTAATCTAGTGAAAATTTGGCAGCACCACTGAAATCCTTTCTAGCAAAGCATTCAGAATGACTTTAAATAAACAGAGCCAGCAGCCAGGAAATGCAAACTTCAGCAGATTTACTGCGGTAAGTGATAGCTCCAAAAGGTTCTTATCCCTGGTTGGAGTTAAATAATTTACTCTTCACTACCATTAAATGTTTTAAAATTATCTCTGTGCATTTATGTGTGTGTGTTTATTTCAGTATAATTATTCCTTCTTGCCACTCTTGATGTTAAATCCTGAAAATGGATCATGGTTCTCCACAGGTTATTAGTATACAATTTGCCCTGTGGTGAACTGCCCACTTCCAGAGTGTGTTTAACTAATTAGCAACCAGATATCACTAAATAAAAACGTTAGAATGGTGCCCTTAACTTGAAAGCTTCTATAAGCATATGTGTAAAGCTTTGTTTTATTACTTTAGGTCAAGTTTAATAGCAAATTCTAACAGTTGAACTGTTCCATATATTTCTCAGACAGTGAATTGCTTTCACTATCATTAAAGTAGTCATAGTGAAGGAATTCTTAGAAATATTTCTCACATATTTTCTACTTTCTTGTTCATATATTTTTGTTCTTTTTTTTTTATTTTTTTATTTTTTTTTTGAGACGGAGTTTCACTCTTGTTACCCATACTGGAGTGCAACGGCGCGATCTCGGCTCACCGCAACCTCCGCCTCCTGGGTTCAGACAATTCTCCTGCCTCAACCTCCCGAGTAGCTGGGATTACAGGCAAGCACCACCATGCCCAGCTAATGTTTTGTATTTTTAGTAGAGACGGGGTTTCACCATGTGGACCAGGATGGTCTCGATCTCTTGACCTCGTGATCCACCTGCCTCGGCCTCCCAAAGTGCTGGGATTACAGGCTTGAGCCACCGCCTCCGGCTGTTCTTTATTTTTTAATGAAAACTAGAAACATAACATATCCTTTCCCATTTTTTCCACCTATACAGAAATTTCACTCTCTTTCCACCTTTCCCTTTCTTATAAAGACATTTAGGCATTTTATCTCACACAGAAATAATGCCAAAATCTTACATTTCAAATCTTATTTCAGTTTTATTTATCCAACTTTTGTTCAACAGCCTGATTACTATGTGCCTAGAAATCTACTAGGCAATGGGGCATTTTGGGTATTTGATGAGTTAATTTATTTGAAATACATGCAACACTCCCTGCCATGTAGTTTGTGCTATACACATACGGGATGATATTATTACTGTTCCTGTTATTTCATAAGAACAGTAAGGCCCAATGAGATGGAATCATTCACCCAATGTGATATGTCCATTAGGAGCATCTGGTTAGTATTTGATTCAGAGTTTTTACTTGTGATACTTGGTATTGTATTTTACTTCTCCTATCTTGTTGTGAGGTTATGGCAAGTAAGTACAATTGTATTTATTTTACAGATGAAGAAATCGGCTCTGAGAAGTTAAGTGACTAGTTAGAAGTCTTGAGCTTCTAAATCAACAAGTTGGACAACAGCTTTGCATTTGAATGTCCAGTCCAGTGCTCTCACTTTGATACCAGAAATAGACATATAAAAGGATAAATTTCAGCCTTTATAATTGCTGAAATGGGACTGAGTTTTAGGCTTGACATGTGTACATTGGTTATATTTATTCTTTTAAAATTCACTACTTAAAAACACAAAGCTCAAAGTATAATTAAGTATGGTGGGGATTGTTACCTCTTAGCAGTATTGCCCACGTTAACAGTAAAAGTTCATTTCCGTATTTCCTGATCCCAGAAATGCTCATGTGTGAATCAGAGCATACTGGTCAATCTCTTTTATGTTGATGGAATGCAGTGATACTTGTGCTTAAAGTGTAGTAATAGATGTATACCAAATGATGGTTTTAGTTTCAAGAATGGAGATAAGTTATTTGTTTAATCATTGAACTTATAACTGCAAAATTCGCCATCTGCACATATTGTGTGAAGTACTTAGGACACTGGATTTACCTAGTCAGACTGCATAGGAGAGATATCTGTATACATTAGAAAGTGTATACTTCTGGGCCTTAGAATCTTTAATGGTAGAAAATTAAAGATATGGTTTTAATTTTTATGGCTTAAACAATCAATTTCCCTCCTCTGAGAACTGAAACTCAGGCTTTTTTTATATTCTAGTCAAATTTATTTTCAGGTTTCACATGCTGGCAGAATGTTGTAAAAATTTATTATGCCCTATCAATATGATAAACATCCTGATTTTTATTATTTGTTATGCCCTCCCTAAAATTCCCATACTATTCCATTAAAAATAAAACTCTATATTTTGGCATTAAATTAAGTTGTCATAATTCTTCTTTCAAGTGTGAAATCACACTGGATTGCTTTATCTTTTTAATTAAGTGTTAATCAATAGACTCTTATTCTATTTGAAGTGTTATGGAAGTTTCTCTGAAGAAACTAACACAACTGCTTATTTGCATTCCCCAGAAACACTGTTTTTCAATGGTCAACAGTGGCCATGTTTTATTGAGCAATGGATTCACATTGATGTGAGCAACCAAATATGTTTTATTAGGTCACTTCTGAAGGAAGTAGTGATTTAATCTCTTGAAAAAGTAGGAAAAAAATCTCTCTCTTCGTAACGCCAAGCAACTGGTGAATGATGCTTTCTCCTCTGATGGCGTATTTCTTTCACTGAGTGTGTTAAATTAATGTTTACCTGCTATCATTTAGACATAACCATGTGCTTTTTGAAAAAATGGATTGCTGATGCAAGAATATGCTTTTGTATTATAATTTAGCAACCCTAATGCCAAAAAGTAAGATAAAACATGATGTCTGAGTTTTCAGCCTGATTATTGCTTCTCTCAATGTCTTCTTCCAGGAACAACTGTCTGATGGTACCAATAAAATCTGCTCGAAAGCTCATGTTTCCATACCTCACATAAAGGTATACTGTCTTTATCATATCCTCCTTCTCCTCTGTATTGCTTTGTCACCTTTTTCTGGGACAATTTAAAAAATGTCGAAGATCTTTGACTCCCTTAGATGCCCACATGAATCATACCAAGCATGTTAAATGTTCCTTTTACCCAAGTAATATAAAACTGATACATAACTGCTGTATTCTTATAAAATGCAATTGCCCAGAGGACATAAGCTGTAAACTCTTATGTATCTTAAAATTTTGTTTTCCAGTTTTCTTTTTATGGTTGGGTTCAATGCATTTGTTGTGCGAACTTCAGATGTTCCTATTGACTCTTAAAAAGTTTTAGAGTCTGACCTAATAATCATCTTTTTTCTTTGCTCTTCTGCCTCTGCATTACATTTTAGACTCATTTTTCTATCATGTCCATAGGGTTTTTTCTTTTTTTTCACTGTCATTTTCATGATCTCCTGCTCCTTCCTACTCAGCCAGAAAAATCCGCCTTTGATACCTCTATCTTCCCAAATCTCCACTGCTTGTCACTTCTTTGGGGACATACATTTTTTCCCCTCTTTCTAGTTGTATTTTCTAATTTATCAGTATGAGTAAATGATGTAGTCTCAGGTATCAATATACATGAAGTGCAATCTATATATTTCCTTAAAGAACCATTGTCCTAATCGTAGGGTTTTCTTGTCAGGCAAATACATCGCCAGCGAATATTTTCTAAACTCTTTGTCCACTTTACGCTGTGGTTAATATTTGCTGATATCCATTTTAACTTTAACTATTTTTTCTCTTCTCATTCAATAAATCAGAAAATGGTGTTTCAGATATTATGCGTTTTAGTAAGTTTGTAAGTTTAAATTGAAACAGTTTAAAATAGAGTGTGTATTAGTTTTCTATGGTTGCCAAAACGAAATACCATAGACTGGGTAACTTAAACAGCGTAATTTTTTTTCTTATAGTTTTGGAGCCTGGAATTCTGAGATCAAGGTATTGGCATGGCTGATTTCTTCTGAGGTCTCTCTTTTTGGCTTGCAAATGGCCGTCTTCTTTCTGAATGTTCACATGGTCTTTCCTCTGTGTGTGTTTGTGTCCTAATCTCTTCTTCCCATGAAACCAGTCAAACTGGACTAGGGCCCTCTCCAGTAATTTCATTTAACCTTAATGTCCTTAAATAGGTCATTGTAAATACAGTAATGTTATGAGGCACTGGGAGTTAGGACTTCAACATATGAATTTTTGGGGAATACAGCAAGGTCCATTATGGAGGGCAATGAGAAATAAAATAAACAACACAATGCACACAACGTTCAGAAGATTCATGCTGGCAATTGTCATGAAAAGGTGAGATTGTAGCTCTTACGATGAACTCGCTTTGGTGAGTGGAGTATCTTTGGATTTACTACCTATGTGGAACCAGGCAATGTTCTCTTTCCATTGTCATCTGCGTCTTGCAAGGGCTCGTGGCCTAGGGTTATATTTATACTTAATTTACAAATATATATTAGCATTAAGTTACTAGCTTATCCTTGAAAAAGTCTTTTTTTTTTTTTTTTTGCCTTGTCCACTCATGCCATTCTGTGTCTAAAATCTTGAGATGTCATCTGCTTTGGTGACAATGGCTGAAGACAACACATCCTCAAGTTTGTACTCAACAGCATATTCTTCTCCCTGCTATTCCCCTTCTTGTTACTCCAATTCTGAACCACATAAAAATGGGTAGTATCTTTATCTTGTGGCTACTGCAATCAGTTTGGGAAATTCTGGCATGCCTCAGTCCCATGATGGTCTCCGTCAGTTATTCTTACACCAGAGAGGTAAAAATTTCATTTTTTCACTCATTCAAACACAGTACAAAGTTGAAAATATAGTAGTAAATGAAGGAGTCAGTATTTATTCTCATAGAAGTTTATTCTGTTGGGGAGAAAACAAATAGTAAATGGGAACATATAAGAACTGTGAGAAAGAAAAGTGGCTTTTTGTGTTAAAAATGACAGGATGCCCATCAATGATAGACTGGATAAAGAAAATATGGTACACATACACCATGAAATACTATGCAGCCATAAAAAGGTATGAGATAATGTCCTTTGCAGGGACATGGATGGCGCTGGAAGCTGTTATCTCAGCAAACTAACACAGGAACAGAAAACCAAGTACTGTGTGTTCTCACTTGTAAGAAGGAGCTGAAGAATGAGAACACATGGACACAGGGAGGGGAACAACACACACTGGGACCTGTCAGGGGAGGATGTGGGGGAGAGGGTATCAGGAAAAGCAGTGAATGCCTGATGGGCTTAATACCTAGGTGATGGGTTGATAGGTGCAACAAACCACCGTGGCACATGTTTACCTATGTTCGAAACCTGCACATCTTGCACATGTACCCTTGAACTTAAAAAACAAAACAAAACAAAAACAGATGAAAGACCTCCATTGATAATTTGACAAATTCTGCTGATAGCACTGTGGGAACAAGATATGGATTTCAAGAGAAGAGTATTCTAGACAGAGAAAACAACAGTAAAAAAGACCTTAAAGGTCAGGTATACGAGGTTGCTTTGCTTGTTCAAGGATGGGAATAGTCATTTATTCATTCAACAAGTATTTAATGAATTTGGAAGCAGCTGCCATGTGCTAGACAGCACCTTAGGCTCTGATTCAAACGAGAAAAAAAATAGATGTGGAAAGGGGAAATAAGTGAACTTTAATCACATAAATATATGTAAAGTTATAATTGTGGTCAATTTTGTGAAGAGGGCTACAAAAGCAATAGGAATCTCTCACAGGAAAATTTGAATAGTCCAAGCAAATTAAAATGAGCTACATGGTGGAAATGACACATAAATTTCATTCTGAAGAATGAGAAGTTGTCTAGGTGGAGAGGAAGAACACTGGTTGATATGGTAGTATGATCAGTTATGAGCTATGCAGAGCTTTTTTTTTCCCCCTAAGAGTGGGAAATACCCTGCTGAAAGTCCCCCATTGAACATTCTAGAGACCATCCACCTTTTTTTTCCCCTCTATCTTTCTGCATTACTACCTACCCTTTGGGGCAAGCTGAATTGATTTACCTCATTCTGTCATTCATAATTCTCTACTGGGCTATTAAAATTGCACTGGGTCTCCTGTAATTATAGCAAGAGTTGTTTGAATGAGAGGCCAGGTGAAGCATTGTGTAGTCAGCATGGGGAAGGGGTTTGCCAGGGGAAGTGTGTCCTGAGCTGAGCCTGAAGATGAAGAGATTTGATGTTAGGACAAGTGATTGCTTTGCTCACTGTGGAAAGAGGCACATACTTAGAGGAGAGAGACTAATGGTTTAACATAATTAGCACAAAGCAAACCTGTCAGTTGGTTAGTCCTGGTCCTAGTCTTTAAAAAATGTTGTAGTTATGCCTTTCTTTTTCTTGAGTTTCTAATACTCACGATCATCCTGCTTTCTGCTCCCATTTCTTACATCTACTCCTCAAATCTAAATTGTTGCTGTTTCTCAATCTTTTATACCTCAGGTGGTCCTTCTTCCTTTCCAGAGAGATCCCTTTCAGTGACACCTCAGCCATTTCTTCACCATCATTACTATAACTTGTCAGTCTGTGCTTTTTCAGTTATCTACTCTTTCCAACAGTTTCGCCTTCCTTGGGCTTCTTCTGGATTGATTGTTTTAGTATAATGACTCTGTATCTTGCTTCTTGTAAATTCCAATTCAACTAAAGATTCTTTTAGTTATTATTTTTGTAGGCTCTCATCTTGAAAGTTATCACAATTTTTTTTCCAAAAAAAGGCTTATATTCTAAGAAGGAAAATACTTGGCTTTGTTTTAACTAGCCACATATATTTTAAAAAACTTGACAAATGAAAGTACTAATAGTCTAGTTTTCTGTTACAGTACTAAAGTACTAATAGTCTGGTTTTCTGTTTCTTTTCTCTTGAAGGTAGAACAAAAAATATATATAAATTGCCAGTGTTTTGAGGGCAAGGGATCTGTTTTATCCGGTGTCCATACTCAGCATCCAGCCCTTATCTAGGTTTACAAAAGATGTTTAATAAATGAATGCATACATAATAAGCGGGGAAAGGGTAAATGGAGAAAGGTCTGTATTAAATCTCTCAGTAAAGGCTTGTTGTACCATTATGTCACAGATATCACAATATTATCTGTTGGGTTCTATTCAGATTATTTCTTGGTAAAGTTCTTTTAAATCAAGCTTTTGCATGCATCAGTGTCACCCAGAAAACTTGTGAAAGCATAGTTTCCAGGCCCCACGCCCACCATTGCTGATTAAGTAGGGTGATTTATTTCTAATAAGTTACCATGTGATGTTATTGGTCTGGGGACCCCTCTTTGAGAACCTCTGCTTTAAATAAAATACAACAAAAGAATAGGAAGAAAAAAAAAGAGAAGAATGGAAACCCTGTTGGTTCTTTAAGTAAGAGTACATTTTTCTCTTGCAATTTGGTTCCTCACCCTAGTGTGGCTGCTGCATAAACTCTTTTGATAGGATTTACTGATTTCTACACTTTTCTTATTCATGAATTAAGATTTTTGAGGGAAGATTAATATTTAAAGGTTTTTTTTTTTAATTGAGAATACATAGACAAAGACGATGAAAAGCTGCTCAACTTTAACTGCGTCCTGCACAGGTGAAATAATTGCTACTCCTGGGTCCTTTAGACACACATGAGAGAAGTGGTTATAATAATTTTACAGATTCAGCTAAATAAAGAATAGTGTGTACATAATAATTTCATGAGTAGCATATCAAATTGTGTTACAAAATCAAATCAGTAAATCAAGATGGCTTATTTAATAAATATATTGAGAATATTCAGTAGTAACATTTTGTTTTATACTATTTATCAACATAAATTCTAAATAAATAATGATGCATATATATATATATATATATATAAGATGTATAAAGCCATTTGAAGAAAATAAATATTCATCTTTAAAATTTTTTATTTATATATTTTACTTATTTATATATTATTTAATCTTAGATAAGAACAATTTTTTAAATACCAACTTATGAAAGCAACCATAAAGTAAGATTGATAGGTTCAAGTAAACAAAACAAGAATACAAAAGGTACTTTTTCAAAACCACAGTAAACATCGTTGTGGGCAGAAAGGAAAATTATTACAAACATTACAAAGGGCATTTTGACTCTGTTACAAAGTCTTGGGGTTTTGTTTATTTTACGACACACTTCAAGTAAGTTATTCTAAGGAAATATTTATGGGCACATAAAAAGCACAATGTAAGAGTGCACATCACAGAACTATTAATAATAGCAAAGGTTTGGTAACAAGAATATGGGGCTGGAAAACTTCACAGAGGGCCTTGATGTAGCAGAGTATCAAACAGCAATTTAAATGATGTTATAGAAAAATATTGTTATGAAAAATAGGTGCACAATATGGTATGTATTGAAAAATTGCACTACACAAAATTAAATATGCAAAAAGATATTTTGTTTTTAAAATATCTGTTTCAGGACATAATCAGATTGGGAAAATATAAACCAACATTTTAATAGCATTTATCTCTACATTATTAGATTATATGCAGTTTATTTTCTCCTCTTGACTTACCTGTATTTTCTCACAATTTTATAACAAATTTATCTCATTCCTCAAATTGAACCATGTGAAACATTTTGAATAATTGCATTCTTTTTATCACAAGCATTTAAATAAAATCCCTTTCAGTCCCATCCTGATCCTCAGCTTTGAACCGTTTCATTCTGCAGAGGGGGAAAAGTTGAGAATTTATCTCTAGAGTCCTTAGGAATTTTCTCTATGTAAGTCAGCACAGATTTGATTGGGCATCCAATATAAACTTGACTCCATGGCCCTCCTTCTCTGTCCTAGTTCTCATGTGAATACATAAAAATATGACCCTCCAGAATTATTTTACATTTCAGCAGAAAGTAATGGTTTCAGTGGAGCTGTCCTAACAGTGCTCTTGTATGACTTGCTTAACAACTCTTTAACAACTTGCTTAATTGAAAAAGGAAAGAAAAAAAATAAAGAATAGTGCTGGTTTGGAAATACTTTTAGAGATTGCTGTCTCCAACTGTGCTTGTTCTCGCTGTCTGTTATGGTCCATTAGTTAAACATGGTGCTCAACAGTCAGGCGGTTGTTGATATATTTGGCCACACTGAAAATGTGATCTATATTTAGAAGGAAGTGGATGCGTCATTCCATGGGGGCATAGGTTTTCTGAAAGTGATTGTTCTTTAACAAGAAAGAGTTAGATAGGTCATTGAACCTTAAATTCTCACTAAGAGTCTGAATGTTTTTAATTTTTCTCATCTGAGGGTTTTTTTTTTTTTTTGGTGATTTTATTGGAATTTTAGATTAATCGTTGGACTTATTCTCAGAAGCAACCAGTACTAACTGAAAAGAAATGCAAACCTGGCTGTTTCTGACTCTTGAGGGTAAAATTAGTAATAACAAGAAAAATGGAGAGACTTGTTATGTGAACATATTTCTTTATTGTTCATCAATCACAGTTTTTAGTGTTTTCATTTGTAACCTGCAAGTTTAAAAACAAACATAGGAAAGAACCTCGAATCTTAAGGCTCTTTTTCTGTTTCTCTTCCTTATATTCATCAATTAATCTGCCTACCTGCCTATCTACCTTTATGTCTCTACACACACATACACACATATGTGCCATATTTAGACTGTATATTTATAGTATATATACATATTTATACATAATACAGTCTCTTTATATATGTAGTCCTGAAGAAAGGATTTGAATATATTTCATCAAATAAAATACTAAAATATTTTGGACATAAAAGGGCATAAAGTCTGAGACATGGAATGTCTTGTAGTGTCCAGCTGAGTCCTAAATATACTCAGTGATAGGATTTCAAGCGTTTCTCTTGGGAAGTGATTCCATTATCTAATAGTTTTCATTGGGAGGAAATTCTTCCCGATAGGCTTAATGTTCCTCCTCTCAACTGATTCCATTAAACCTAATTACCGCTTCCTAAAGCTGAGCAATTCCCCCCTATTGGCATTTACCCTGTTTTAATAGTGGAAGACAACAATTAGCTCTTCAGCTGTCATCAAATCAGTATATTTTAAACTCTTTTGATGTTTCTTTTTAAATGGCATACATACATGCGTATATATATGCGTATCATACATACAGCTAGTCACCAAATTTGCATTAGTGTTTATGTAATACTGAAATCATATCAGTATTTCAGATGTGCTTACATGATAAGACATTATTGACTTTTCTCTAATAAATTCTTTATGTCCAAAGGTGGCCACTAACAATATAGTGGCCTTCACTCACATTTTATAAAAATGAGTTATAGGTGACAAGTCACAGCTTAACAATCTCTAGCCTCCGTGAAAGTTTGCTTATGTCTATAGTTTGGGCTGGTGAAGATTCCAAGAATAAATGCCTCCAACCCCATTCATTTCCATCAAGAAAGGGAATTTTGTTCTATGGGGGAGATAGATGTTTTTACTTACTCTCTGGAGAGGGGTGTTTAAAATCACTTTAGGTTGTTGGAATCTAGCCTTCACTGTCATGGCAGGAAGCTCAGTGATTTTTAAATTATTTACAAGTAAAATTCCCCCCCGCCCCCAACCACTGTAGTTTTTATTTTTAGAGCGTCCAGTGTAGGATTTTAATGCTGAGAAAGTGAGGCTGTGCTCGCTCTTGTCGTCTTCTTCCCTCTCTTCCTTTCACCTTCTCTCTCCTCCCCTCCCCTCCCAGTGCTCCTCTCCTTCCCATTTCCTTTCCTACCTCAAATCTATTACTCACCGCCACACCTTTTTTCCTTCTTTATCTCTGATTTTTCCCAGTTCTCTCTTAATGACGTTTACTTGTGAGCCTCAAGCTTCATATTATTGTTCAGTTTTTGGGTATTCTCCATACTAGGGGCTCCTTCCTGGGCCTGTTAATGTTGAGCTTCAGGTCTGAAAGAAGGATCTTTCTTCTTGCCCTCAGATCACTTCTGTAGCATAGCGTGGCTTGCATACTAGATGAATCTGGACTACATGGAAAAGATTTCCCAAAAGTGTCTTAGGACTGATTGTGCTCCTCCCAAATTCATATGTTGAAGTCCTAATCCTCATCTTGATGGTATTTTTAGGCGGGGCCTTTGGGAGGTAATTAGGCTTAGATGAGATCATCAGGTTGGGGACTATGTGATGGGATTAATGTCCTTCAAAGGAAAGGAAGAAACACCAGAGCTTTCTCTTCAGCTCAGGTACTGAGGAAAGACCATGTGAGCACACAGCAAGAAGTTAGGAAGAATACCCTCACCAAGAACCAAATTTGCTAGTACCTTCTTCTGAGATTTCCCAGCCTCCAGAACTGTGAGAAAATGAATGTCTGTTGTTTACGCCACCTCGTCTATGGTGTTTTCTTGTAGCAGCGCAAACTGACTAAGACAAAGTATCTTCTTATCCAAGATTGGACTTTATATTTTTAATTATGTTAGTATTTAATAATCCCCAAATTCTACAACTTCCATATAACAAAAAAAATTGAATTCAATACAATGACCTTATAAGGATTTTGTTTATAATAACCTTCTTTAAAATATATTCAGTAACATCGTTCTACTTAGAAATAATTTTAAAAATACAATGATGTCTTAGGTATGTTTACTTTATTTATTTATCAATTTTTAATTTTCTTTTTTTTTGAGAAGGAGTCTCTCTCTGTTGCCCAGGCTGGAGCGCAGTGGTGCAACCTTGGCTCACTGCAACCTCCGCCTCCTGGGTTCAAGCAATTCTCCTGCCTCAGCCTGCCGAGTAGCTGGGACTACAGGCACACGCCACCACGCCCAGCTAGTTTCTTTGTATTTTTAGTAGAGACAGGGTTTCACCATATTGGCCAGGCTGGTCTCGAACTCCTGACCTCGTGATCTGCCCACCTCAGCCTCCCTAAGTGCTGGGATTACAGGCATGAGCCACTGCACCTGGCCCAGGTATGTTTATTTTAAGTGAAAATTGATTTGTTTTGTTTTGTTTTGTTTTGAGATAGGGTCTTGCTCTGTCACCCAGGCTGCTGGAGTGCTGCGGTACAATTCGGTTCCCTGCAACCTCAATCTCCTGGGCTAAGGTGATCCTCCCACCTCAGCCTCCAAAGTAGCTGGGACTGCAAGCACGCAACACCACACCAACTAATTTTTGTATCTTTTGTAGAGACAAGGTCTCAGTTTATTTTCAGGCTGGTCTCGAACTCCAGGCTTAAACCAGCCACCCATCTCTGCCTCCTAAAGTTCTAGGATTACAGGTGTAAATCACTGTGCCTAGCTGTCATTGTTTTTAATCATGAAATATTCAACTTTGTCTAGCCATCCTGGGATACTCTAACAACTTTGTTTTATAACTTATTAGATAATGGATTTGTGGAATCTGAAATTGAGGTCATAAGCAGAAATGACTAAAATATACCAGTCTTTCCCATATCTTTATTCGTTCATCTAGATATTGGAAATGTATCATTAAATTTAAAGGGGGGAGCTATTACTAACAATTAACTAAATTATTTCAACCAGAACCACCTAATAGGTATGTTAGCTGTCATTGCCAAATCAGCTAACAAGAAATAATTTTATTTCCACTTTATTGATTCAACAAATAATTTTCATATTTGCAATTCATATTTACATTCATAGATTCCTAGGATCTGTATTATTTGATACCTTGCTTGTGTCTGTGATTATGTCTTCATGTGTGCCTGTCTTTGCCCTTTCCTAGCTGAATGTTCTTGAAAAAAGTCATTTGGCCTTTTTGTGTCTGTTTCCTCATCAAGAGATGGAAAAATTCATAGAATCAAATGTGTGCGGTTGTTTCCAGAAATTTATATAAGTAAGCACTTTGAATACTACCAGACCATAGTAAGTTCTATGATGATGACGACAGATCCAGTTGAGAGCTCATTTGCTGGCGGCATCCTAAATAACTCTGCTTCACGGAAGAAAGGCTCTGCAATACCAAAGATTAAGTTCCTTAGTTTAATACTCAAGGAATCTGTTTACATGGTAAGTAAGGAAAAGAACAAAAACAAAACATAGTTTATACAAGGCCCATTCAATCAGTCTTATCTTTTCAATTTCAAGTCTATCCCCTTTAAGTTTCCATGACACAAATATCAGCTGACATACACACAAGGTGACTCATCTTCCCATTAAACAAGGTTGAGATGAAAAACAAACAAGCATACAGCTGGAATGTGGCACGTGGGTCAGAGCCTTCTGAGTCCAGTTGGGAACTCAGCAGAGATCAGAATGATCTTCAAAAACCAACAACCAACTGGCACATACCTCCAGGCATGCTTGAAGTCTATGGGGCCAAACGGTAGAGTATTCTGGCAGAGCCAAAAAGTCTCCTTTGATGACGTAGAAAGGAAAACTTTCAAAGAAGTTATGCAAGTCAGAGGAACACAATGCATCCACTGTGTGCACCCTGGGGCTGCCCATGCACACATAATTTCTATATTTTTGTCTTCCGTAAGCTTCAGCATTGATGATGAACATTATTTCAAGTAAATATCCTGCTACTTTATCTTTGTAAAGACATCCATAGAGAATATAAGTTGTTATTTTTTGTTCATTTTTCTGGTTAGAAAAGGCATTTCCATTTTAATGGTCAATTATTATATTCTGAATTTGCCACAAGTCTCCTTTTCATATTTCAATCCTAGTTTTTTTTTAAATTCTTAAGATAAATAGAAAAGTCAAGGTTAGAAAATGTTCAAAACAATTGCTCACCTTATAAAATCTCATTAGGGAAGAGTTTTGTTCATTCCATACTGTTGACATTTCTCAATTTCAGTAATCATTAATATTTTTTAAAGCAGCCAGCAGATATGTAAAATATTCCTTTTAGATACTATTCCCATCAAAGACAGATTTCAATTACCTCTTTCACTCTTTGTGTCATTTCCCTATTATTTTGAAAATATTACTAATGCCTTCAAGTTCATTTGTATTCTGTAAGATTCTCCTTGTATCCAAGCAACTCCTTCTGAAAAAATAATTTGTTTTTTTTAACAAGAGATATATTCAGAACAAAACCCTGCATATACTTATAATTTTTGGTAATAATTTTCATGGTACTAATTCCCAGGAAAGGGATTTGCACTCTAGGAACAAACAGTGATTTCCTTTGAAAGCTTCTCTGCTGTATGTCACTACAGTTATCTAAACAATTTAGATGTCCCTTTCTTGACTAAACTTTTAAAAAATGTTGATTCTGTTCTGTTTTTAGAAATGATACACATCATCAGATAATTTGTAAAATGGAAAATATATGAAAAAATAAAAACTGCCTTAAGTAACCATGGGATAATCAAGGTGGTAGTAGACTGCCAAATGAATTATACAAACTCCAGAATGACTTCAGAATTAGGCAGATAGCCAAAGAATCCATGGGGCACTTTGATGAACTCAAGGGAATTCTTATATTTGTCTTTCCTGAGAAAACCGTTGGGAATGATTTCACTTCCATTTTTTTTTTTTAAATATAAAGCATACCCTTCAGAGTGGCACATGCAGAAATATTTTTTACATATGTATGTTTACTGTAAAGTACACAATACGCCTATGAGAACAACTATAGCTAATAGTTTAAAGGACTGTGCGTGGGGTGAAGGGAGGAATGTGTGGCTGGAGACTTAGTTTGGCATGACTGAGAAGCACCCAAGCGGAGTAAGGACGGGTGCATCGGCTGTAGCCAGGAGGCTGCCCTGGCACTCCATCATGACATTCAGAGTCAGGTAACTGAAGTCTTCTCATCAGCAGAAAGAGGATAACAGTAGTAATCTCTCTCTCATAATATTGTTATAAGAATTGCATACATTTATATTCACAAAATAAGTAAAATGCTTTAAATAGTGTCATCATTACGACCTATGCAGGCATTTTACCTTAATTGACTTTATTTTTGTTTTAGAGCAGTTTTGGGTCCACAGGAAAATTGAGTAGAAAGTAGAGTTTCCATATTCCCCCTGCTGTCACGCATGCACAGCCTCCACCATGATCAACGTTCCCCAGTCTGGTTTACTATGGGTGAATCTACATTGACACATCATTGTCACCTAGAATCTACGTTTACATTACGCTTCACTCTTAGGTTGTACATAATGAGTTTTGACAAATGTATGATGGCATTTATTTTAATAATGAAAATGGTTTGGTTGTTAGGGACTAGATTGTGACACTTTTGTTACAAATATGAAGAAAGCTGAAACATTGTTAATGAAATTCCTTTCTATAAGAAAACTATAGGCCGAGCATGGGGGCTCATGCTTGTAGTCCCAGCACCTTGGGAAGCCACATGGGGCAGAACACAAGGTTGAGAGATCAAGACCATCCTGGCCAACATGGTGAAACTCCATCTCTACTAAAAATACAAAAATTAGCTGGGCGTGGTGGTGCTCGCCTGTACTCCCAGCTACTCATGAGGCTGAGGCAGGAGAATTGCTTGAACCTGCGAAGCAGAGGGAGGTTGCAGTAAGCTATGCCACTGCACTCCAGCCTGGAGTGCAAAAACAAACAAACAAAAAGAACTACAGAAAATGTGCAGGAACTACAAACTGGTAGATCTCCCTCCAGTCCCTGGACTGCCCACTGGAAGTTATGATGAAGACAGTCATTTGGTGGTTATACTTGCATGATCTAATGAAGGAAAGAAAATGTGGTTTCTGTAAGAGGAAATCATGTAACTGAGCCGTGATGGCTCTTTGTCAGGTCATGACAAAGGGAGAAAGAAGTGGAAACAATTTAAACTTTAGAAAAAGTAAAAAGTCTTTATGTAGTAAAAATAAAATTTTGCTGTTATGGTATCTTGTAGGAGGCACCAGTGACATTTTGCTGAATTTCTTGTGGTGAATTCTAAGAAAAATCAAAAGCTATTATTTTAAAGGAAAGGAGAATGCTGGCATGGAGCTCATTGCCTGGAAGGAAAAGAGGTTGAAAACATAAATAGAGAAAAATCACTTTGGGTAAATTAATAAATCACTGATTTAGTTTAATGTACAGAAGACAGAGTTAGTAGGCTGGGAATGGTGGCTCATGCCTGTAATCCCAGCACTTTGGGAGGCCGAGGCAGGTGGATCACTTGAGGTCAGGAGTTTGAGACCAGCCTGGCTAACATGACGAAACCCCATCTCTACTAAAAATACAAAAGTGAGCCAGGCATGGTGGTGTGTGTCTGTAGTCCCAGCTACTCAGGAGGCTGAGGCACGAGGAGAATCTCATGAACCCGGGAGGCAGAGGTTGCAGCTGAGATTGCATCACTGCACTTCAGCCTGGATGACAGAAGGGAGACTCTGTCTCAAGAAGAAAAAAAAGACAGAGCTGGTTATTTGCACCCTAGTGTTGTATCTGTACAAATAAAACTCATGTTTTTATCTTTCATGTAGATACCTCTCCACAGGCTACCACATGAGCCTACAAAATGTTCCTCGCCTCAGTCAGCCATATAAAATAGGCCTAGTTCAGACAGTGTTCTAAAAAGGAAACTACTAACAAAAGGGGCTTGGGTTCCTTGGGATATCAAAAATCAAATTAGCTTAATTCTATTATAATTGCTTATTTAAATTGGCAGGGTCCCCCTTAGAATTGGAAATGTTCATTAATTTATTAAGCAAATATTTATTGAGCACCTACTACATGCCAGGTGGTCACAAGTTTAAAGGTAAGCAATATAGACAAAGCCCATGCCCTCTTCTAGCTAATAGAAAATAAATACTGGATGAAAGAATAAAAGAGAATTATGTGCATGTTACACACGACAAACATAAATATATGTAACAGCTTTGGAATGTTCTCTGAGGAAATTCTGATATAACTTACCCATTTTTCGCCATTAAGCACGTAGTGAAGACACAGCCTGACTAGTAAGACTGTCTTCTGATGTAATCCAGGTTTCTTTTCTTGTATCGACCTGTAGGTGTGAACATGTGTTGCATGGGTTGTGTATATTCGTGTGCATGTGAGAGAGCATGTACACTTTTGTGTCATTTTTCTCAAAATGTAGCACGTGAACTGGAATTGAAGAAGAATTAGAGCTTTTGATTATTTGCATTACTTTCTTGGTCTTTACATATGCGACCGTTCAAGGCTTAAAAAAGTTTGGTCTTTTTAGTACAGATTGTGCAGGAGGCTTTCCTTCCTTATAATATGTTATGTGACATGGGGCTCATTTGCTTTCCCTGTTATCCCAGGAAATGCTAGCTTCTTTCTTGTGAGTATTCTGTGTCCTGCGTTTCCCACTGTGCAGCAGTGTAAGGAGAGGAGGGCAATGTAAACTTCTTTGAGAATGACTTCCTGACTGATTGGAGTCTGGGAAGAAACAGGATCTGGAGCTTTGCACAGCACCAGGACTCTGCCTGCGAAACATTATTAAATCCACTGTTACCTTCCTCCCTTTCACCCTTCCCCCAGGACTCCAAGGTGGTGTTCCCACTTAACTCTTTCATGCCCAATAGTATGTAGGGCGCACTACCAATGTCTGCAATGAATCATATGTTTTCTGAATTATTATTTTGATCACTTATATCCTTTCTTGTTAAAAATGACTGTGCAGTTCTTAAAGAGGAAACGGGTGAGGGAAGAAAGCTGCAGTTTAGAGGAACTATGTCGTCGTTTTACTTGTTTTCTTTGATGTAATCATCACATTTAACATTTCCTTATAATTCACATTTTAAAGAAAACAAACCCAAGGCTCAGAGAGGTCAACCAATTTACACACATGGCATGGCTAAGAAGTGGCAGGGGCTGGACTAGAATCAAGGCATTTCTGACCCAGAGCCAGTGATTTTTCTACTACATACAGTAAGTTCCACCAAGTGGAAAATTAAGGTCTTAATCATACCAGCCAAAAACCCTGCATTAATTATAATGAACGTTTTATGCAGGATAGTTTTCGGGTCTGAATCATGTGCATTGTTGCCATACATTTTTATTTTATTTTTTTTACTTTGTGTAGAGACATCAGGGTTTATTAACCACTGCATCCAAGACTGAAGATCAGATAGTTAAAAAAAAGATAATGTTTAAATTCATGAATGTGTAAATATTTGTTTTAGAGTACATGGAGATAGTCTTTTTTTCTTTCTTTCACCTAACCTTTCTTCCACATCTTAATTACACATTTTTTTTTATTGAGGCAACAAATTCCTTCCTCCTTAGATCCGTGCCCCACAACAACCCAGAGCCCAGAACATAAACAAAGACACATTTGGAAGCTCCTGCAGAGAGACCTATATCCAAAATCAGCAGATCCTGCAATTTGCTATTTCCTCCTCCCCCCTCTCCCCAGATGCAGGCTTATGTAAGCCTCCCTGAGGCAATGCATGTATGGTTTTAGGGAGAGGATTGAAATTTCGGCTAGTGCTGTTAGTATTAGATGGCTGTAAATGAATAAATGGATAATAACAGTTAGGAAGCTCACTGACGGTATTCCAAGTATTAATAAATGAGTGCAATTGACACAGTTTGACACCAACACTTTGGAATTTATGACATGTAAAAGGGGAGGATATGAATCTGCTGCTTTCAACTTTTTAATATAATTGGGATGCCTGAAGCCATTATACCATCTGTAAGCTTCCCGTATTAGCCCTGATTTGCTCCTGAATGTCCACAAAGCCTGGGACTTCATATAAAAGTTTAAAAATGAGTTCAGCATTGTAGCTTTTCTTTCAATACCTGAAACTTGTTACAGCATGTGCTGCTATTTCCAGGCAGTTTAGTATCATTAAAGCAAACACCATATAAACCTGACTTCCTATTTTAACATTGTAGAATTCTATATTAAGTGCCATGAACAAAGAAACACATCAGACGAGCACTTTTTCCTTCAAAATGAAAAACTCTCTTAACCAGGATGTTCCAAACCCTCCCAAAATGGAATTGTTTTCAGCGTGTTCATCTTTTCCACCTCCCTACTGCTTTTTAAAAGTTTCGTGTCCATTTTTGGTGACAATTTATTATTTGAAGTCATCTTCCAAGGGCAGGAAATATCTTTGTAGAAGAGAGTCTGAAATAAACTTCATGTGCAAAACAAACATATCACAGACCAGTAGAGACAGTTCCTAAGCAGATTGTGTTCTAAAAGTTTGCCTGAAAGAATGCTGTTTGGAGCCTGGAACATATTTTTCATAGAAACATTATAGATGGCTATTAAGTTCTAAGGTCTGTGCTTTGAGGCCACGTGACCTGTGAAGCAGTTGGACTGCAACACTGGATTTTTTTTATACCACTTTGTGATAATTTAGGAAGCTATTGTGGTAACATCACATATGATAACATTGAATCTAGAGCTACTGCATAGCATCATGAGCATGATAGTTTAACTAGGTTCCAGTCACAATGATCTCCTTGTTATTTCTCATCAAGGAGGGAAGACTGGTATGGGCATACAAATTAGGACAGCATGTGTGTTTAGTGATGACTGTAGTCTGTGCAAGGATCAAATCAATATCAAGTCATGCAGTTTGGAGTACCCCTCTCCTCCCACTTTTTAAAATATACATGTTTAAGTAAGAGTCTTACAGCGTCCACATTTTTTGTTGGGTCTTTGTTGTGATTCATCACCATATTCTCCTGGGACAACACATGTCTTGAGAGGAACATATGGATAACGCACAGCTGGTACATTCCTTCCCTACCTTTACTTGAATTGCACTGTGCTTCTCTAGGGTTCGCTGCACCCTCTTTTTCCTCTCCCCCTCTTCCCACTCAGTGATAGGGTCTAGGGTTGTAGAACACACCAGACAGCTAATCTTGATTTAAGCAGACTACTTAAGGGGGTCTGATGCACACTAAAACACGACTCACTGGACTGGAACGTGTGCATATAAAAGGTATCCTGGTCCCTATTGCTTCACCAACAGTCAGCTAATTTGTTGTTGGCCTATTCCTCCTTCTACATTTTCCACTGTCATACATTCTTCGGCTGCTGTGACTGAACGTGTTGGGAGAGCAAGCTTTCTTCCCTTAGACATCCTGTAAAGACGTACGCCCGGTTCAGAGACTGCTTTGGTCTGACTTCATTACTTGTAGTTTCCTATGGTAAAAGACCGAAAACCATCCTTTCCTATATTTGCCGTCTTCACCATTTATACTCAAGATGGGGGTTAGAAGCCAAAACATAGATAATGAAAAGAATGATACATTTTTGAGTGGTTGAAGACTAACACACATGTTTGATTACCTTTCTAGCTGTAGTAAATCAGCAAATCTGTTTCTGGACAGGAGAAGGTTGAATAGCCCAGGTGAGTAAAAGCAGGCTACTGAGCATTGCTCTGGGATTTGGATCAGTAGGAGCCCAATCATATCTCAGAACGGGGCAGTAGGAACATCAGAGTTTGTGGAGAAAAGGGCATGGGGGAAAGATATCTTACTAGTTTTTGAGCCACCTTTGACTTTTACAGGCAATTCTGGTGATGGCTTAGAAAGAAAAGAGGAAGCTGGGGAGAAAGTTCCGTCTTTTTAGAGAACACATAAATAATCATGTATGGGATGCTGGTAGAAATATGGATATTAAGGATGATTTTGATGATGCTTCAGACAGAAATGAGTTTTCCCAGAGGCCACTTTTAAAGATCCAAGGATTCTCCCTCTTGGCCATGTCTCAGCTAGCCTTAAAGCACTCAGAGTCCAACATGTCAACAAAGAAAATTTATGGCGATTTTACTAATCGTAGAGACAATTTAGGTAAAGAGGAGTCAATTAAGTATTTGTAATATTTGCTTTAAACAGCAGCAGCAAAATTATTTTAGTGGATCACAGTTAACATTACAAAGAGACTAGAACATAATGAAATATATACAAGTGGTACAAATTAGATTTATTTTATGGATATTTCTCCTCCCTCCCTCCCTCCCTCCCTCCCTCCCTCCCTCCCTCCCTTCCTCCCTTCCTCCCTTCCTCCCTTCCTTCCTTCCCTTCCTTCCCTTCCTTCCCTTCCTTCCCTCCCTTTCTCCTCCCTTCCTCATTCCTTCTTTCCTTCCCTCCCTCCTTCCTTTTCTCTCTTTCTGGTACAAATTTGTATTCTCAATCATGATGTGTGATGGTTAATTTTATGTGTCAACTTGACTGGAACACAAGATGCCCGGATAGCTGGTTAAACATTATGTCTGTATGTGTCAGTGAGGGTGTTTCTGGCAGAGATGAGTATTTGAATTGGTAGAATGAGTAGAGCATATGGCACTCCCCAAGGTATGTGGGCCTCATGTAATTTGTTGAGGGCCTGAATAAAACAAAAAAAGATGAAGAAATATTGAGTTAACTCTGGCTGACTGCTTGAGCAGGACATCTGTGTCCTCCTGGTTCTGGTGTTCCTGGTTCTCAGGCATTCAGACTTGGGCTGGAATCTCTAGCACTGGCTATCTAACTTCCAGGCCTTCAAACTACGCCACTAGTTTTCCTGGGTATCCAGCTTGTAGATAGCAAATCATGGGACTTCTCAGCTTCCTTAATCATGTGACCCAATGCCTTATGGTAATTATAATACAGTAACCTCCCCCTTATCCACAGGGAAATATGTTCTAAGACACTTGGTGAATGCCTGAAATTGTGACTAGTACTGAACCCCACGTACACTATGTTTTTTCCTATACTTACATACCTACGCTCAAGTTTAATTTATAAATTAAGCACAGTAAGAAAGTAACAATAACTAATAATAAAATAAGTAAAAGATAACATACTATAATAAAAGTTACGTTAATATTGTCTCTATGTCTCTCAATCTTATTGTACTATATTCACCCTTCTTGTGATGTTGTGAGATGACGAAATGCCTGTTTCTGAGATGAAGGGAGGTGAATGGCATAGGCATTACGATGCAGCATTTGGCTACTATTGAAACTAAGAACTTATGAATTGTTTATTTCTAGAATATTCTATTTAATATTTTGAATTACAGTAGGCTGCAGGTAATGAAAACCAAGGAAAGCAAAACCAAAGGAGAGGGGACTACCGTAATAATAATAATAATAATAATGATAATAATAGATTCTGGAAGAGTTTTGAGGTGCATGCAAGCAAAAGTCAATATTTTTGTGAAAAGAGTTTTAAAGCCAACTCTGGTAAGACCTCAGAAACAGAAGAGGAAAGCCGAAGACAGATGTTCATCTTCTCATAGAACATTTAAATAATAATGTAAAGAATGTTGGTAGAAATATGGTATTCATCTGCAAATCAGGAAGTTGGCCTCCCCCAGAAATTGACTTGGCTGGCACGTTGATCTTGGACTTTCCAGCTTCCCGAACTGTGAGAAATGAATTTCTGTTGTTCAAGCCATCCTGTCTATGATATTTTTGTTATAGCAGCCTGAACTGACTACGACACAGTGTAAAATGCATCTGTTACTAAAAGTCTTGGTCAAAAAGTTAGAAAGCTATTGGTCTGCACTTATGGTTTATTTCAGATGTATAGAGTTGGAAATATTATAGACATGGGTTAGAGAAATAGGGTGTACAGATACAGATTATATTCTCTCAGGTTATATTTCTGCAATGAGGGCTAGCCCCCTTTTGGGGACAGTGGCTGCTAGATTTAGGTCATGTAATTAAGTGTCTAAACTACACACAGGCATCCATAAGATAAAACATTTATCCTGTAATGTCGTGCCGTCTCTGTAAAAACAAAACTCTTTGTTAAATCAACAAGCAGCACTATTAAGCAATTAAATCATTATAAAAATAATACTCAATTAGAAAATACTTAAATAAATATACCAGTATAATTAGAAACCTTCTCATTAAACTTCAATTATCTTTAGCCTAATCCCAATTTTTTTTTTCCCACAAATCAGAAGCTTTCGATAGGAATCATTTCATTTCCCCTTTGGGCTTGTCTACCATTTTTGTATTTAGCTTTCTTCTTTTATGCCTTTTTTTCCCCTCGAAAATCTTCGTGGTTTTCTTTTCTGCATGACCTTTTGCTATAATCAGAATAAGAGAAATTTGAATCCCCTGTGATGGCCTTTTTCTAATAATGAGTAATTTTCTTCCATATAACTACTTTTTTCCTCTCAGTCCCCTTTGAAGCCTGAAGCAAGTATAAAAGCTAATTTGAAATTAGCATACAATTGGGTTCCTTATTAGTATCTATAGTCATTTTTGTAGATGTATGTTTGGCCTGGGTCATGGACCCCCGACAGAAAATTGCTTTTTTTTTCTTTTAAAGGCCCAACCTCATATTTCTTTAGAACATATTAAAACATTGCTTAAAGCATAACATGCTGTTTAAGCAGAGATATGAATTGATATCTTAATAGTTAATGCACTAAACAATCTTCCTTTTTATTCTAGATGGCTTTCAAGGAAATAGTAAATCACTCTAAACACATACCTTTCAAAATTAATGGTAAAATACTTCATGGTAAATATGTCTTGATCAAGTACAACCTTCTATGGGGAAGGCATTTCAAAATAGCATTGGTATGTAGAAAATGTCAGTTATTACACCAAGCTTTTTCTTTAGAAGATTCTTCTTGAATTATCTATATACATATTTTAACGGTGACATTTAATTTTAGCCAACTCAGTCACTAGTTCCTATATCAGGAAATTTTACCCTGGGGTTCATTTACCATCTAAAATTTTATGTGCAATGCATGAGTATTTATCTGGGGAAAGCGGCTAGAGTTTTTTATGACTTCATTTTTTAATGAAGTATAATATATAACAATGCATAGACCTTTAAAGGTGATTTCTAAGAGTCATGTTAATTGTATACATTTGTGTAGCGACAACTGAAAACAATACATGAAAGATGTTCATCCCCCAAAGTTCTCTTGGGGCCTTTTCTAATCAATTTACCATCCACCACCCAGTGCAACTGCTTACTGATACTTATCACTATACATTATTTTTGCCTATTCTTGAACCTCCTCTTAATGAAATCGTATAGTAACACTCATTGGTGTCTAGTTCATCATATTATTGCTTCAGTCAATAGTTGGCTTCTCTTTAATGTTGAGCAGTATTCTCCCATGTGACTATAACACAATTTGACTATGCTTTCATCTATTCATGGACCTTTGGCTTGCTTTAGCATATTATAAATAAAGTTGCTGTGAACACTCTTGTCCGTGTCTTTTTGTGGACATTATCTTTTAATTTGGGGGGAGTAAGTAACTAGGAGTAGAATTGCTGGGTCATCAGATAGGTATTTTAACTGTATTAGAAACAGATCTGCAGCTTTTAATGAACTCTTAAAGGGACCTTGCATTTCAAAACTTACAGAAGCCCTGCTTTTAAGGCATCTATACAAATGTTTTTATTTTTAAATTTTTTCTTATTTCTCTTTAAGGCTCCGTTACAGACTCAATTCGGTGCTAGACACTGCCATATGTCAACAATGCATTAGGCTATCAGTAAAAGTTGAAATTATTTAAAAATAGTTTTTGTAGATATTTGGATAGTAGATTAATCACAATAGCTAAATTCCACTAGAATATACATTTTATGAGGGTAGAGACATTTCTCAGTTCACTACTGTAACCCAAGCATCTAAGATGTTATCTGCATGGATTAGTTCAATAAATATGTGCTAAATGGAGGAATGAAGTATTAGCCATATGTTGGGAAACATTCTAATCACATTTTATATACTGTTTCTCTGAATCCTTACAGCCAATCTTTGAGGTAATTCCTTTTATTATTCCCTTTTAAGTGAAGAAATTGGGCACAGAGAAGTTAGGCAATATACCCATTGTCACATAGCAAATAAGGCAGCATTTGAATACAAGTAGTGTCCTTCCAATGCCATAACTCTTAGCCAGGGAATTCAGAAAAACTACATACTGCTCATGTGTCTCCTGCATTTAAAGTTTTATTTCAAGAAGCCAAATAACCTTTTACTGTTTTTTATTTGTGTCACTTTTGAAGGAAAAGTCCTCAGGAAGAAATTCCGTGGATTGGTTTAGGATGGTGACCATCATTTTCTCTCTTACAATTAACTGGGCTTTTCTGCACATTCTGATTTGTTTCCATAATGAGAGTTAAGGTCCCACTCCACTCGTGTTATAGATAAAAGCCACGGGAGTCTTATGCATACCACCTCTGGATACTTTTTACTTATTTTTGTTTTCACTCACATTAGGTTAGGCTGAAAGTTCTAGTGTTTTTTAGAAGTAACTCTGAATCCAAATGCATGATTACTGTTGTAAGCTCTGCCTTGTGTGGCCCTTCATGGTGTCATACAGCTTAGGACACGGTGATGAGATGGCATTGTTTTGACAATTGTTAGCCATTCCTTATTTGCAAGTTTTTTTGTAATGTGCGCTTCTGTCTTAGTCTTGTCATGACCGCTGTGGTCCCTTCTAGCTAGCAGAGAAGTTGAGGACAGGCTAGTGTGTTCTAATGAGGTGGCTTTGTCAACAGAGTTGGCGTTTGCTTAAACTCTGAAACAAATCACCTCTCACTATCTGCAACATTTCCTCAGAGCTGAATTTATGCCTCTTTTTATCTTGATAGGAAAATACAAACAAAAGATTCTAATTAATAGTTATCTCAGCGTAGCCAAACCAGAGCCAAATACATCTCAAAATGGCATTTGTTGATGAAATCTCTCCTCCCGGTTATATTTGAAGGAGACTCTCTTTCTAAGACACATGACCTCAAATCTCTCCACTGTATCGTGCAATGCTCAGCAGCCTTCTGTGAGTACGCTGGTGGCAGTTCTTTCTGGAATGAGCCAGAGGCAAACAAGCTTTTGAGGCTGGAAAACAGTGACCAGAAATTGGTTCATAAACCTGCAACTGATAATCATACATGCTTTTGCCACCAGCATTGCAAATTCTGCATCACAATTTATGTTGTCTTACATCTTTTTGGCAGCACGTCTTAACTATATATAAAATATCTGTAGCAGGAAAAAACTTATCAGTCCTTATCTTTTTAGCTTTGCTAATAAAGATAGTAGAACTGAGATTCTATGAAATTATGTCCAGTTTCTTTTCCGAAGGGTAAAAAAGCCAAACAGCCTGGAGATAATGAATATGTCTTCCCAAATGGCAATTATAGCAGGTCTTTCTTAAGCAGCAGTCTCAGATAAAAGGTCTATGAATCAAACAAATAACTTCTATTTAAAAAAAAAAACTAGCTACTCCCTCTTTTCTATAGAATAGTCCTGAAAATAAAATCAGGGCTGTTCATTTTACTTAATACTGTCTAACACCAAACAAGATTACAATTCCTTGCCTGGCTGTGATCCCCTGTGATTCCAACTAGCTCTGTGAAAGCACAAACCTGTTTTGGCATTTCACGTTTCTGCTGCTTCATCAAGGCCAGCTCCTTCACTGCAGGCTCTTACGACAGCACATACTTCTCTCAACGACCATGTTTTCAGTCCGCGTTTCAGCAGAAGACTCTCATCTTGTGATTTTTCCGATGCCATACCAAATATAGATTTTGCTGACACTTCCCTGATTTTCTAGGATTTAAAACATTTCAAACAAACTTTTGAAGCAAATGATGACAATGTGTTTTTTAAGCTTATGTAACCCATCTCGGTTATTTCAGACTCAAGATGGAATCCTAGCCCTGTATCAAATAGAAAACAAAACAAAACAAAAGCCAGTTTGTTGTTTTAGTCATCAGAGTAGTACTGTTTTCACGTATTCAGCCTCATTCTCCTACCACATAGGTAAACAGACGAGCAAAAGTGAATATGGATGTTTTAAATTAAAGGCATTCAGGTGGTGTTTTTTCTCGAGTTTTTGAATGTATTGTCTAATACACTGAATATTTGTGCAGTGAAATGGAGAGACTTGATGAGAGGCTGTTGTCAGCTTTAGCCTGGGGATAGAGATGTGACCAAGTATACTTTTCTCAGGTGACTCTCCCCTTAGGGGGAGGACTGTGTGTAAGAACTGCTGAGAGCCAGAGGCAGAGATCTGAGCTGGGAGATTTAAGACCATGGTTGACTACACATGTAAAACAAAAACAATAATTCACCAGGCATTTCTTCCCAACAACACAAACCTTAAAATATTTAACAACAACAAAAATCAACATTTACATACTGGATAATTTAACTTTTGATGTGTAGATATAGGTTTTATGTCTGGAATTATTTAAATTTGTGGGATATAAGATGATACTTTTAGTAGAGTTGTCTTAAGTGCAAATAAAATTGAGCAAAAGTTCAATAAAAGTACTTATACAGCAATTTAAGGTAATAAGTATTTTTACGTAGTTGTCTTTTCTGTTCTTCCCATAAGACATTGACATAAATCTAAATTACTATCCCCAACTTATACCTGAGAATCCTGAGATTCACTTACCCAGAATACAGCCGATAGTGGTGGTGTCAGTTTCTCTAGTTAAACCCATGATTCCCTTGGAGGGGTCATATTCTAAACCTCTGTGTCGTATCCTCCATTTTCTTTCTTCTTGCCTACAATGTTTCTTGCATTTCAGAAATACTTTCTTCCATCTCTCCTAAAATTAAAGACTTTAGAACTAGTTCCTAAGAAGTTTATATTATGTACAGGTGTATATGCTGGTGGTGATTGTGGGTATGAGACAAAAGTCTTTGTTTTCTGTGTTTATAACATGAGCATTTTGAAGAATGGATGCAGCATAAAATGCTACTTCAGCTTTTTATGTAGAGATAATGAATTGGAGCATATATGGTTATCATGGCTATTTATAATCATCCCTTTATACCCTTGAAAAACAATCACAAAACAATAACTTACCACATATTCAACGTTTTCTAATGTACTGAGTCAATGTAAGTTTGCTGAAGTCAACTAGTGTGCAATCTAATTAGAGCGCTACCCTATATCTCAACAGTTAATACAGAAACGCAGAGCACATGATTATACAGCATATGCAGAATATATGATTCTGAATGATATAGGGTGGCACTACAATTAGATTGCACGCTAGTTGATTTCAGGAAATTTACATTCAAATTAAAGCCTTGTGTCTTTACGGCCTGAGCCAGAAGGGAGCCAGGCCCTGCCACAGATCAGTCCACCTGGGCTTGCCAGGCACAGGGGACTAACGCCATAATAGTGCAACTTGAGTGGTAGAGATGGTGGATGAGGTTAAAAGTTTGGCACCAGGGATTTTCAGTTGGGCTAAATGAAGCACAGAGAGGTAAACTGGACTTTAACTGTGTCTTGAATCTGTCAGGTTGGTTACAGGGATTCTTTAGATGGGTATTAAGTGACACACATTTCAGTTGTGGAGCACCTAAGAGGGCGGGCTCTGAAGACAGTTTGCCTTGCTTGCTTTGCACTGTATCCTGCATCACTCAGTTACTAGTGATGTGAGCTTGGAAAAGTTACTTGCCTTTGGGGCTTCAGTTTCCATTTTAGTAAACATCATAGGATTGCTATGGAGATGAAAGCATGTGGATAAGCCATGTAAAATGCTTGAAACAGTGCTTACAAAAGGGTGAGCACTCAGCAGGGGCTATTTCTGACGATGATGATTGTTGTTATATTTAATTTGGAGAGGCATAAATAACTGGCAAAATTAAGAAAGTAATCAAGAGGGGGTATATGCTTGCGGCAAATTGGTTCTGACTGGGTTTTGAATGCTGAGATTATCTGAAAAACAAGAGAGACATCCAGTCTGCCTCATTGAGCCAACATTAAAGAACAAAGGGAACAGATAAATTGGAAATACTAATACATGGACACCGTGGTTGAACCTTGGGGGTGCCATTGAACAGACACAGAGAGCAGTGTGGTAAGTAGGAGGTTGTCTGAATCCAGGGATTTTGGTCTGGTGAGGACTTATGCTGGGTCAAGTTGCCTGAGGAATACCACAGTCTGAGCCTGTGTGAGACCTGACAGCCTCTGGGCCCCAACTCTAGATAGGTCTGAAAATTGGGACAGAGTAAAGTTGGGAGGCCTAGGTATGTGGGTCTGGGAGAAATAAGATTGGGGTAGAAGGGAAGGGTTGAAAATGAGGTGCTTAATTCTTTTCTAAAAACACTAATCACTGTAAGTTCTCACAGAAGGAAGAATAAATAAAGGCTCAGGTGGTTAACTGTAACTATGTGGGACCAGAGCTGAGTCACAAATGATACATGAGATCTATGGTATGTCTAAGCCTAGGAAAAAAGGAAGGAAAAAGTGGTCAAAATCTCTGAGACTTGGATGAGAATGATGTGTATTTATGAGTTAGTGAAACTCTGGTCTGTTGAGCACAGAATTGAGATGGCAGGACCCATGGGTAGGAGTGAATGGATTATAGTATATTTTACCAACCAGTCTTAGGAAAGTGGATATGAAGGGGAAGGCAGAGGGAGTCATTAATTAATCTAGACAGAGGAATGACTCTGAATTAGTTTGTTTCTACTGCTATAACAGCATACCATTGACCAGGTAATTTATAAAGAACAGAAATTTATTTCTTACAGCTCTGGAGGCTGGGAAGTCCAAGATCAAGGCACTAGTAAGACTGGTATCTGGTAAGGGCCCAGTCCCCAATGCCAAGATAGTGCTTTGAATACTGCAACATATAAAGTAGAAGAAGGCTGTTTCTCACTTGGCAGAACCAAAGACAGAGGGGGCCCACTTCTGCAGGCCCTTATTGTAGTGGCATTAAGTGAGGGTGGAGCCTTGATGACCTGAAGATCCTCCCATTAGGCTCTATTTTCCAACACTGCTGTAGTGGAAATTAAGTTTCAACATGAGTTTTGGAGGGAACAAAAGCATTAAAATCGCAGCAAACACATAACACAAAAAACCAGGAATAACACATACATAAAATAAGTGTTCAACAAAAAATTACTTTGAGATGCAGAAAGAGAATGGAAAAATCATTTTCAGAACACCTGCTATGGGTCAACATGACATGTTTGATGTAATTTAATTTATTATTACAATCTTGAGTTTAGGTGTTAATGGGACTTCTTTCCTGAAAAGGAATCTGAAACTAGGAAAAGGTAAAGTAATTTGTCCAACTCTTACTAGTGACCATTGGTAAGAGGATGAGGTCAGTTTCAGATCCAGGTGTGCCTGATTCCAAAGCATGCCTTTTCCTGTGCCATGCAGTTGCCCACAGTAGTGTAGAGGAAGAGGGGAGAAGCTAGAGTAATCCAGGCAATTAGGAATGCAAGTCCAGGTGAAAGGAGTAGCATGAAGCAGACACAATTTTCTCAATAAAAAGTGGCTTTCTCCCCGCTTTTCTAGTATAGTTTATGTCTCTGTTAATCCCATTCATCATGTACTTTGGAGGTTATTACACTTGTCTGATCCTTACTCTCCTTACTTCTGCTGTATTTCTCAAAGTTGCATTCCTGGTATTCTTTGCATAAAGTGACTTAAGACAAATTATCAAAGAATACTTTTTAAGTAGGATGAATATACCATCTGTGGAAAGCAGGCAAGGAAAACTCTGGGAGCAGATCAATCTGGTTTTATGCCGTAGATTCTTCACTTACCAACTTTGTGATTTTGGCCAAGACACACACACGCACACACACACACACACACACACACATTTGGAATCCCCATTTCCTCGTCAGTAAAAAAGTATGAGAGTAAGACATCATAAAAGAATTGTGGTGAGGAATGATGTCACATATGTCAGTCAAAGTGCTTGACTCATATGGTAGAATCACACATTTAGCTCTCTTCTCCCTTTCTTTGCACTATTCCTTTGAATTGAACTATTAAACATTTCAGAGAGTATCTCATAGAAGACTATAAGCAGATAAAGAAAAATAAAAAGTTAACTGCATTAAAAAATTCAAATAAATAAGGAGAATAGTTTGATTGATGATCATTCTACAAATCATGGTTAATGATGCTTTGTCCCAAAAGCTTTATGTTATTAGCTTTTAGGAAAAGCTTCAGTTCATAACCTGTACATTCATTAAACCCCAAAAAGGCAAATGGATTGCATGCAAAAGTCAATAGACTGAATAAAATCACTTTTTAAGGAACATTCTCTATTTGTTATTGGCCTGTTTGGACCTCAAAGATAAAGAATACTACTTATATGCTCATTTATACAATGATGAGAACGAGAGGCAATATAATGGATGAGAGAATCAAGATGAAAAATTATTTCAATAGGCTTAAATAATGGACCAAAACTAACAAGATAAAATTTAGCAGGAATCAAATTTGAGTTCTACATTGAAGTTTATACTATTAAATTCACATTACAGAAGAAAAGAGTTATATGTAGAAAATAATTCATATGAAACCTATAAATCACATCTTGGTATTTTAGTTGACCAACACTAAATGAGCTTACACTATGAAGTGATTGTGAAAAATAATAGAGCATGAGATGGAGAGACTAAAAATGAAACTGAATCTGGTGGAAGATTATAAAAAGAGTTTGGACTACTTTTTCTAGTGGAGTTGTCCTATTAATATCATCCAGTTGAGTACTTACATGCCAATCAAGTATTTTAATTTTAATGTTTATCAATGCTCCTGCAGTTTTTGAGCTGATAGATGTGCTTTTCTCTCTGTCCCTGGGCCCAAATCTACTCTCTGTCCACTTGCTGGGTTTTAGCTGAATGTTCCGCTTCAGCTGCCCAGCGATGGCACAGAAGTTTGGGCTGTGAAATGCAAAGATAGTTTTTTGCATGTGTGGGTATCTGGGAGAGTGAGAGGTGCTGTCCAGGTTGCAAGCATGGAAAAAAAAAACTGCCTATACGAGATTGTCCAAATGTTCCAGTCATTGCTTGACTCAGACATCTCCCCTCTCACTCAAGTCCTGGGGAATCTGTGGTTCTCTTTGGTGGCTCTTGTGTACTCCGCACTCAGCCTGGAGAGTGCAGCTGTGGTCACTGGCTGTCCCCCTGGTTAGATATGCATTATGGAAGCTCTATGTATGCCATTGTGGTGGTGACAACTATCACTACCTATGTTGGTGCTCAACACGAGATGCCCTTAATAACTAGGTCTGGACCGTACACCAGTAATGTGCTGCCATCTAGAGTTTTGTGGTTTACCAAGGAACATCTCTCTACTGGTTGGGTGTAGCCATCTCTCCCCATTACCCCACTTCATGGCCTGTGGCTTTCAAGGTCAAACACACACAGAAATACATACACAAACAAAACCATTCAACATGACTTCTGACATTTTTCAGCCTTCTGAAGAGAAATATTGGAATTTAATGAAACTCGTTGATTCTTTCCTGTTTTTGGCCCTCTTGTAGGGTGCCACATCTTGTGATGAGGGAGAGAAAGTCTTAGTATTATAGTGTTTTTCTTCTATGCTGCTAAAACTAAATTAGTATTTTTAGAATGCTGGTTGGGAAAAGATAATATTGGTATAGAGGTAATTTACAGTGAAGTTTTTCTGTTGAATTTTATGTGATTGTGTTTGTGGGGAGGAAGTGCAAGTGCAGAGTAGCACCAAACTCTACGTACAGCAGCAGTGTAACCCAGTTCTGTAGATCTTCTTCCAAAATCAAAGTGTCTATCATATTCTTAAAATCATGCACTTTCCTGGTGAAATGGGGCAGTGGTGGTGATGGTGGTGGTGTGTATAATCTGTTTTTGGACAAGCCTCCTGGTAAATTCCTTTGAGAAGATTTGGTCGAGATCACTCTTTTCTGCTTTCTCAGCCAATGGATGTCTGTTGTTCATTAGCAACCCTAAAATCTTAGGTTAAATAAACATAGATTACATCAGTGGACATATTTTTTATTAATTTTTTATAACTCACTCATGATAAAGCACAGGAGTATTTTCTTCTAGGGGTTAACGACAAAGGAGCTGCCATCAAAATTATGGCATGGGTTAAAGGTGAAGCTCTCTGTCAAATATTTGGATGAACTGAGGAGAATTCCCAGGTGGAAGTGAAGAAGTGAAGACAAAGTAGACATAATGGCCTACTTTGCCCCCTTTTATCTGCGGTTTTACTTTCAAAGTTTTTAGCTCTCCATAGTCAACTATTGTCTGAAAATAGGTCATTTCAATAAGATAATTTCAGGAGAGAAACAAAGACCACAGTTACGTAACTTTTATTACAGTATATTGTTATTATTGTTTCTATAGTATAACTAATTATTGTTAATCTTTTACTGTATGTAATTTATGCAGTTAGCTTTATTGTAGGTACATAGGAATAGGAAAAATCATAGTGTATATAGGGTCGGATACCATGCATGGTTTCAGGCATCCACTAAAGGTCTTGAAACATTTCCCCTGTCTATTAAGGAAGATTACTATACATGAAGACATGATGTGTGGAATGGATTTGTGTTTAACTTTACAAGGTCCAACTCAAACCCATAAGTACAATTTTTAGTGAGGTAGCCAAGCAAGTTTGTCATGGCTAAAGCTCTTAAAAATAAATTCAGTTGCTCTTGTAAAGTGATAGATTCCAAAACTCTGAAATGGTAGAAATATAATTTTATGGCGACCTAACAGAAATTTGATAATAGCAAAGCAACTAGATGTGTCATGGAGATTTCTTTCAACTTAAAGACTCTGTGATAACTTGTGTAACATTTGGTGTAGACCTAGGGGTGTTCTTTATAATATTTTTATTTTTCATTGCTTTTTAGAAGATTTGCTCTTCTTTCAACAATTCCTAGCCTTTCTTTCCAACTCTTAGGAATCCACCTTTAATGACGTAAACAATTTAAATGACAGAACTGAAGAACTAATATTCTGCCCCAGAGATACATTTCTCAACTAGGCCTGTTTCTTCATTTTGAAAAATGCAGCACTACTTTCAGCAATTACTTTATGACTTGACCTTCTTTCTGGGTGGGAGGATGCAGAATAGGGAAAACAAGGCATGAAAAAATTGTAAATAACACTAAAATTGTTTTTATCTGTTGATTCATGAATATAGGGATACGTAAGTTTGCTATTACAACTTGTTAATTAGAAACACTTACCATTTGTAAATGCTTTATTATTTTAGTCAACTGGATTTACAGTTACATGAAAGATAAAGATGGCCAGGGTAAATAAAGCACAGGAGTCATTCCTAACATTAAGTGCTTGTGAATGGAAGAAGACATTCTGATGATGCACTTCTTATTTTGAATCTGAGTGATATTTGATTCTTAACCAAGAATTGATCAATAGGAATCAAGCCTCCTAAATCCATTTCAGCCTTAAACTTGTACTCAGAACTCAGCAAGTGACCGTAACAGAGGACTGTTTAGTTGTTTTCCTTTTTACTAAAACAGAATTTTATTTAGAAGGATGAAAATATATATTCCTTATAATATTATGTTAAAGATAAATAAAATCTAGAGAAGACAGAGTGGAAAATTGAGTCACTTACCTTTGGTAACATGAAAGAGAATATCATATTCATTGTGACATATTGATGTTTTACAATACTGACATAGCATAAATGTTATGCAGCCATTGAAAATCCCCAGAAGTAGGAGGATATCTGACACTTTGTAGACAATCAATAAATTTTGTTGAATGTTGAATAAATAAACCCAACTTTATCACAGTTGAATTTTAAATTCTTTAGGAAATTTTTACCATTCTTGAAAATTTTAGGGTGACATTCTTTTACATGGGATGCAGAAAACAGGCGCAGTTGATTTTTAGACAAAAAACATAATGTTAAAGTCATCACAGTAATTGGATTTATTATTGTAATTCGAGAGTTGGGAGACAATCTTCATAGATAAATCTACCATAGTCCATGTAATTTCGGCTGTGTCTTCAGAGTTAAGTTTTATGTAGATAAATGTTATGTAATGTTGCAGTATTTGTACTATTGCATAAAACATGAGAATTTTAGTATTCCTAGTTTTTGCAATATATAAATAAACGAGATGGATATTATATACTGCGGTATGTAATATTCCATATACCATGCTTGTGTGTGTATATATATATATATATATATATATAATTTAAATAAAAATCTGAATTAAATAGGCGGCATGCCATATCTATGCAAGGTAAGCATTATTTAGAAAAAGTGGATTATTTATAGCCTTAAATCAGAAATCCATTAGGTAATAATTTCTGATTGATAGTCCAAACCTAGCTTGGACCTCAGCAATGTTTGTGCTGAATAGATAGTACAATTCTCCAAATGTGCAGTTGGCTAAGTGCCCTGACCAAATTCAGAAAACACGTACAACTCAGGGATATAAACATGCAGAATTCTAGAAAACTGAACAGAATTGCAATCAGGTGGCATGGATATATAATTTTGTTTTCATAGATAATTCATGCAGAGAATTAAGTGACCTTAGACGTGGGATTGACTACAGCCTGAAATCATTTTTTTCTATGTCAAAGCCTAATTCAAGATGCTTGATGACAGAACATATTCCAGATAAAGAGTTATAAACACAGAAAATTGTATTTTATACACAAACACATCCTCATACACACCTCTATATATTCAAATTGAAGACATTACAATATTCTTATTTTTTTGTAGTTTTATTTACTATTTGAGTGCTCAGAGGTCATTCTGAGAAAATATCTTGATTGTAGTTAATTTTGATTAATGGATTATAGACTGAAGACAAGCAAATGCTTATCTTTTGGGATGTCCAGTTTGAATCACAAACAAATGTCTTCCTTATCATCATTAATGCAAATCTTTGCTCCTATTCCTTAGGGCTTTACATTTAGAATAGTGTGGAGCAATTTTAATTTAAAAACATCTATGTCATTGCGACAGAAATAATACATGATTTTCTGGGCACATCCAAGAAAGCAGGGAGAAAAAGAGCAAGAGTGAGAAGGAAAACTTAGCAGCAGTTTAATTGTTTTCTCTTGTGTATCAGTTCTGGGGGGTGGGGAGAGGGTTGGGGAAAGAGTACAATTACATCAATATTATGGTCTGAAAATTGTGCCACATATCCATTGAGAGAAAAATGCCTTACAAATATTTTTCAAATGATTTAGAGTTGGCTAAATCCAATGCATGTTTTTACCATGAATTTTTCATTTAAAAGGTTTTAAAACATCATAGATTTTAAGAAAGAAAATGTAATCCATATGTTACTGATTCATTCACACTTATCATATTTTGAGTGAGTAAGTTGGTGTCCAAAAACGTTTAGTTTTTAAAATCAGGAAGCCACATTTTTAAAGCACCAAAAAGGACCTTGGACCTGGAAAGTTTCAAATTTCAATTTAAACTCAGAACCCAAGGAATTTGAGTGGGTTCTAAACTTGGCAATATGCCTTCATCCTAGTTAACGTATTGATGGAGTTATATATATTCATGTACATATGAGTTAAAAGTGAAGTTGTTAATTCTGTTTTGGTATCAATGCTAGATCTATTCATTTATACTTCCTCATTTGTTTGCCATGAGGAAGCAATTGGTGACTTGTTTTATTGTTTTAAAAATTTTATATATTGACCTATATCTTTAAATATACAATAAGTGTTATCAAACATGTAACAAAGCTGGTGTATGGAAAAATGCATAATTTTCCCTAAGGGCTATTTGCTAATATGGAACACAGGCCTCTAAAATGTGATGAAAGAAGAACTGTGGAACAATGGGTCATGATGGCTAATTTTATAGGGAACACATGCATACAATATAATGTAAAACACATGCCACAGCAGTTATAGTAAAAGGCTCAGAGAATTAGAAAGGAATTCTGCTTCATAAAAAAAGAAAACAGTTCCCTCTTTATCCTGACAGAATTGCATTTCTCTTCTAGGAAAAAGATCCCATTCACTAAGGCTTTCACAATTGCAGGGCCCACCCATAAGGCTCACATGCATTCCCCCAAATCTCCTCCTCCAGTTTTGGCCTATCCACTGTGCAAAGATGTGATATGAAATTAAAGGCAAAATAAGTCTAATATGCACCTGGCAACTTTCTAATGTAATATTTATTAGCTGCTATGCAAAACTAAATATTGTGTGTCATCTATTACTGGCTCTCTTAAACAGTGGACTGTAGTTTATTAATATAGGAATTTTAAGGGAGAGGAACAAGTCATTTTGTCCATTCTTCTGTTTCTAAGCAGACTTTAGGCTTACAGTAAAGCAAGTCAGATGTTTGAGTGTACTATTTTGAAGAGCTTAGGAATGGCAAGACAATAAACTTCTAAGCAAGTGGCTGCTATAATTTTATCAGAAGTTCTTTATTCATACCTCCAAAAGGAAAAGAAAGCAAAGCAAGTAAACAAACAAACAAACAAAATCCCCTCTCTCTTTGTGATGGTTAATTTTATGTGTGTCAACTTGACTGGGACACAGGGTATCTAGATGTTTGGTTAAACATTTATCTGAGGATGTCTGTGAGGGTGTTTCTTAGTAAATTACCATTTGAATTGGTGGACTGAGTAAAGCAGATTGCCCTCTCTGTGTGGGTGGGCCTCATGGAATCCTTTGGAGGCCTGACCAGAACAAAAGCCTGGGTAAGGGAGAATTTGCCCTCCCTGTCTGTTTTTGAGCTGGGCCATTGGACACCTGCACTCAGATTGGAACTTACACCATCCGCTCTTTTGGTTCTCAGGCCTTTGCGCTCAGGCTGGAAGTACACTGCTGGCTTTCAGGGTCTCCAGCTTATAGATGGCAGATCATGGGATTTATCAGCCTCCATAATTAGGGATTCAACTCCTCATAATAAAAAATCTCTCTCTTTTTAGATAGAAAGATAGATATCTAGATATCAGATTGATTCTGTTTCTCTGGGGAACTCTGACTAATATATTTTTACTGTGACTTAAGCCTATTTGTCCTTCCCTTATTCAATCCTTTACAAAGATGAAGAACAATTTGCTAGTAACCTCGTTATAAAACTCTTCATATTCTTGAAGATCAATTGTGTATATTGTTTTAAACCACAAGCCTCTTAAGTTCAAGCCTCTAAACCACAAGCCTCTAAACCAGAAAAAATTGTTAAGATAAGATTTTGACATATATTTAAAATGTGCACTGTGGTTAAGATGATGCGATTTGCTTTTAGTTAAAATTAATCATATTGTGCCAATAAATACCCCTCTAGCTGGGCTGGTTTCCCCAGCATTTGATTCTCATCCATCTGACCTATGTTGTTGGTAGCTCTCTGACCAGCATGTGGCTATGAGCCTCTCCTGCCTCCCATGCTCTCAATATCAATATTGTGTCTTCAAACAGGAAGTGGATTTCACGCTCACTTGCTGCTTTCCAATACTAGTCTTAAGGTCTCAGGGCTTTAATTATGACCAGACCTTTTTCTTGCAGACATGAAAGACATTGAATTTTACTCTTCTGTTAATCAACTGCATAACATTATGGAACTATTAGTATTGTTTAGGAACTTCTTGTTAGTATAGAAGATTTACAATAAGAAAGTAAAAATTACAGAATTACATATTTGAGATAATTACAGCTAAAGTTTTTAACGTATTTCTTTTCAAGATTTTTCTGTGTACATGGTTTAACTTAAAGTGATTAACATCATTGTAGGCTTCTTCAACATGTCAAAGTATTTGTTTGTTATGAAAATTAAATATTTTAGAAAACATAATTTTTAATGGCAGTGTAGTATTTCATTTACTTAAGAATTTCTTTATTGTTAAAAGCTTCAATTCCTTTCTCCTTTTTTTTATCATTTGTGGAGTTACAGGATTAAATAATATAAAGCTCTTTTGTCCTCCTTAATATCAACAAATTTGTTTTAAAAAATGTCGCATAATTTATACTTCCACACAATGTATATATTCATTGAGGCTGTTTTGTCACATCCTTGCCAGCACTTAGTAAAAATAAATAATATTTTAAATGAAAAATGTTATCTTTCTGTATATTTCTTTAATTGCTACAGAGATAGAATAACTTTTCAAATATTTATTGGTCATTTTTACTTTTCTATAAATTTTGGATTCATGTTTTTAGAAAATTTTTCTGTTCATGCTTTTATGTTTTTACTTATCTATTTGTTGGTTATTTGTGTGCATAAAATCTATATATCTTATATAGTGTAAACATTAAGTATATGTATATATATAAGACATATATATATATATATACATATATATATATATATGTATGAAACCCCCAACTGTTTTTACTGGCATTTGTTTTTTGAGAAATTGAGGGTCCTCATTTATATGCAGTGCAGTTTATCATCTTTTTCTTTTGTGAGTGCTTCCATTGGTTTCATGTTTAAAAAGGCCTTTCTCATCAGTTTTTCATTTTACTGGCAAACTTGTTATAGACTTGACACTGTTGATCACAGGCTGGACACTCCCCAAGATCAAGGACATTAATTTACTTACTTATGTGTTCCCAATACTCATTGGACTAGCAGAATGCCCAGATAAATACTAATATCTGATTACATTTTTGTAAAAGGCCAAAAGCATTGCCATTGCATTTTCCTCTAGTTCTTGAAGAATGGATGGAATTTCATTATTTAAGAATTAAATGTCTGGATGCAATGGCTCATGCCTGTTCTTCCAGCACTTTGGGAGGCCGAGGTGGGTGGATCACCTGAGGTCAGGAGTTTGAGACTAGCCTGGCCAACATGGCGAAACCCTGTCTCTACTAAAAATACAAAAATTAACTGGGGATAGTGTTGGGCACCTGTAATCCCAGCTACTTGGGAGGCTGAGGCGGGAGAATCACTTGAACCTGGGAGGCAGAGGTTGCAGTGAGCAGAGATTGCCACGGCACTCTAGCCTGGGCGACAAGGCAAGACTCTGTCAAAAAAAAAAAAAAATTTAAATAGGTTTATTGAAAAGCTATAATAAACAGAAGGAAAGTGCTCTACTAATATTGTGTTGAACGACTAAAAGATAAACTAAATGATAGAAAAATCAGAATAAATGTACTTGAGTAAATAGTTTTTATGCTTCTCTGAATTTTAATGTAATTAACTGAAGTGATTTTTAAACTGGGATTATTAATACAAATCTACAATTTGTAGATTTCTATTAGGGTAACGCGTTGGGGGCAGAATTCTGAGATGACCTTCAAGACCCATCCCTCCTTATCTCTTGCCCACTACCTGCCCCTACCTACCCTCTGCCTCCTTGTCCTGTCTAATCTCCCTCTCTTCAGTGTGGAAAAGACTTACGAATATAATAGAAGTCAATCTCATGATTAGGTTACATTATATGGCTATGATGAAATAATTTTTCAGATGGAATCAGGTCCTTAAGCAGTTTAAAACAAGACATGCTTTCTTTGATACCAGACATGCCATCTCCTTCACGCTTTGAAGAAAAAGGCCTATATGAGCTCTACAGTTGCAAAGAAATGTATTCTACCAACACCATGTCAACTTGGAAGAGGATCCTCAACCTTAGATGGGGCCACAGCCCTGAAAAACACCTAAATTGCAGCCATGGGGGATCGTAAGCAGAGGATCCAGATAAGACACACTCAGACTTCTGGCCCTTGGAAACTGAGATAAGCCAGCCACTAAGTTTCATAATTCTTATGCAGAAATAGAAAACAAATACACTTGGAAGTATCTATCATGTGTACTAGAAATTTTGTAAACCTTTTATCCAAGAGTTTGACTTCAAATATAGCCTAAAGATTTATGATTTCTACTTGATCATGAAAATATTGAAATGTGTGAACAAGTGAGACAAATCAACAAACAAAAACAAATAACCACATTAGAATATGAGCAGGCGGGGCACGATGGCTCACGCCTATAATCCCAGCACTTTGGGAAACCGAGGTGGGTGGATCACCTGAAGTCAGGAATTCTAGACCAGCCTGGCCAACATAATGAAACCTGGTCTCTACTAAAAATAAAAAAAAATTAGCTGAACGCAGTGGCACACGCCTATAATCTCAGTTACTTGGGAGGCTAAGGCTGGAGACTCACTTGAATCTGGAAGGCAGAGGTTGTAGTGAGCCGAGATCGTGCCACTGTGCCTGGGTAAGAGAACAAGACTCCATCTCAAAACACACACACACACACACACACACACACACACACACACACACACACACACTCTCTCTCTCTCACACAGTCTGAGTTAGCCTCTCACACCAGTCACAATAGTTCTTATTAAAAAGTTAAAAAACAATAGATGCTGGTGAGGAGAAATGGGAATGCTTATACACTGTTAGTGGGAATATAAATTACTCCAGTCACTTGGAGAGCAGACCAGAGATTTCTCAAAGAACTTAAAACAGAACTGCCATTCAAACCAGCAATTCCATTACAGGATATATACCCAAGATAAATTAAACCATTCTACCAAGAAGACACATGCACTTGCATCCTCATCATTGTGCTATTCACAATAGCAAAAACATGGAATCAGCCCAGGTGTCCATCAGTGGTAGACAGGATACAGAAAATGTTGTACATGTACACCACGGAATACTACACAGCAATAAAAAAGAATAAAATATCATGTTCTTTGCAGCAACATGGATAGAGCTGGCAGCCATTATCCCAAGCAAATTAATGGAGAAACAGAAAACCAAATACCCACATGTTCTCACTTACAAGTTGGAGCTAAACATTGAACACACATAAATATAAATATGCTCAGAAAATTTGAGCACACATGGGTATAAATATGGGAACAATAGATACTGTGAACTATTAGATTGTGGGGAAATTAGGTTAAAAAACCACCTTTTGGGCACTGTGCGCATTACCAGAGTGATGGGCTGTGCACTTCAAACCTCTGCATCTGCACATGTATCTCCTGTATCTAAAATAAAAGTTGAAAATGAAATAATTCAATAGAAGCATGATGGTTAAATGCTGGGCTTTAGGACAGAGATGGTGAACTGATATATTTATGTACTGCCTCTTCTTTCCCAGATTCCACTGCAGGAAATAGATGAAGTTTATCAAAGAAAAACAGTAGTTAGAATGTCACTGGAAAATAATTGCAAAAACTTTTGAAAAATATAAAACAAAGAAAGTATCTTGAGAGACAACCAAGAGGGTCACAGGTGTCAATGTACTGGGTTCTGAAGAACCCTGGCCTTTCCAGTAGCTATTCTGGATACTAGAAGTCAAGGAATTAATGCCTTCAATAGTTGAATAAGAGACATTTCCTATAAAGAATTCTACGTTCAACCAAAATACATAGAAAGACAAAATAAGCAGTTTAGATATCAAATGACCCTTTCTTCCATAGCAACTGGACAATGTGCTATGGAAGGAGTTAAAAAGAAAAAGCAAGTTATAGTCATTAAAAGACAGTGAACTCCAGGAGAGAGGTGAGAAGTAGACTCAAGTAGCAGCTTTCAAGAGACTTAGAGAGAAACTAGTCCAGATGGAAACACAAGAATGGAGGGCTCTAGAAGCAAAGCCTACAGGAGAAAACAAAGGAGTAAGGCTTGTTAGAAAAGATAAAATCATGGATTATTTGGAATTAAGGAAGTGTGTATGTGTACCAAATCATGTAAGTGAAAGATATATGACATTTATTGGTTAGAGGATTGATTATATAAGTTATGGCAAACCCATGACATAGAATACTATGCATCCATGTAAGAAGAATAAAACACATCTATATGTATTGATATGGTTATTGATTGAAAATACAAGGTAAGAAACAGTACATTTTTAAGCATTCATTGCTGGTTTTTAAAAGATGGATACATAGACTTCTATTATTAACTTCCATATGCAAAGACTAACTCTGGAAGGGTATACAGTATAGTAATTTGGTAACTGCTGTGGTTAGGGGAAATGGAGAACTGTGAAAGGAGGGATGGGAGGAAGACTTCCTTACCTGTAGACTTTTAAAAATCATTTGTTTGTCATGTACATATATTACTTATTCTAAACAACCTGAATTTTTCACCATGCATAAATATGATCTGTTCAAAATAATGCACCCTTGCCCCATCTAGTCCTTTCAATTTCACTGTAGCTCCACTTTTTCTTTGTTTTCCATAGGACTAACATTCTGAATATAAATCCCAAGAGAGCAGAGAGTTTGGACTTCTTTGCTCTTCATCCAACCACCTAGAGTGAAACTTGCCACACAAAGAGTAATCTGTAAATATTTGTTGAATAAACATTTAACAAATATTTACAGAGAAAAGGAGAGACAACATTGCAATATTGGTATTGTATACACATAGGTAATAATGATTTTGAGAGGAAGAGTTTGGTGTAACAGTGGGGATGAGAAAGATGTCTATAATTTTTCTATTAATTATAAAATTTAAAGAGAAAGAGATGCCGTAACTCTCTAGGGACAGAAATAGAGAAATCTTGCAAGAGTGAAGTGGTAACTGGGCAGAAAGCTTTGCGCTGGCACTCAAAGCAGATATGAAAGACCCCTGTAGCAATGAGCTCCGTGAATGAACTGGCAAAAATAAATGTGAAAAAATTAGTAACCACACAGTGTGTTTCAATATTAAAATGATGCAACAGAAAATGATATCATTATATAGAATAAGTAAAAAGCATATAACAAAATAGAATTCCTTGTTGTGTTTTTAAGTTCAAGTTTTAGAAATATAGTCATGTATAGATAAAAATAGATGTTATATACACAAAGTAGCAACCTTGGTTATATCCAGGCAATAACATACTTTTAATTTTCTTCATATTACAGTGTTTTCAGTATGAGATACAGATTGTGAAAGATTTCTTTTCCTATGACATAGGTGGAAATAAGTGTTTAAATTTATTTTAAAAGCAGATTAATTAAAATGCTTGTTTTTGTAACCATCATTTTAGTCGTCTTATAATATTTTAAAAATATATAAATATACAATATATTTTAAGACCTATGTTTTTAATATAACTAGAATCTTTGAGTACCAAGCCATGCATTTACAGTAGTTGAGAACACCAGACAAATGAAAAACAATTGCTGAAAACAACATATTAAGTGTAAGTGACAGTAGAATAGTATAGACATCCGAGTTTTCAACAAGGAGACATCACTGTTACCTAGAGGGATATAGTAACCCTGAGGAATGGGTAATAATCTTCTACTCTTACATCGGAGACGTGGATGATAATGGTAGAATAGTTTTAAATTTTCAGAGTGGTTTTGTGTACATTGTGTCAGATGTGACATAAGCAGGGGGAAATGCTGGAAAGCAAGGGCTGTGGAGACAGATAAGTTTTCCAATCCTGGTTCCACCACAGAGTGATGTGCCCGAGAGAAAGCCAGCTTTGAAGTCAGTCAGCCCTACAGGGAGGGTTGCTATGAGAGAGTTCAAGAAGGGATCATGGGGAATCACCTAACACTGTTTCTGGCATAACACGGTTGCTGAATAGCAGTCAGCTCCCCGCTTCTTCCCACCCTCACAACATCCATGTGGAGGATACAGAAAGAGTTATCAGCCTCTTTTTATAAGAGGAAAAACTGAGTCCCAAAGATGTTAACTTATTTACAATTATTGACGTTTATAAGCAATGGATTCAGATAATCTGATTTTCAGCTCAGTGACAGTGACTCTCCGTGATGATTAAATCTTTACATGAATACCAAGAGAATCATAATGTGGGGATTTTTTTTTAAGTTAAGGTCAGTTTTTTCATTCTCACAAGGCTTCATACAATATGAGATATTGTTTTCTTTGACGGATTTACCATGATCCAAAGTCTGTTCCTCAATTTTGTAGGTTCATAAACATGATTTTCAGAGCACACAGAAAATATTTATCCTTCTGGAACAAACTCACATTAATTAATTTCACAAAGGAATTTCCTTGAGAAGACTCTTTCTTAAAGATCTCTGTAAACTCAGATAGGAACCTAGAATGAAACAGTCAGTACACTTCATAAAACCAGAATGCTGATTTATTAATTTAACATAAAAATATAAATGTCAAAAGTCCTAGATACTTGAGCTTCTTGAAAGAAAAAAAAAAAATCAAACATACAAAACCAAATAGGACTCTGAGCACACCATTAAGGGCAAATAACATTGCCTGGAATTTCTGTCATACATGGCCCTGCACGCTTTCTCCTACTTAAGAATGGCTTTGCATATTCACCTTGTCTTGATTTTATGGTTTAACTTTCAAATAGCATCCTTTTTTTTTTTTTTTTTTTTTTTAAATCTCTGGTGTGTTGTGCTGTCTGCCCTCAGTCTGATGCAGTGATTTCAACCTTTTTACCCCAGAAAGCAAACAATGGGTGACATTCGCTCACCAGGATCTTACTTATAAAGCCTCCCATTCTATCTCACTCAGAAAAGAATATCAGAAAGCAGATAAGTGGGAGTGATATTTCAGAATAACCTTGACTTCTCTCTAACTTACAAACAAAAGTAAATCATTTGCTAACTTTGAACTATTAATAGTAACAAATTACTTGCAACAGAGCTCAGGACAGATTGTGAGGCACCCTTGGGTCTTGACCTCCGTGTCCAGTGGAGAAAATAAGTGGTTGTTTGCATCTCTTAAATTTCTCATATTGAAGAGAATAGTAGCACACATAGCACATAAACAATTTGCTATTTGACTTTATGACAGAGAAAGCACATTTTATATCACAAGGAAGACTTCTGTCCTTAATCTTTCAAAGAAAGCAAGAATTGCATCAACTTTTTGCTAGTGGGCCATTTTTTCTATACCTATAAAGGAAAAGAGAGGTATATATATTATTAATTAAAAAGATCATGAATCTATTTATCTTAAAAATAAAAAAAAGAAAAGGTAAAAAAAAAAAAAGAAAAGGAAAAAAGAAAATAAATAAGCTCTAAATTCCTAGGTTCCTTAGGCTTTAGGAAGACTAAATATAAACCCATAGCTTACTTTTTTCCATTAAGTAAAGAACTTCTAATTCTAGCACAGTTTGAGCTATGATGATTTAACTTTGAACAGCACTTTGTGCTTTCTCATCCTCTTCTTGTATTTGTGGGTCAAAAGAGAAGTCAGTAGGGACTTGTATTTCCTGTCTCATCTTTTCCTTCCTCCTTTCTTAAAACTTTGTGGGAAATCAACTTTATAAAACACTGAAGAGAGCCTTGTCCATTAACTTCTGAAATGTCTGCCATAATTCTTATTTATTTCCAAGTAGACTTTTCTCCCAGGGTGTAGATCAGGATGAATTGTAGCATATATGGGATGCATCACTACTGTATATGAAATATTTTATAATCTTTCTTTTAATTGCACATTACTGTTTATAATATTCTAATCTATTTATAATCATTTATTTGACTACTGTTTGTTTTCTCTTCATTCCCTACACAATGATCATTCCTTGAGAAGAAATTCAAGTGAGATTTGTTTTCTAAACCTCATCACCCTAGGTATCTGCATCTGTACCTCCTGCAGTTTCCTTTTGCTTTTTGAAATGTAAAATATTTTATTTGAATAAGGAATCTTTTCAGTCAAGAATGTAAACATGAAAACTTTTTTTCATCTCAAACACGCAGGATAAGATTTCTGCCCGTGAAGTAGTTGGGATCCTTGGCCTTTTCTTGTCCTTCGAGGTTGATTTTTCTACTGCAGTGTCTGGGCAGATGTGACCAAGGGGTGCCATTCCCTCATGAATATTTTTAACAGCTAATGGAATAAAATGTGTCTTTCTAGGATTTTCTGGCACTGAAACTAAAGAATAGGAAGGAATGTTTCATTAGGTAAGACCACATGTTTCTCACTGATAGAATAAAAAAGGTAATGATACATAATTGAAAAGGCTGAGTATTTTAATGACATTTTCCTCTTCACTATATTCTTTTTTTTTTTTAAATAGGTAAGTGATCCCTGAGATAAATGAATAGAAAATCAAGGGAAAATTAAGAGGAAAAATCATGGAAGGCATATGACAGACCAGGATGCATTTCCATAAGGCAGGGTGAGAAGACCTACGTCTTCAGAAGCTTAGGAGAAATACGTCTTCAAATGCAAAGTCCACCAAGGTGCTCAGTAGAAAAAAGCAGCACCTATTGCTTAAGAAGCAGAAAAGAAGGTAAGAATACTGAGATTATGAGTTTCTTTTAAGATAGTTGTAGTTTTAGATGACTATTTTCCCATTCATTTCTAAGATATCAGAAATATATGACCTTAGAGTTCAAAGTAACGAAAGAAATTCTTTAACCAATCAACTCAGCACTTGCCACCAGAGTTTTCCTGATAGAGACCTTACCGTGACTTTAATTTAGCCTAAGGGTGGTCCTAACGAACTTGCACAGATTTGTAGGTAGCATCTATGAAGACAAAACTTTTTTTTTTTTTTTTTTTTGAGACGGGGGTTTGCTCTTATTACCCAGGGTGGAGTGCAATGGCGAAATCTCGGCTCACCGCAACCTCCGCCTCCTGGTTTCAGGCAATTCTCCTGCCTCAGCCTCCTGAGTAGCTGGGATTACAGGCACGCACCGCCAGGCCCAGCTGATTTTTTGTATTTTTAGTAGAGACGGGGTTTCACCATGTTGACCAGGATGGTCTCGATTTCTTGACTTCGTGATCCACCCGCCTCGGCCTCCCAAAGTGCTGGGATTACAGGCGTGAGCCACCGCGCCCGGCCGAAGACAAAACTTAAAACCACACTAACCCTAATCCATAACTGGTTTTAACACTATGGCAGGTTTACTAGAAAGGTGGGCATCTTGAGGCCAATCAGTTCCTTCCCTGGCCCTCATCCAAGTCAATCTCATGCATTAATCCAAATGTAACATGTTAATTGCATGCATTAACCCAAGTGTAATGTATCTGACTACCGATCCTTGTTTTTCCAGTTATCTTTATCCTCCCTCTTGACTCCTCCTCTTGACTCCACATGCAACTACTCCTAAACATGTTTGCCCTCTGCCATCTTAAATCTCTGTTCTTTCATAAATAAATGGATCTCCTACCTACCTCCACTCTTCAGATTGCACTCTCTCCTTTTCCATTCTTACAAAACTCTGGCTTTCCCTCAGGCCGCTATTTCTGTTATAGCTGTTTTGAGGGACAATTGCTTCTTCTCCCAAACTTCATGCCTTTGTGCCTCAAGAGGTAGGGTGCTTATGACATGAACAAAGCTGACCAAGTTGTAATACAGTAGGAAGTAGTGGAGGACGTGACACATCAGAAAGCCTATGACTCATGTAAATATGGCAGCAGCCTTGGAGCTAGATAGAGGAGATTTTGTCATTCAAGATTATAAGCAAACTTTTGTCAGATCTTCCAATATTTCTATAGAAGCCAGAAATTCAAGTTGTATTAGTGATATCTCTTTATTTTAAATATTGGTAATTCACTTAAAATGAATGCACACTATGGAATAAATAAAAATTATCTATAGATTAGATGTGCCATGTTGCATGCAATTTTGTAAAGTTTATTCTACTCTTTCTTTAGCAACTCTCAATATACTCTTTTTTTTATCTATAAATCAAACCCTTCTTCTTTTCAGAATGATGAAATCTGGCTTTATTAACCTCAACTTTAATCTTGATACATTGAACAGCCATCTAACTACCTGCAGTTTTTGACTCCATTCATTTCATTCTTTGCATGCCATTTTCTTCCATCTGTGGCTAGGGTTAGAAAACTTCTTTTCTGGAAAAGTCCAGAGAGTAAATATTTTTGATTTTGTAGTCTATAAGATATATCACAAAAATTCCAATGTGCCATAGTAGCATGAAAATGGCCATTGGCAATATAAAAATTAATGAGTGTAGCTATGTTCCAATAAAACTTTATTTATAAAAACAGGTGTTGGGCTGAATTTGCCTGTGGGTTAAATATAGTTTGCTGGCCCTTAACCTGAAGGATGAAGAAGGAGTTTCTTAGCATGGAATATAAAAGCCTACATGGTTTGTCTCCTGTCTACTTTTTCAGTTTTATCTCCCATTTCTTTTCCTGTGAGTTAACCAGACATGGTAATAAATCACAATTATCATTTAACACTTTCTTTAATATGTGCCAGGTACTGTACTAAACTTTTAATCTATACTATATTAAATTGTTTAAATAAGAACAAAAGATAGGAGCTAGACACCTTAATTTTAAAGATGAGCAAATTGAGCCACAGGGAGATTAATTAGTTTGTCCAAGATCGCACAGACAATAAGTCGGAAAGCTAGAATTTGAACTCAGACAGTATAGTTTCAGTTTCATGCTCTTACCCATTATGTTGTCCAGTTTCTCTGACGTCTTCTCCTAATCTTTGTGTTGGAGGAGATCACACCATTCTCTTCTGCACATACTACATACTGTCTCCTCTCTTTGGTATTCCCCCATCCACATCTGCCGAGAAAAACTAGATCAACTATTTCTTCTTTTGGCAACTCTTCTGTGGCTTCACATCTCCACACTGACAGCATTTTGATGCTCCTTGTTCTGTGTATAATAGTTATTTCTGCAAATACTTATTATAGCACTAAAAAAAGTCAATAGTCATCTACTTTTGGAATTCGTGATCTCTTTAGAGGTCAGTTTATGTTTTATTTATCTTTGCATAGTTCCTGACACAGTAGGCACTCAATAATTGCTTACTGAATGGAATTGAGAGGGTAATTTATCCTAGGGTTTTTACTGTTTCGGATGTGTCAATCAGTTCCTTTTTTGGTGGAGACAGAATTAGAGCTTTGATTTGGTTTATCTCAGAAATTGATCTTGAAACGTAGATTCATGTGTCAGTAAATTAAGAAGAAAACAGTGGTAGGAGAATGAGGAAGTGAGACAATGAAGGAAAAGCACCGATAAAATGTACATTATCAAGGCACCTACCACTGAGGTCCATTTGAGCTTGATCCCACTGGGCAAACTCTGAAAGTTAGTTTAGACCAATACCTCAGAGCTATTTCCTCCAAAGGGGTAAGTTTGGTGGAGTTTTTATATACCAATTCTTTGAATGAATAGGTTGAAGCCTATTCCCAGGGGAAGTTAATATTCAAACATATCCAGAATGCTTCATAGGTGGGCAAAAAGTTGGCTAAAGAAAAAGTCCTCAGGCAAAGAAATGCAGATGCTGGTAGCTGCAAGTCCCCCCAGTGTGCACTGAAAGGGTGAGGGCTAGTGTAAATGGGCAGGGTGCCCACAGCATGTTTCCAGCTGTCCTCCAAACTTCTGAAACTAACAACAAGATGGAGAAATTATTTCTCCCCTTTTCCACTTTTGCTAAAATGAGACTTTTAAATGTACCTACGGAGGTAGACTATTTCATAATTATTACATTTGCTCTTATCATTTTGAGATGCATACAAAGAAGTATCATTCACATCATTTTCAAATCAGGTGACCTCTAGTGTATTCTGGCAAGTATATTCTCTGCTTATTCTCTGGGATTGTTTTCAATAAAAGATTGCCTTCAATCCCAGAACTTTGACTAGCGGAACATTTATCAATTTCCTTGATATTAGGGCTATTGGGTTGCCATTTCTCTAACATCTATTTCTTTTGTATTAGGTGAAACCTTCTGTTGCCACTCATAATAGACTTTTTATGGTTTATGCACCATCTTAGGTGTTTCAACAGATGCATGAAAGAGTAACTTTTCACAGTTTTCTTTTAGAGTGTACAGAGTAGTGTCCAGGGTAAATATTTAGAGTGGAATGTGATAAAGGTAAGAACAAAGTCAAAGGGGATGTGGTAGGAAAATGAACTGATTACTTATGAGAAAAGATATAATGAAGGACATCCTAAGATTACCCTAAAATAGAGAGTGTTCTATGTTATCTGAGTGTCCTAAAGTCTCTCATGTTTTTAATATTCAAGTTTTTAATATTTAAATACAAGACTGTTTGAAACAATAATCATTAACTTGTTATGTCCTTCTTAAATACTGGCAGTGGAAAGACCATTAGAAGTTTTTCTTTATTTAGGTCTTGAAATAAGGCAATGGCAACTGTCAGAGAGTTAAAAAAAGAAATTAAAAAGACTCTTAGAAGGTGCAATAGATAAGAATAGAACACTGACTTTGAGAAGAGAGGAAAGAAAGAGAGATGGATGAGTAAAGTATGAAGCTGAGGTTTTGAGCTTGGAAAACTAAGTGAATGGTGCTGCAGCTAAACAAGAGAGAACAGCCAGGCAGGTAGCTGCCATGTGGGAAAATGCTGTGAGTTTAATTTGGATTAGAGCTAAGTTTTCAAGTGCTTGTGACTCCTCCAGGTAGGGTAGTACAGACATGAGACTTGCTCTACTAAATCTTTTTAGGAATTAATTGGTCTAGCAGGGAATTCAGAAATTTGCAATAATGCTAATAGTTGAGAAAATGACAAAAATAAATATTTCCTTTCCATAGTAGTGGTAATGCAGGTTATTATTTAAGGAATTTCTCACATAGCTTGGCAGGATTTTGGTACATGCACCAGAAGATATCCATTATTTTAGACAGCCTCATGCTCCTTCATTCTCATCTTTTGCAAGTCTTTTTAGAACAAGAAAATTTAAACTTTAGTAGTAATAATAAAAGTATAAAAATTATTATGTCTACAGATGGCATATACAAGCTGAAAACTGTTAAAAATTATCATTTTTTTCCCTATGTATGTCTTCTCATTTATTTTTGCTGGCATGGTAGAGAACGTTTTCTTTTTGCGCACTGAGATAATTAGGGACATGATTCATTTATTACCTAATATGTGCTAGGCCCTTCACAGACATTATCTCCAATTCTCTGAGCCCTGCTGCTGTTTTGCTGATAAGAAAATGGAAGCTGAGATTAGTTAGTTGATGTGCCTGTGGCCACAGTTGATTTCTTTCCTGCATTCTTCTCAAACATTATAGCCAGAATCATATCTTAGCAATAGGTGATCCCCGTAGTTGGCAGAGGACACAGGCAGAACGCAGACCACTCCTCTTTTCTGCCATAGTACCTGGCCTTGATGCAACGCAATACTTAGCATTTGTATTCTTCATTTCAAATCTTTTATTTTATACTCAGCTTCTAGACTTTCTGACTTTTCCCACTTGCGTTTCAGGTTCTCAATTTCGATGACAAATAAGTTCAACCAGAAAATGTGAAAGCATTAATAATGAGAGAAAAATAACAAAGTATGTGATTGCCTTTCTCTTGACATTATATCCCTTTCTTTTCTACCTCCTTTTTTTGGAATGAACTTGGGAGAATAAAACTGCACCACTTCTCTCTGTCCCTCTGTCTCTGTTTCTCTCCTCTCTTTCTCTCTGTCTCTTATTCTCTTTCTCATTAGAAATAACCCCTTATATACACACAGATATATGAGCTATTTTTTCATCAAACTCTTCTCATTTCCCTTTCAGGTTTGAAAGTTGCCCCTGTTCCTTCTTGTATTAGTCCATTCTCACACTGCTATAAAGAACTACCTGAGACTGGGTAATTTATGAAGAAAAAATGTTTAATGAATGCCTGGTTCCACAGGCTGTACAGGAAGCATGGCTAGGAGGCCTTAGGAAACTTACAATCATGGCAGAAAGTGAAGAGAAAATAAGCACTTCTTACCATGGTGTAGCAGGATAGAGAGTGAGAACACTTTCAGACAACCAGATCTCATGAGAACTCACTATCAAGAGACTAGGAAAGGGGAAGTCAACCTTCATGATCTAATAACCTCCCATCAGGACCCTCCCCCAACATTGAGGAATACAATTCAACATGAGATTTGGGTGGAGATACAGAGCCAAACCATATCATTCTGTTTTTGGCTTCTCCCAAATCTCATGTCTTCCTCACATTTCGCAACACAATTTTGCCTTCCCAGCAGTCCACCAAGTTTTAGCTTATTTCAACATTAACTCAAAAGTCTAAGTCCAAAGTCTCATCTGAGACAAGGCAAGTCCCTTCCACCTATAAGCCTGTAAAATAAAAAATAAGTTGGTTACCTCCAAGATATATGGGAATACAGGCATTGGGTAAGTGCTCCTATTCCAAAAGGGAGAAATTCACCAAAACAAAGGGGCTAAAGGCTCCCTGCAAGTCCAAACCCCAGCAGGCTATTCATTAAATATTAAAGCTCCAAAATAATATTTGACTCCATGTCTCACACCCAGCCCACACTGAGACAAGGCGTGGACTCCAAAGCCTTGGTCAGCTCTGCCCCTGTGGCTCTGCAGGATACAGCCCTGGGGCTGCTTTCACGGGCTGCTGAGTTTCCTTGGCTTTTCCAGGAGCATGGTGCAGGCTGTCAGTCTTTCAACCATTCTGGCTTCTGGAGGACAGTGACTCTCTTCTCACAGTTCTACTAGGCAGTCCCCCAGTAGGAACTGTGTTTGTGGGTTCCAACCCCACGTTTTCTCTCCATACTGCCCTAACAGAAATTCTCCATGAGGGCTTCACCCTTGCAGCAAACTTCTGCTTGGATGTCCAGACTTTTCAATACATTTTCTGAAATCTAGGCTCCCAAATCTCAGCTCTTGCCTTCTGCATTACCTGCAGGCCCAACATCACATGGAAGCCACCAGAGGTTGGGGCTTGAACCCTCTGACACAGTGGTCCAGGTGTATCTTTGCCCCCTTTAGCCACAGCTGAAGCTGAAATGGCTAGAATGCAGGGCACTGTGTCCCAAGACTGCACAGAACACTGGAGCCTTGGGCCTGGCCCATGAAACCATTTTCCCCTCATAGACCTCCAGGCTTGTGATGGGAGGAGTTGCCATGAAGATATCTGAAATGGTCTGGAGGTATTTTCTCCATTGTCTTGGCTATTAATATTCATCTCTTTTATTTTTTACTTATGCAAATTTCTGCAGCCTTGAATTCCTTCCCAGAAAATGGGTTTTTCTTTTTTACCACACGGTGGGGCTGCAAATATTCCAAACTTTTATGTTTTGCTTGCCATTTAAATATACATTTTAGTTTCAGATATTTTCTTTGTTTATTCAAATGAGTGCCAGCTTTCAGAAGCAGCCAGGCCACAACTTGAACTTTTTGCTGCTTAGAAATTTATTCCCCCAGATACCCTAAATTATCTCTCTCAAGTTCAAAGTTCCACAGATCTCTAGAGCAGAGGCACAATACCACCAATCTTTTTGCTAAAGTACAGCAAGAGTGACTTTTATTTCAGTTTCCAATAAGTTGCTAATCTCCATCTGAGACCACCTCAGCCAGGGCTTCACTGTCCATATCACTAACAGTATTTTGGTCACAACTATTAAACAAGTCTCTAGGAAGTTCCAAACTTTTCCCCAACTGCCTGTCTTTTTCTGTTTACTCCAAATTGTTTGAACGTCTTCCCATTATTCAGTTCCAATGTTCCTTCCACATTTTTAGGTATCTTTAGAGCAATGCTCTACTTCTCTGATACTGATTTTCTATATTAGTCTGTTCTCACACTGCTATAAATAACTACACAAGACTGGGTAATTTATGAAGAAAAGAGGTTTAATTGACTCACAGTTCCACAGGCTGTACAGGAGGTGTGGCTGGGAAGCCTCAGGAAACTTACAATCATGGCAGAAGGCAAAGGGAAAGCAAGCATGTCTTACCATGGCAGAGCAGGAGTGAGAGAGTAAAGGGGAAAGTGCTACACACTTTCAAACAACCACATCCAATGAGAACTCATTCACTATTAAAAGAACAGCAGGGGGAAAATCCACTCCATGATTTAAACAACTCTCACCAGGTCCCTCCTCCAACATTGTGAATTCAACATGAGATTTGGATGGGGACACACAACCAAACCATGTCACTCCCATTGATGGACTCAGTGGATACCTAAAAAGTATCCAGTAAAGTTACTCCTGTATGTTTGATGTGCTTTATGTTTTATATTGAGTTTTGACATACATTTATCACATACAATTTTCAAAATGACAATTCTTCATTTACATGAATTCACAATTAAGGTAACCACATTTTTTTTCTTTGTCTGGCCATTGACAAAAAGCTGAAGAGCCAGAATTGAGACTCAAGTTTTTATCTGCCTTCAGAGGCTCTGCAGTTTTCATTACATTATCTTATCTTAACAAATTATTCTATCCAGTATTCTCAAAGTACTTTAAAATACTAGAAGAAAGATATTGATAACAACAAATTGTTAAACTTCATTGTATTAGAAAATAGAAATATACTAGCATTCAAATATTGCCAATAGGGACAACACTGGACAATCAATAAAAGTATTCATCTGAAGAATCACTAGGGATTATGGGAATTCTGCCAATCTGTTACTAAATCTTAATTTTTGGAATTCAAAATGTTAAGATAGGACCAAAAATGTTAATTATAGTGCATGTATGTATTAATTATATACAATATGCATGTTGTACACTATCATATAGAGTAGGGTGATATTTTGATATTAATCAAGTTGTTTTGGAAATTCCAAACTTTCTTTATTGCCACAGATTGTCTTCATTTTCATTAGTTCAAAGGTATTTCTGTTCCAAGGGAGAAAGGGTCCAGCCAAGATACTATACACTTGGCTTTTAAAGACAGAAAGATTGGGGAAGAAAACATGGTTCCTCAGACCAGGGAAGAAGAGATTTTAGAGGTTAATCAAGGATTAGAGATAGGATGGTTTGTATTTAGATTAGAATGCACCCCCCTCCCAGGCATTTCAGCTCTTGGGATTTGGAGAATTGAGAATAGAGTGAGTCTTCATTTCATTCCTTGAGTGATGCTTGGGAAGACAGAAAGCATTATAGAAAGTTATTTCACACTATTACGGCACGGTAAACAATAGGGTAGAAATTGCAGAGTCATGTCCATCTTGAACTCTGTGTGAAGCAAGATTTTTAATGCACCCCACACAACAGAGAGCAGGGTTAGTAAATAAAGAATATTGCATAGTGTTTCAGGGTTAAGAGGTCAGGTTTCCTAGAAGCCAAGTTTGAAATAAGAATTTGGGTGCATATGATGTATTGAAGAATGTTCATCAGGAAAAACCTGCAAGAGCATTATAGATTAAAGGATTGCTCTCCAAAGATGGCAGCATGAAGCATGGGACTGAAGCCCTGTGAGAAAAGTGGCATTTCCCATTTCCATTTTCACATTCCCATTTCAGCAAAGGGAATATGAAAGGCAGCTCACAGTGATTTTAGTGGAATAGGGATACATTTCAGTGAATTCCAGTCCAGTATTGCCACAGACTTTATGTCATCCAAATCCTCTCCAAATTGCTGGGATGCTACTTGAGAAAGAAGACTGTAACCTGGAAGAAAGTAAGAGGTTCAAAAGAAGACAATGCTAAATTGACTTGCTTTATTAGAGACAGTCTTATTGAAATAAAATTTACATGCCACAAAATGCCTGTATAAGTGTACAATTCAATGACATTTAGTAAATAATGGAGCTGTGAAATCATGTCCATAATCTAGTTTTAGAACATTTTCTTCATCCCCAAAAGTTATTTTGTACCTCATTGTAGGCAATTCCCATTCTAACCTTCTCCAGGCAATCACTAAGCTGTTTATCTATAGAGTCTCCTTAAAAAAATCATCTAAGTGGAATGATACAGTATGTAGTCTTTTGCATCTGGATATTCTCCGTTAGCATAATTTTTCAGTTTCATTCATATTGTAAATGTACTAGTAATTCATTTTTATTGCTGAATAGTATTCATTATGTAGATATAACATATTTCATTTACCCACTCACCAGATGATGGACATTTGGATTGTTTCCAGTTTCTGTGTATTAAGAATAGCATTGCTAAGAACATTCATATACAATTACTTGCATGGACATATGTGTTTTCTCTTAAATAGATACCTAGGAGTGGAATTTCTGATTGAAATGGTATGTTTATACTTGACTTTTTCAGAAATCGCTAAACTGTTTTCCAAGTTGTCTATACTATTGTATGTTTTACCAGCAATGTATGAGGCTTCTAGTTTCTCCATACTTTGTTAACACTAAATATTGACAATAACTTTGATACATTAATTATAGCCTTGCTAGTAGATATATAGTGATATCTCATAATGGTTTTAATTTACATTCTCAAAATGACTTATGGTGTTGACTATCTTTATGTGTGCCTACTAGCTATCCTTTTAATATGCTGTTGGGTTCAGTTTGCTAACATTTTCTCATGGTATTTTTCTGCATCTATATTCATGAAAGATATTTATCTGCTGCTTTCTTGCAATATCTTTTTCTGGCTTTGGTATCAGATATTTATGGCTTAAAGAATGAATTGTGAAGTGTTCATCCCTCTATATTTTTGAAAAGTGTTTGTGTAGGATTGATAATAGTCTCTCTTTAGGTATTTGATGGAATTCATGGTTGAAATCATTTGGGTCTTGGCTTTTCTTTGTGGAAAAACTTTTAATTACCAATTCTATTTCTTACTTGTTATGGTGGGTGCATGTATATTATCTGTTTCTTCTTTAGTCGTTTTGGGAATTAATGTCTTTCTATGGCATTGTCCATTTCATCAAAGTTGTTGAATCTGTTGGTTTTTAGTTGTTCATAATATTCCCTTATATTTTAATTTCTGTATAGTAAGTATCAATGTCCCTTCTTTTATTCCCAATTTCGATGATTTGTGGTTTCTCTCTCTCTCGACCAGTCTAGCTAAAGATTTTACAATCTTATGATCTTTAAAAAAAAACAAAAAAACTTTTTTTTTGGTTTTCTCTATTTTATTGTTTTCTGCTCTGATTTTTATTATTCTCTCCCTTCTGCTTATTTTTGTATTTAATTTGTTCTTTTTTTCTGGTTTCTTAGCAAGGAAGTATAAACCATTGAGTTATATTTTTTCTCTTTTCTAAAATAGGTATTTAAAGCTATAAATTTCTCTCTGAGCATTGATTTACCTCCATCTGATTACTTTTGATGTGCTATAGTATGTTGTTTCTGTTTTCATTCAGTTCAAAATACTTTCTAATTTCCCTTGTGATTTCTTTTTTAAGCCATCTGTTATTTAATTTCCAAATATTTGGAGATTTTTAAAATGTAATTTTTGTTGTCGCTTTCTAATTGTATTCCATTTTTACAGTAGCTCATACATTAAATGGTTTTTAATACTTTACAACATGTTAAGATTTGTTTTATGTCCTATATTATTTAGTCTACTCTGGTGAATGTTCTATGTGTACTTAAAAGAAAGACTATTTTGCTGTTTTTGGGAGGAGTGTTCTGTAAATATCAATTAAGTCAAGTTGGTTGATGTTATTCAAGTCTTTATCCATAATGACTTTCCATGTTGTTGTTATATCAATTATTGTGAAGGAGATACTGAAGTCTCTAACAGCAATTGCTGAAATTCAGTTTTGTTTTGCTACATGTATTATGGTACTCCTTTTAAGGTGCATATACATTTATAATTATTGTACAATAAATCTTCACTTAAAGTTGTCCATATGTTCTTGGAAATTGTAATTTTAAATGAAATTATATACAGCAGGTCCTCCAATTTATGTTGTTTCATTCAACATTGTTTCTTTATAACACTGTTGAAAAAAATTGGTTACCTGTCATTTTTCTCAAAGTTACAGTTTCCAAAACCTGTCAATGATGCTAAGTGAGAACAGACTGTATCTTCCTGATATATTGACCCTTTTGCTATTATGAAATGTTCCTTTCTTTCTGCAGATTGATTATCCCTTATTTGAAATGCATGGCACCACAAGTTCTTTCAGATTTCAGATTTGGAATAATTGCATGTACATAATGAGATATCTTGAGGATGGGACCCAAATCTCAACACAAAATTCATTTAAATTTATTTGTGTTTCGTATATACCTCATACACATAGCCTGAAGATAGTAATTTCATACAATTTAAAAATAATTGTGTACAAAAGTTTGTGTTAAGTACTTATGTGTAAAATTTTCCACTTTGGCATCATGTTGGCACTCAAAAAATTATAAATTTTAGAGCATTTCAAATTTTATATTTTCAGATTAGGTGTGATCAGTCTGTAGTAATATTTCTTTTCTCAAGTGTATATTTTTGCCACTCCAGTTATTTAATAAGTAAATATTTAAACTGTAAAGTTTACATAGTATATATTTTACAGTTCCTCTATGTTCAGTCTATCTGTGTCTTCGAATCTGAACTGTTTCTCTTGTAAATGCCACATATGTAGATAATGCTTTTTTGATCAAATCTGATAATCTCTACCTTTTGATTAGTGTGTTTAGACCATTAATATTTAATATATTTACTCACCTGTTTGGCATTTTGTCTATCTCTTATTTGTTTTCTAAATGTCTCTTGTCATTTTCTCTTCCACCTTTTGTGTTGACAAATATTCTTAGAATCCTATTTTAATTTTTCTATTGATTTTTAAAACATATTTCTGAGTTTTTTTTTGGTGATTGCCATAGAGATTACAATATGCATTCTAACTTACCATGTTCTACCCAAGTGGCTTAGTTTCAATTAAATACAGCAACTTAACTCCATTACATATAGTACTTTTCCTCTCTATTCACCATCTTTTTTGCAATTATTTTCAGATATATTATATATAAGTATGTTATAAACCCCAAATAGAGTTTTAACTGTTACAACTATTGCTTGATAAAATATATGTCTTTAAAAAAATTATAGGAAGAAAAGAGAAAATATTTTATGCATTTCATATTTCCTCACACTTTTACCATTTTCTGGCCTTCATTTCTCCCTATGGAATCTGGTTACCATTTGGTGTCATTTCTTTTCAGCCAGAGATACTACTATTAGGATCTTGTAAGGCAGGTCTCACAGCATTTATTTCTCTCAGTCTTTGTTTAAATGAGAATGTTATTTTGTTGCCTTCATTTTGAAGTTGCTGGATGCAGTGTTCTTTGTTGACTATAATTTTCTTTCAGTACTTAGAAAATTTTATTTCACCACTTTTTGGCTTCTATTATTTCTGTTGAGAAGTTACCATTTTTTGGTTTGTTTTGGTCAACTGGAAAATTAATATGAGAAAGTATTATTTAAAAAAATTATATATACAGTCTTCTCAGCCTTATCCAAAAATATTATCATTAAATAAGTGATATTATGACACTGGAATTAACCATTAATGCATGCTATATAGACACCAAATTATTCAAAGACAATTTTTAAAGCAATTATTTTGTACAATGTGCTTGCATATGATTTTTTTTTAACTTTTATTTTAGGTTTGTGAACACATATGAAGGTTTGTTATGTGCGTAAAGTCGTGTTACGGGGGGTTGTGGTATAAATTATTTCATCATCTAGGTATTAAGCAAGTACCTAATAGTTATTTTTCCTGCTCTTCTCCCTCCTCCCATCCTCCAGTCTCAATTACAACCTAGTGTCTGTTGTTCTCCTTTTTGCATTCATGAGTTCTCATTATTTAGCTCCTACTTATAAGTGAGAACATGCACTATTTGGTTTTCTCTTCCTATGTTAGTTTGCTATGGATAGTAGCCTCCAGCTCCATCCATTTTCCCATAAAAGACATGATACCATTCTTTGTTGATGGCTGCATAGTATTCCATGGTGTGTCTGTACCACATTTTCTTTATCCAGTTTGTCACTGATGGGCATTTTAGGTTGATTCATGTCTTTCCTATTGTGAATAGGGCTGCAATGAACATTTGTGTGCATGTGACTTTATGGTAGTATGATTTATACTTTTTTGGCTATAATGGAATTGCTGGGTGGAATAGGTAGTTCAGCTTTTAACTCTTTGAAAGATTATCATACTGCTTTCCACAATGGTTGCAGTAATTTACACTCCCATTAACAGTGTATAAGTGTTCCCTTTTCTTTGCAACCTCTCCAGCATCTGTTATATTTTGATTTTTTAATAATGGCCATTCTAACTGGTATGAGATGGTATCTTATTCTGGTTGTTTTGATTTGCATTTCTCTAATGATCAGTAATATTAAGCTTTTTTTATATGTTTGTTGGCCACATGCATGTCTTCTTTTGAAAAGTGTCTGTCTGTGTTCTTTGCCCACTTTTTGATGAGTTTGTTTGTTTTTCTCTTGTAAAAAGTTTAAGTTTCTTATAAATGCTGGATATTAGACATTTGTCAGATACATAGTTTGCAAATAATTTCTCCTATTCTGTAGTTGATAGTTTCTTTTGTGGCACAGAAACTCTTAAGTTTAATTAGATCCCACTGGTCCATTTTTGCTTTTGTTGTGATTGCTTTTGGTGTCTTTGTCATGAAATCTTTGCTCATTCCTATGTCCAGGATGATATTGCCTAGGTTGCCTTCCAGGATGTTTATACTTTTTGGTTTTAGATTTAAGTCTTTAATTCATCTTGAGTTAGTTTTTGTATATGGTGTAAAGAAGAGTTCCAATTTCAATCTTCTGCATATGGCTAGCCAGTTATCCCAGTACCATTTATTGAATAGGGAGTCTTTTTCCCGTTGCTTGTTTTTGTCAGCTTTGCTGATGATTAGATGGCTCTAGTGTGGCCTTATTTCTGGGCTCTCTATTCTGTTCCACTTGTCTATGTGCCTGTTTTTGTAACAATGCCAAGCTGTTTTTGTTACTATCATCCTGTAGTATAGTTTCAAGTCGGGTAACATGATGCCTCCAGCTTTGCTCCTTTTGCTTAAGATTGCCTTGGCTATTTGGGGTCTATCTTCCTTCCATATGAATTTTAAAATAGTTTTTCTAGTTCTGTGAATAATGTTGTTGGTAGGTTGATAGGAATAGCATTGAATGTGTAAATTGATTTGGGCAGTATAGCCATTTTAATTATATTGATTCCTCCTATTTGTGAGCATGGGATGTTTTCTACTCATTTGTGTCTTCTTTGATGTCTTTGAGCACTGCTTTATAATTCTCATTGTAGAGATCTTTGACCTTCCTGATTAGCTGTATTGCCAGGTTTTTTATTCTTTTCGTGGCAGTTGTGAAAGGGACTGTCTTCCAGCTTTCACTCTTGGCTTGGCTGTTGGTGGTGTATAGGAATGCTAGTGATTTTTGTGCATTGATTTTGTATCCTGCAACTCTGCTGAAGTTGGTTCCTGACTAAAGCAGCTTTTGGTCTGAGACTATGGCATTTTCTAGATCCATGGAATCATGTTGTCTGCAAACAAGGATAGTTTGACTTCTTCTCTTCCTATTTAGACATGCTTTATTTCTTTGTCTTGCCTGATGAGCAGTTACCTATTACTCATGTATTGACGTATTGTTTTCTATATGTGATAAGTTCCTTTTTTTGTACTGCTTTGAATATTTTATTTCCTTCTCTGGGTTTGAACAGTTTCAATATGATGATGATATGTCTAGGTGTGTATCTCTTTCTGCATTTTAAAATTGGGCATCATTGAGCTTCTTGAATCTATGTATTAACATTTTAAAATAAAATTTGGGAAGTCCCTGTTTATTATTTCTTCAAGTATTTTTACTACACTTTTTCTTTCTCTCCTGTCCTTCTGAGAATCCCACTAAAAATATTTGGTATGCTGAGTGTTGTCCCTTAGGTCTCTGAGGCTCTGTTAAATTTTCTTCAATCTTTTCTTTCTCTGTTCTTCAGGGTGGATAATTTCTAATCATCCATCATCAAGTTTACTAATTTTTTCTTATTTTATGTCAACTTTGGAAATTTCATTGTCTTTTAAAAATAATTTTAATTTTTTCATTGAAATTTATTTCTTCAGAATTATCGTAATTATATCTTCCTTTAAATCTTTAAACAGGGATTCCTTTAATCTTTTGAATATATTTATTATAGGTATTATGACAACTCTGCCAAATCAAACATCTGAGTTCACTCACAGTTCATTTCTTTCAACTACTTTTTCCCCCCTGCATATGGGTCACATTTTCTTGTTTCTTTGCATGGCTCATTTTTCTTTGTTTGAAATTAGACATTTTGGGTAATATATTAAATAAATTTTTGATTCTGTTTTTCCCCTTAAGAATTTTTGTTGCTTTTTGTTTGTTTCGATTTTCTGAACTTAAAAGGGCTTCTAGCATTTACTGATGGATCTTTATATAGGTTGTTGAGTGCATTCAAAATTTAGACATTTTTCTAGTTTATTCTTACTTTTCTTTTCACTAGGCACTCCCAAATCTTTCTTGCATATACAGCTAGTGCTCGACTTACGACCACGATTGGTTCTGACAGACCGGTTGTAACATGATTTGGTCGTAAATTGAGTAGGCTATATGTACAGCACTGTGAAATGATGTTATAAAAATCTTCAAGTCATATTTTATCATAATTTTCTTTCATTATTGTTGTATATCATAATTTTCTTTGTTCATTTTACGCCATTTGTATCATCTCTACACCATTTTGTTTCTTATTTGTACATTCGTCAGGTTTAAGTAAAGCACTGCATTACCAGTACAACTGGTTTAATATTTGCAAAACATACAAAATTACAAAATACAGGTGCATACAAAAATACAAAATACAGGTGTAAAAAATACCATAGGAAACATTTTCCCAATTGCAAAACATATCAAAATATATAAACATGTACGAAACATTTTATTGGCCGCTGGTGCTTGGCTGCGGATCGTTGATGTCGTCATCTGAGGCAGCAGTTGGGGTTACCGGAGTTGGTTTTTTCATAAACATGGTGAGCTTTGCCTGAATTGTATGTTTCTTTTTTTCTTCATAAATTTCACGATACGGAAAAAACACATCGTGCGCCATCCATTCAATCCTTGCAAATCGTTCGATGTTTGGGTCCATTGCTTCGAAATGTATAAGAAGTTTATTGGGAGGGGTTTGATGAAAAAGACACAGAACACAAATTGCTGTACCGAGTCTGGGATAACAGTTGAAATGGTGCACGCGGAGATGGTAGTGCTGCCGGAAGCTGGTCCGCACTGTCGTATGCCCAGCTGGGCAACGTTTGTGCTGCCAGATGCGGAGCAGTCATGGCTAGCGATTGTGGTTGTAAAGTCGAATGGTCGGAAGTTGCATAGGTCGTAAGTCGATCAATGCCTGTATGTGCATGTACAATCTTTCTTTCAACGAAGGACTATGGAGAGCTTAAGTTTTCTTAGGTCTTTCCTTGTGGTCACACAGACTCAAAATCATCCAAGAATGTGTGGTGAGGGGGTTTCTTCTTCATTTATGTATCACCTTAGCTAGAGTTGTATGCAGAAATTACCTTGTCTATGTATTGTTCTCTTATTTCCAGGACCTCCTTGTTAAATTACAGGCTAGTCTTTAGTTCTGCCATCTTCCATAAGAGCAATCACAACTCAGAATAGCAAGGCTGTATGCTTTTCCTTGTTCATTTCTACCAATTTTACCATTTTTACTAATAGTCCAGCTAGAAATTGATTTTTTGGCCTCAGTTGAAAAATAAGCCAGCCCCATCTAGCAGTGAAGTTGCTAGTTTTGATAGCTATCCTACCACATGAGCTGTCAGAAGGCAATGGGACTAAGATTCCCATTCTTCTTAGCTGATGGTCTACAGTTTTCCATACATAAATACTTCTTAAATGGTTTTTAATCTTGCCTGATGTCTAGAGATCTTGGACGATTGTTATTAACAATTTTGTTTAGTTTTACAGTTTTGTTTTTGAGACAGGATTTGCTGACTTATTTACCATCATTTAAAGATCTGCCCATCTGACCCGTTTTTAAAGAGTAATAACCTGCAAAAGCCCTGACTTAATTTAACTGGAAATTACTAAATTAATATGGTTGATTAGAGATGGCTACAGATTTATTATACTTCACCTATCAAGAGGTGGTGCCTGTATCCCTTTTCCCTTGGATTTAGGAGGCTCAATGAAAACTTTGACTTGCATAATACAGCAAATTAACTCTTAGCCAATTTCTGGTCCAGGACTTACAGGATTGATAGCTTTTACTGTCTTTCACTTTTTAAATCGAAAAATGGCTACTATGTAGTGAGGTGGAAGCAACTGTGGAGAATCCTTGTGGAAAGGCATGAGATACCTTGTGGTATCTAAGGTACCAAGACATCTGGCTAATAGCCTCAGCTGACCACCACCTTGCCAGCCATGTAAGTAAGCCATGTTGGCAGTGCAGCTTCCAGACCTGGCTGAGCTACCACAATTAATTCAGTCTGTAGCAGAGATGAGACTTTCCTGCCCAAATTGTAAATCTGTGAGCAAAATAAATGATGATTGTTATTTTAAATCACCGAGTGTCTGGGTGGTTTGTTACATAGCCATAAATAACTGGAACATTAATTTTCTGCCTTCTTGAGGAATGGGAGTTGGGGATTAAAGCTAAGAACAGTTATTATAAAATCCATTTATCATGTACCTAGCAAGTAAGATTTTCATAGCCACAAAATTGAATTGCAAAAATATAACTTATAAAAAAAAAGTTGTGTACATAACAGTTGTTATCTTTCGTGGAAGGTGACTATGATATCGAGGAATGAAGAGGTTCATCCAGGGGATTGTGGAGTAAAATGGGAAGGACATAAGGAGAAAGGAAGGAGAGGAAAACAATCAGGTATTCGTCCCAGTTTCACTTGCCTGGTTTAGCTTAGTGACAGGAATAGTAGCTCTGAACACAAGGGTGAGAATTTTTCTCTGCCATTAGTTTGATACCCTATGAGGAGGGCCCTGGATGGAACATTTCACACTAGCACTGGGGCTTAACTAGCAGAGTTACGAGACAAGTGATAATAAAAGGCATAATAAAGGATAAAAGAGGCTCTAGTTTTCATTTAAATGTCACCTCCTTTTTTTCTGCGTGGCCTGACCACTGAGTCAAGAATCAGTAAGTCTCCTCCTAGTGCACAGCAAGACAATACCAAAGGAGAAGTATGAGTGGCCCACCTAGGCCAAAGACATGATGAAAAATATGGTAAAGTTTCAGCGGGCTGAGAGAGCCCTGGAGACCATGGTTTCCAGAAAGTGCCTCTGGGCTATGACCAAGCTGAGAGGGAGAGACACCGTGAGTGGCTCTTGCTCAAGAGGTCACAGGAAAATTCATATATGGGGCCAGCAACATTTCAAGGATCTTAAGTACTGAATGGCAAGCACAGGGAAAAGCCAGGTGATTCCAAATCCTCTGTACTATGAGGTCCTGTAAGCTGCTTGTCCACGTACCTTGCCCATACCCCTGTAAGACGCTTGCCCATTATAATTATGACTTAAACCATAATGCAGTTGACAAAATTTAATGTATACCTTCCGTTTTAGAAAGGACTCAAAGAGGGAGAGTTCAGAAATAAGAGAATTTGGGTAATTAACCCAGTAGATTGAGCACAACTCAGGTGTTTATTAAATTAAGTTGTCAACCACTTTGGATTTTGGTAACTTTCCCATCACATTATCAAGCAGGAGGAAGTTTACACAGAAGACGAGAACATTTAAAGATGAAAATATAGAACATACATTTTCATTGCATATCCCAGTTATAATAGGAACATATTTAAGGCCCTGCATGTATATGGAAAAATGATCTAACTGAAAATTTAACAGTATTTTATATTCTCCTAGAGGTATTTCATGAAAAATTAAGTATGGCAATTCTTTTCCCAACCACAATTACCACTCCATAAAATAAAGCCTCAATAGATTGAAGACATAGATCACTTATTTTACTTACGAAAAGATGAATAGGGTTTTGTCATACTGAGAGGCAGTAAAATGTAGTAGCTAAAAGTATAGGCTCTGAGGCTAGAATGCATCAGTTAGAATTCTAGCTCTGTCACTTATTGATCAAATGTCACTTATTGATCAAATGTCACTTATTGATTAAATGTCACTTGGTCTTTCTGTGTCTCAGTATTCCCCATCTGCAAAATGGGTATAATAAAAGTAGGTCTTCATGTTGTGATTATTAAGCAAGTTAAAACATTTGAAGTGCCACATATGGTAAGCACTATAATTAAGCTTTGTTGTTACTATTATTTGTTAATTGATTTATTTAAAAACCTGGGCTCATTGAAATTGCAGCTTGACTTTCCCAATTCTGAAAGATGATGGAAAGAGTTGAATAAGAAGAATATGACCAACTTGTGAGAGAGTCCCTGAGACTGAACAGAGAAGAAGGTAGGGAACATGTAAGTGGTAGCCTGTTTATTTCTCCTTGGTGCTGCCAGTTTGATGGCAGGACACTGATGTGGATGGTGCAATGGCCTGGGGTCAAATGCTTTGGGACCTAGACAAAGGTTCTAGTGTTGAGATGCCTATGGCGAGAGCAGAGACTGTGAGCAGCGGAGCTGCCTGCACAGCCCTAGATTATAATGGCTTAAATTGGAGAGACTGATACAGGAGCCTTCCAAACATGAACTGTTTTCTGTTATCCAGGCTGCAGATCTTAGAGCTAGATATAATTTGATTTTATGAATAAGAATATTTAGTTTTTTTAACCTAATATCCATGAGAAAATTAATAACCATTGCTTATAATAATGACTTAAACCATAATGTAGTTGACAAAATTTAATGATGCTTTTAAGAGACCATTGAACTATGTTCTGTATACTCCTATTTTTAGACAGATCTGTTAAATATTGTTAATCAACGTTTTCTTCAAAATAGTTGATAATATAGGTTAAAACATACTGTGGCCAGGTACAGTGGCTCATGCCTGTAATTCCAGCACTTTGGGAGGTTGAGGCAGGTGGCTAATGAGGTCAGGAGATTGAGACCATCCTGGCCAACATGGTGAAACCCTGTCTCTACTAAAAATACATAAAAATTATCTGGATGTGGTGGCGCACACCTGTAGTCCCAGCTACTCAGGAAGCTGAGGCAGGAGAACTGCTTGAACCCAGGAGGCATAGATTGCAGTGAGCCAAGATTGTGCCACTGCACTATAGCCTGGGTGACAGTGTGCGACTCTGTCTCAAAAAAAGAAAACAAAAAAACAAACAACATAAAAAACCATACTGTGACTGAATATTCTCTTAAAATCAGTTCAGAAGGAAAAAGAAAAAGTAAATATTTCCCTCCTAAAGACTGTAAGTGCAGCCCCTGTGCTAAGTCTCCAGAAGTTGTCTGAGTCTGAAACTAAAATGACATCTGTGAAGTTGAATAAAACATCTAACTCAAGAGCTACAGAAAAAATATCATGAGGTAGGAAAAATTTATGTAAATTTGCAAATTCTTAGTGCTAATAGTCTATACTATTGGAAAAGTTTCAATCACATGCACATTATACTGCCCTATGCTTTCATTTCCTGGCTGGGAGTGGATTCTCATCAAACTAAGTCATATGGGGAACACAGTCCCAGGGAATACAAATCTCTATGCTTACAGCAGAAATTTCTTCTGAACGTGAGAAAGAAATATAAGAGAAACAGATTGAGTAAGACATGCTCTCAGAGGACATTGGGAACACTATGATAACAAATTAATACTTACTCTATTAAACTCTGAGAAAATAGTTTATGTCTCTTGAAAGAGGAAAAGCCGCTAGCTTCTGGAATAAAAAAACAGCCATTTTTAAGTTAATGAAAGTATAAACTCAACCATTATATTAGTTATGTTGACAATATACATTTGCAATTACATAATTAGTTGTAAATCCCAATTACACACACACACACACACACATACACACACACACCACACACAAGTGAAAGTTCTCAGGAACTTGGTAATAGTCATTCACCAGGAACCTAAAGTAAGGACGTTCAGAGTGCTCTTATGAGCCCAGTTTGCACAAAGTAATTGTGATATTACTATTTAAAGAAAAAATAGAATCCATGTAGGAATGAATGAGGGTATTAGAGCATGTCTATCAAAGATCAATATTAACTGACGATCAACAGGATAGAGTTTAGTAGGGAAATGGAACGTCGCAGAACCTCAGACTGGGTTTTACTCTCATGAACATCAAAAACAGTTTTGTTTGCATTGCATAATTGGACATCTAAGTGCAATGCTCACACAAATGAAAACTTTGAAAAGAGTTGTCTGCATTAAGAAAGACGTCTTTATATCTACTTTGTATAAATTATCCTCATATAAAGTTATATAAAATTTGGGATAAACTTTCTCATTCTATTTCGTTAAAAAAACTAGATGAGAGATAATTATTAATGAATTAAGTTCAATGAGAAAGGGGTCAAATGGTTTTATATAAAATGGTAAACAGGCAAACTATTGATAATGTCATACTGTATATATAATTCTTTATATGTACACTTATTCTTGGGGGCCATGAAATTAATGTATAGTATCTACAAATTGATATTCAGTTATGCTAATAAATAATTTTTTTTTTTAGAAATGTGAAAGTAAGTAGAATCCCGTCATTGACGCATTTTTATTTGTTTGGTTCAAAAAAGGCTTTGGCCTATAATCTGGATGCCTCTAACTACATGTTGAAAGGTATAGTTAGTGCCTACAAGAAAATGAATAGCCTGATATAAACCTAAATATTGAAAATTTCAGCAAATATTATAACAATAAACACTACTACAAAGAAACATTCAATACAATATACTGTTTTTTTTGTCTTAAAAGTTGATATGAGAACAATGTTTCGTTACCTTGGTTACAGCAAATTCTGCACAATATGCCATATTTGTCTCTGATGGAAACTTGTGTATGTATGTTGTTTCAGGAGGGAGTAGCAAAGAGAAATCGATATATTTTTACTGATTTTTTCTCCTATTATTAAGTTATTTTTATGTAAACCTGCTTTCATCGATTAAATAAAAATATACTTATGCAAACATCATTCTTCTGCATAACACTATCGTTAGGCATACCTCTGCATACTTCTCAGTTGCCCCCAGACACACAAACTTCTGCCTAAGGAAAGGAAATAAGGAGTTTGACGGTCTGCATAAACTTTGAAAGTGGCAGTATATGATTTTTTTCCCAGCTGTGGAATATGAGAATTACCAAAATTGAGCTAGAGAGTTATTTTCTCCTTATATTTCTTCTTGGCCTTGGAAACTGGGAGAAGTGAGTCATCCTTGTAAGACAATGAGGAAAAGAAGTGATAAAATGTAAAAACAAAAAAACCCTCAGAGTCTAGAATTCTCTTTCTTCTACCACAGCTACTTCCTTAGGAGAAGGAAAACTGACATTCTGGCTGCATTTGTCAAGAGTGGCTCCATATCGAGGAAGCAGCTAATCAATGCAATGAAAGCCTGAATTGCCAACAGTCTTGTTTCCTTATCCAAGCGATACTCTGGGTTCAATTCTCTTCACTACAGAAGGAAGCAGGAAAGTGGTTCCTTTCTTCTGCTGCTTCTCCTATCTCCTTGTCTTGCAAGTAGCCTGGTGCAAAATAAACAGCAGGAATAATTAGTTGTCTTATATAGTAACCAGTCTCCAATTTTTTCTTTATTTGTAGAATTCTAAGTCTTACTGAATTATTATTGCATAATTGGCCACCCTGTAAGAGGACTACATTCTCCAGCCTCCCTTGCAGCTAGATGTGGCTACATAACCAAGTTTTGAACTATGGGATTTGAACAGAAGAGATGAGTATAACTTCTGGGTCACATAGTTAAAGGAAATAATTGTGTCCTCTGTGGCTATTTCCCTCTCTATCCTGATGAGAACAAAGGCATGATGGCAAGATCTGAAACAATGGATTTGGACCAGCAAATGGAAGTCATGCATTAAAGATGGCAGAGCAACAAGTTAGGAGAGTCCTGGATTCCTGGTAGTTGTCAGATCTCCTTCCTTGTCTTAGAATATAATGTTCAAACTTTTCATGGGGGGAGAAATAAGCTTCTAACTTACCTAATGCACTGCTATATCGGGTCTCTCTGTTACAGCAGTGGAAATTTGATATCGCCAAACTTATCAATCGCAGAATCAGAGCTTCTCAAACTTTAATGGACACAAGAATCACCTAGGGATCATGTTAAAATGCTGATTCTGATTCAGTAGATGTGATGGATACATTTTATGTATCAGCTTGGCTAAGCTATTGTGCCGTTTTTGTTGGTCAAACATTAGTCTGGATGTTGCTATGAAGGATGGTAGAAGTGATTCATGTATCAGTTGACTTTACGTAAGGGAGTTTGCCATCAGTGATGTGGATGGACCCTTAATGGACCATGATGCACTGCCAATTGAATGCCTAAAAAGCAAAAAGCAAAATTTCCCAGAGAAGAAAGACTCCTTTGTCAATACTGCTACAGAGAAATCCTGCCTGAGTTTCTAGCCTGCTGGCTTTTCCTGTAAATTTCAGGGCTGCCAGCTCCCATGATTGCATGCATCAATTCCTCAAAATAAGTATCTTCACACACACACACACACACACACACAATGTATGTATGTCTATAGACATGTATATGTATACACATAGACATATATACATATATTTTATTGATTTTGTTTCTTTGGAGAACCCTGATTAATATAGTAGGTATAAAGCAAGTCCTACCGGGCGTGGTGGCTCACGCCTGTAATCCCAGCACTTTGAGAGGCCGAGGTGGGCGGATCACGAGGTCAAGAGATCAAGACCATCCTGGCCAACATGGTGAAACCCTGTCTCTACAAAAACATACAAAAATAACCTGGGCATTGTGGCGCGTGCCTGTAATCCCAACTACTAGCGAGGCTTCGGCAGGAAAATTGCTTGAACCCAAGAGGCGGAGATTGCAGTGAGCAGAGTTTGTGCCACTGTACTCCAGCCTGGCACCTGACAACAGAGCAAGGCTCTGTCTTAATAAAATAAAATAGCAAGTCCTGAGAGTTTCAATTTTTAATTAGTTCCCAGTGCTGCTGTTCTTAGCACTATGCTTTGCATAGGAAGATTCTAGAAAGCTGGTTTACAGGAAGCATGTGTTTTAGTCTAGACTTCGACAGAAATTTGCTGTGAAACCTCAGGAATGCAATCCATTATGTGGCTCTCATTTCCTCATCTATGAGATTCTCAAATGTTGGATTATATAATCCCTGTGACCCCCCTGAGGCTCTAATACATGGTAACTCTGTGATCTTGACCCTCTTGCCAAGATGCCCAGGTGCAAAGGCAACATGGGGATAGAGCTTGTGGCAGGGCAGCCCCCAGAGCTGTATCTAGGCGTGTGGACATCATGCAAGGCTTCCTGGTGCTGTGGCACTGATTTCCTGTGCTGTTACACCTGTTGGACATTTGTAAGTTATAAGGGCGGACATTGAGCTGGTGACGTCTTATATCCAGCCACTTGATGCCTGAGAAAAGAGACTCAATTATAACATGTTAGATCTGGAAGAGAAATTTAAGAGCTTGATTTTCTTTCTTCCCCAGGAAACTCATTTCCCAGCACAAAGGACAGAGCAGATCCAATGACATCAAACAAACTCTTTGTCTCATTACATTACATATTATACATATGTGTGTTATATGAGTGTAGAATAATCTTACATATTGGAGAAATATGTCAATGAACCTACTTGTCTACTTCCCAAACCTGGAGTAGGATTGGGAAAATTTTAATGATAGCATCACTATTTTATTTATTCTTTAAGAACAATAACAAAGAGCCTTAAAATTACAATCTGTCAAAGTTGTGCTTCTATATGAAAGCTTTCATATGCTGTAAACAAGATTGTGCTGTAGAATACAGATATTCCTTCTGACAGTATGATCCGTACCTGTTTGTCAGCTTTACTTTCTAAAATCCTAAATTGAAAAAGGGCTTTGTTGTTATCCTTTGGCACCACAACCAAAATGGAGCTATAACCATTCTTGAATGGTGAGAATCTGTTTTCATCTATAATAGGGAACATTTAGTCTTAAAACCAATACAAATACATTCAAATGTACAATATAGTCCAGTAATCACACAGACAATCTTTACTTAAGGGTTGTGTTTCCTTCACTCTCCTATTGTCTTAAAGCCCAATCATAGTATGGCATGTAAAATGGGTTTACTGCATTGTACAAATGCTAATAGATTGTTTACTGATGGTGCTTTGACTGGGCTTATGTCAATACAATAGCAAAGGCTACTCTAGGAACAAATCTGCTCTGGGAACATATATCTATTCATTCAAAGTAAGATTGTATATGTATATATTCCACTCATCTGGGATAAATAGATTTCTTAACTTTTACCTGAAATGCTGCAGGAGGTTTGTGTTCATTTCAGTGTGACTACATGTATGTAAGTGTGCTTCTGCTATGTGTGTGTGAATGTCCATATGTGATATGTATGTACACATGTGTTAAGATTGGGAATGGAAAGAAAAGAGTCAATTTCTCTTTCTTGGCACGTAAATTTGAATGTAACCAAGAACTTCAAATTATTTTCTTATTTTCTCAGTGTCAAGCACTTTTACTACCTCCCTCCCTTAAAGAATTACCTTAGGAGGGTCTTCTAATAGATGGTACTGTTTTTTATGCCTAAAGGACATGGTTACTAAAAAAAAAAAAAAAAAGCTAGAAAGCAGCAAAGGCATGGAAGACATTTGACCAGAAATAGGAACCTATTGCTGCCTTGGGTGGAAGTATTCTTTCTCAACATTTGGGGTTGAGGACAGAAAAAGAAATGAGGATATGAGAAAAAAATAAAGGAAAAAAATCTCTGAGTGGACAAAACTGACACTTTTCTTTATTTAAGCTCATTCATTTCTATTTTAAATTGTCCCGGAAAGAAAAACAGGATGAAAAGCTTAAAAGAGATACAACCTGGTGTCTGTGTATTCTACCCTTCACCTACCATACTAACATAGACCCACTTGCTCTAAAGGAGGTTGACATAACCTTTTATGAACTATCAATGATATATCAGAAATCCTGACATTCTTCATTCTATGAAATACAAAGAGCACCTTTCATAGTGTGACAGAAAAGCACTGTGGCCGTCTCTTTTGTGGTTGTTTGGATGTTTGGTTTTTAAAATTATTTCCAATAATTTTATAAAGAGTTAGGGGTTGAACGACTGTGAAAGAAGAAATACATCTAGTTTATCTTTGTTGCATTTTTCTGGCCTATTTTCATTTGTCAAGGAACGACAATATTCAGGAGCTACTGGCAATTGAAATCAGACTTTGAGAACCTTGGCTTAGCTTGAAATAGCTTATGGTAAAAACATCAGGGTTAGTTGTGTTGTTTTAAACTGGTCAGATCATTGCTAACTGGTTTGGACAAGGAATTAGCTTCATTTGATGGAAGAATTTGTATTCATCTACTCTTGACTGCCTTATTCCTATCTCTGCATTAGTTTACTCAGAATGTGGGATCAGCTGCATATCTCTGGCCCTCTGTCGAACCCTGACAATATAATGGGCCTATTCTGTAGTTAATTCATGGTGTCTGGTATGGCTCCAGCAGTTTAGCAGATGGATCTTTAGTCAGTCTCTTCTCAAACTCTTTATTAAATATTCATAGAGCCAGATTGAAAATAGGCACAGCTTTGCTCCTGGAGGTATGCATACGGACCTCTGGACCAGGGAAGATCAACCTGGTCAGTTCAGGGAGGAGAGACAAAATCTTGTCTTCAGAAAGCTTCCAAAGCACATTGAAAATTTCCTTACCCATAGTAGTGAGATCATGAGTACTCCAGCAGCATTCTATATATTAAACAGAATGTTACCTTGAAAATAGGAAGCTGTTGTTAATGTGGGAAGATAAAGATGCCCACCAGGTTCACTTGTAAATCTGAGTATGTGAAGCCAGGTTTTATCCTGCCATGAGAAAATGTGGAAATGAATAATGGCACCTTTTACTTAAGTAGTATATATATACATATATGAGGAGTTGCCAGGAGAAAGTGTTAACGAGAAGAGTTCATAAAAAATGAGTAGATTTGGGGATTTAGAAACACTTAAAATATCATTCATTGGACATGTAGAGGAAGGTGTTAAAATGAAAATACCAAAGTTGTTCCTGTCTTTGACTAAATTAGGGGGTGGAGGAGGCATGGAAAGGGGTGCTGAGGATATTCCCTTAGGCAGAGAAGAGCCCTGATGCTCTTAGAGGAGGTAACCTCTGCAGGTCAAATGCTGTTTGAAATAAGAGCAAAGGTGATGGTTGTTGGTTTGTAGATCTAGGAAAGACTTTTGCATTCCAAGATGTGCTGTAGTGCTTCTAGAATAAATGCCAAGACCACAACACTACACTGTCTTTATGTGTTACATAATCATCAGGTTAGAGAAGGCTGCAAGCTTTTGGTCCACCTCCTTGTCTTTGGACAGTTTCCTTTGAAATTGTCCCAAAGACTTAGAGACCTATCCAGGGAAATGTCATTCTGCTAGATCATAACCACATAGTTAATTTTAGTGCCACAAGATAAATTACTTGCTCCAGCTTTTAAAGGTATTTATTTCAGTGGTTCCAGGAAAATTTTCAAGATCCTTTTATTTAAAATTTCAAAGGACAGTGCTAATTTGGCAGTATAAGAAACGATGAATATCACTTTCATTTGGCTAACTTCTTGAGTTAATCAAGTTCTAACAATAAATGAACTTATGGCAAATACTCTTTACTATTATAAATACTGGACCTGATGCTTCTCCTTGAGCCAAGAAAGCTAGCAGCAACTCTTTCATGCTAAAAGGAATCTTCTTTTGTTTCTAGTTCTGTTGACTTAGCTGTTTGTCATCAAGAATCTGATATGTCCAGGGCTGTAGAAAGATTATAAAGAAAAATAGATTACTGAACAGCCTTTGCATTTGGAAGAGTTGATCATCTAGTGGTGCATGGGGCAGAGGAGAAGAATCATACATGAAAAGCCTTAAGAACATTTTCATAGAAAACTGAGTTTGGTATGGCCAAGGGCATATACATAATGAATGAATGATTAGTAAATCAAGGTTTTTCTTAGATGTGTTGTTATTACTAAAGTACTATAAATGTGGGCTGAATTTAGTGACTGGCATAAGGTAGGAACAAATGAGTATTTACCGTTGATGATGTGTAAGGTAGGATCCCTGAAAATATTCTCCTCTTGGGGTACAAGGTTAGCAATCCAGCTCTGGGGCATTGTGGGTCAGAGTAGGTGTTAACTCTGGCTGTTACTATGGAAATGATTTAAGCAGCTGCAGTGCAAGGTTAAGAGCCTCATTCAAGCATACCTACAGGAAATGTTATACTTTGGGGGAAGGTCTGAGTCAAACATAAGCAATGCAACACTGTACCTCAATTGACAGCATACAATTCAGAAGGCCCAGGAACAAGGTTGCTCTAGGGATATTTGCAGGTTTTTGGGGTTGCCTCACTCTAGGGGTGAGAGTGGGGGAGACAGATGCTCCTCTCTCCCTCTGACCCTCAGAGTGGAAATTACAGCAAGACCAGCCACATCATGTAGCATCAGGGCCACCCTTTCCTTCTGTTGAATAGAAGCTACCTCTGAGGATTCCTAGCCGTATTCGTCAATCAGAAGAAATGATTTTTTTTTTGATAACCCAACAATAAGGGTGCTATGAAGGATTGATGCTGAGCCTTGTTTGAAGTCTATTCTTCTAGTCTCTCAAAGGAAATCAAATAGCAAATGAAGCTGTATTATATGGCATTTGTGTAATTTCATGTAAATTCTCAGAGGTGGAAGAAATAAAAATAATCACATCTGCCCACACTTGAGATGTGTGAAACGATAATGTAAAGATACAGAGCATCTCTTAAAGTCTTTAGAAAGAAAAGCAATAGAAACTATGGTCATATTTTGGAATTTGTTCTGGGATTACTTTGGATTTTTATTTGTCTTTTTATAAACATAGCCTCATTACGGAGAAAGTTTTTGGACCTGGTTTTGAAACAGAGGTAATATTTGTCTGTTATATAGTAAGAAGACCACTCAACTTTATTGTCCTCAAAATCAAAATAATAAAATTTAAAAGGCGTTTTCTTTTCTTGAGCTGTTAAAACTCATAACTTTTTTAAAAAAGCACACTTTTCATTATTTGTGTTTCAGAGTTCGCCAACTAAGACAGACTGAGCTGGGCCATTACCGTTCTCATCAGTATAGATTTATATGATGCATGCATTGAAATGAACATCTGGACAGTTAGAGAATGCATTTCAATTGCAGGCCCTTGCAGCATATTTTTTCCCCATATTCAGAGCATTCCTTTGGAAAACAACACAAGTAGGAAAACAACATACAGTGAAAGAGAAATATTTTTAAAAGCAAGAATAATTAGAAATGAAATTATTGAGAATTTTTATGGCACACAATAAAGGCATAAGTGGGATCATAAAGCACCATTTCATGCAGAAATAAAACTCACTGACTCTTTGGGCTTTGTCTTGAATCCAGAGAGCCAATGAACTTGAACTCATATGTGACTTCCAAGGCAACTAGCTGTAACCACAGTTACTACTGTCTCCCAGCCACAAGAGGAGATTTTCAGCCTGGATAAGTATTTCATAGAGACATTTGAGCCAGGTGCTTTATGTAGTAGGATTGGTGATTCAGTGTGTGGCATTTAACAATGTGAGTCAGAATTAAATGAATGTCTTGGTATTATAGTTGGGGAGTTAATGGAAGGGCCATCTCTTGGATGAGTCATTGAACATAGATCCTGCTCTGAGCCACTTGCTAAAAATTGTGCAATCATTTTCACAAGCACATAAGATGATAACCTTGATGTTCTGCCCTTTCTAAGTTCAGACGACCAAGCTGCTCATCTCCGTTTCCCCAGAATAGATTTGAGCTTTAAAACCACCTTTCATCTTTATTCATTACTTCTTCCACATGTGTTCTGTGCCCTATTCATTACATGTAAATAATGCAATTATTATATTTTAACTCTTACTGTATTCTATTGAGGTAAACTGCATTTGTTATTTATAGTCTTTCTTTTCTCCAAAAATATTGGAGGCAGCTTATAAAAGACACAGATATGCTAAAACTATTCAAGCAAGGGCAAATGAATGTGATTATGGGCTATGCTAGGTCAAGAGAGAATTTATAGGCTAAAGATAGCTTCTGAAACTGAGCATCAAATTTAGCTTTGAGCTTCCTGAAAATTATTTTCAACATGCATCATTTTGCCTTTTTAATAAATGTCAATGTCTGCATTCTCTTCTGGAATATAAGCTTAGGAGGGAGATGGTACTACCATTCAGTGTGGTTTGTCAATCAGATGGCAAGTTTTATTGAGGATGAGTCAGAACATAATATGAGACCAAGTAAGTAGGGTGAGATTTCAAAGAAAAGGAGAACCGATCACTTGTTCCTGGCTTCAGTGAGGTAACTGGTCAGTCAAATAAAACCAGTCACACATTTGAGATGTCTCTCACCATGGAACATACAAGTTAATGTATGTTCACAGAATCCTAATTGGGGATACAATTGTGGGAAAAAATTACCCTTAATTAACATGTAGTCTGATACTTGGGCAGTTGTGGATGCGAGGCAGGAGGCTAGTTTTCAAGGGGAGACTTTCACTTTTATACCTGGCTGCTGTATGACTGCCCTAGGGCAGCAATCACAGAAATACCACGGGGCAGTCTGTTATGATTAGGATGACTGAGACATGGTCTAGTTGGATGTTAGGACTAGGCTCTATTTAACCTATTCAATCCTGTATAATCTTAGAATTAAAGAAGAGAAAAAAAAAAGAAGGAAGGAGGGAAGAAGGGAGGGGAGGAAAAGGGAAAAGATCTGTTGGTCAATTTCATGGACCTCTTATTATACCAATGTGAAAATCATTTAACTAAATCTTTTGTGTCATTTAAAATCTTTTCTTAAATATTTTTAGGGAGTGATAATTACATACATTTTTCCTGTGCTTTAGGAAGTAATTTTTGAAAGTAGACTTAAAAAGTCAGATACAGATAAATCATTAGGTTGATTGCTGTCAAGTGGCATAAATATATAGCCATATTAGGCTTTCTATAATTTCCCTCAAGCCAAATGGATTTGATAGGCCCCGCTGAAGGCCTATTTGAGTCTGTGGAGAAGACATACTTACCCAGATTTGCTGCTTTATCTACCTGCTGTGTTTGGGACAGAGGGGACACAAGTCTTCAGATCTATCTCTAGAAGACAGGCCTGACCCTGATCCACATGTTCCTACAGGGTGGAAGCAGGAGTTTCAGAAGGTATGGCTTCATAGAGGGCAAATCCAAAAATAGGGAAAGGGAGTGCCTATACCACATGTGTTCTTACAGACCAATCCCGATTAGTCATGCTTCCAACCAGGGTGAGGGGTGAGCATGAGACCCAGTGATATGCCACAGGCAGTGGGGTGTTCTCATCTTTGGCTGCCCAGTAGGATTACCTGGGGAGCTAAATATACCACACACACACACACACAAACACACACACACGCACACTCACACATGCAAACAAAGACACATACACACAGGCATGCACACATGCCCCACAGCACACATACACACCACATACATACATGAACAGATACATACATATACCACATACAAATGCACATATACAAAACACAAATGTACTCACACACACACACACACACATAAACACACTCTTGCCGTGGTTTCATATGTGTAGCTAGGGTGAAAAACAGAACAGGGAAAGGAAGTTCCCTGCAAACAGAGGCCTTTATTAAATTTACAACAATTGGGTTGGTAAAGAGTAGATGTTCAGTTAACATTTGTTGAATGAATTACTGCAGAATGTATTGAGTATTATCCATAGGTGAGGTTTTCCATATTTAACTGCCACAGTATAAGAAAAATGACATTCCTTTCATCTGTGACCTGAGAATTCTTCAGTACAAGATCTCATTTTTGAAAGCATGTGCCTTGTTTGATCTCCTCAGGATTTGAGGCTGACAAGTGATCTCCCATGTTTACATGGAATTACTCTACCTAAAGACTGGAGATCTATGGGAAAGAAAGAAAGAAAGGCAGAAGGTCCAGCAAGAGAAGAAGATGCTTTGTGTTGTAAGATGTGACTTTCCATCCTGGAATCATCCAGATCTTCATTGAGGTCTACAATGCCCAGGAGTACTTCTGTGTGAGTAAATTTCTCATGGAAATTAGTAAAATGGCTAAGTTCTGAATCTGGGGTCAAGAGACTAACATAGCCTTACTTCATAAAGGCAGCTGTGGCTGAAATTAGGTTGTGTAAGGATCCTGAATGCAACAGTCAGAACCCCTATTGATATGTAACCACAGAATCTATTAGCTCTTCTAAAAGCAAATTTTTCAACAGAGACTGTTGATAATGTAACTGATGGATAATGTAACTATCTACCCTACTCAAAACTAGGCCAATTCCTCAGGGGCCTGGTAAGTATGGCATTGCATCAGCAATGTAATAATAAGGCAATAAAGTTATCAGAACTTCCCTTCCAAAATATGGCATTTTAATTCCTGAAGCATGAATAGAAATTAAATAATACTCAAACTTTTTATCAATTTTTATAAGTTATAATGGATATTCCAATTATTTTGTGTAAATTACATTACCAATTCTAAAAGTTGCATAAATTTTTAAATTTCTGGAAGGAAGAGTGTTATAATTTGACTTGCAAATATTTTTAGCAAACAAAACAAGCTTTAGAAGTTGACAAAAATGGGTATAGGATGTATACAAATATAAAGTGTTAGCATACTGGGATAGCTAAATCTTCTGTGAAGCTGAGAGATTTGTGCATGCAAGAAAATACCAATTTAGCTGCTATTGTTTGCAAACTTTAAAAATGTGTCTCTTTCCTTCTATCTGTGCTCCCACCAGCTTAGAAAGCCTTCATTTTATCCATCCTTCATTATTACAAACAAATTCTCTCTGGTCCTCAAACTCAACTATCTCAGTCTTTTAAAATGCTCTTTTATTTAAAAAATGAGGAAACGTTCAAAGTGGATTCTAGTGGCTTATTGTAGCTTTTCCTAAGCATAAATCATTCAGATACTGTGTTCTCTGAGTTTTTATATGGTTCTGAATGTCCTTTTTATTATCTTTGAACTTCAGACTTGGTGGGATAAACAATTCATGTGACACATTTTCTCTTTCTCCAGAACTTTGTAGGCTTTACCTTCAAATATTGCTGTGAAGAGGTTTCAGGGGATCCTGATTTTGTCTTCTGGTATGTGACATAGGTTTTCTGGAGGTAGCTTGAAAAAGTCTTTACCTTTGCAGTTCAATAGTAGGCCAAGATATGTTTTGGCTTTCAGTGTTATATAATTATTTTGCCTGGATTAGTGTGTTCTTTTTATTTTTGCTTATTTTCCCCATTACTCAGGACAATTTTCTTGTTTTATATTCTTTAATATGTTTTTGGTTTTATGGTTGGCTTTGTTTTTACAGGAATTCAGTTATTTTAAGTGGGCTTATCTGTCCTGAACGTGGTGACATTGTCTTCATTTCCCTCCCTCCCTCCCTCCATACTCCCTCCCTCCCTCCATCCCTCCCTCCCTCCCTTCCTTCCTTCCCTGTATTCTGTTAGAGGTGAACTGCTACACATTTTATTTAGAATCCCTCCAAAATATTTGAGGCAGCTTATAAAAGACAGATATTACAAAACTATTTGAGCAAGGGCAAATGAATGTGATTATGAGCTTTGAGTGTTTTGTATTTATTTATTTATTTATTCTCTCCTTTTGTATGTTTTTCTTCATTCTCTATGTTTGTTGTCATTATAGAAAACAATTTAGAGCAGCAATTTCATTTTTAGCTTTTTCTATTGTATTTTTTCTTGCTTAAAATTTATTGCTGTGTTTCATAATATTCTTGCTTTGGACATCAATTTTACTTAATGCTTGATGCTCTTATTAAAATATATTTCCATTTCCTTTTTTTAAATTAAAATGATCTTCTTCTTATCTATTTTTACAGCATAACGCAATGAATGCATTTATGGAGCTGTTTTTTCCTTCCTGTGCTATGCTTTCTTTCATACATGTTTTTTCTTGACTTTTGCATATTTTATGCTATATTTTACTTACCAGTTATTTATTGATTCTTTCCCTCTCTCCTTTCAACTGTTGACACTCAGATTCTTTTTGCATTCCTTATACTTAATGTAAATTATTTGGTGCAGATAATCTGATTTGCTAATTTTGCTGATAAAATGAAAAATAAGTCTTTTATTTATTTTCTACATGATTGCTATCTAGTTTTGTTACTTCATCTTTGAGCTACAGGTTGAGAGTATGGGAAATGAAAAGGAGATAAGCTAAGGCTGTGCTGAACATCTGAAATCATGATTTTCTCTAAACATTAGGGTTTGCATCTTGTTCTCATTCAGTTTATCCTCAATTCATGGTGAACCCCTGCGAACTTAACTATCCCCATTTCTTCTTAATTTCCTCCTTTCCACCCTCCCTCCCAGGAACTATTTTCACTTAGAAAAAAAAAAATAAAAGAGTAAAATTTCAATTTGGATCTTCAAAGTTCGGCTGTCAGTGAAAATCATTTGTATATTATCAACTCAGCATCATTACTTTTAGAATGCTGGTGAAAGTTTAGAAGCCAGCTATTTTGCCCACACTGCTCTGTTCTATTCTAGAATCTTTTTGGTTTCTTCGCTCATTAATAAGGTTTTATACTTTCAGTTGGGCACCACTCAAAAGGAGTGCAACACCGAAAAAGTCGTTGCTGCTGATCATGATTTATTTTATTCTGAAATTTTGTTTGTTCATTTGTGAAGGCATAATGGAAAATGGAAATGATGTGATGTGGCTTTGTTCTTCCATTTGCTATCTTTAGTCAAACTTTCAGCAATCAGGTTTTACTTTATTATTTACACACCTCTAAATATGTATTTATTTTTAACATTTTACTTATGAGCACTTAGACAAGTCCTATAGTTTATTACCTGTTGAATAATGTAATTTTTCTTTATCTCATATTACAGTGTTGAATGTAAGCTACATTTTTATATTCAGGGACTAGTGTGTGTGTGTTCGGTCTGTCTATATATATATATATATGTAGATATATATATATATTTTGTTTTGCTGAATTTGATCAGGGACCCTCCTAGTTCTGTTTTAAAAGTCTTACACCTTTTCATTTGCTATTTTCATATGCTGATTTGATATCATACTCCATACTCTTATGTTGTAAAGATTTTTCCATTATCAGTGAAGTAATAGAAATTAAAATGTTGTATAGAGACAAGAGATGAACAAAAATTGTGTTTAATTAAGCAAAAATTATAACCTAGACTGCACATTGAAAGGCGGAGAGCAGGGGAGAATATTATGTGAAGCTCTAATAGATAAGAGGTATGCTAAGGGTTGATTTAAGAAGGAAAAACAAAGTTAAAGTCAGAATGTTTATTTTGAATTGGAGAAAACTGGTGAAATCAATTCTTTTTTGTTATGTGACTCATACAAAGCATTAGGTTGCCTTGATTTCAGTTTCTTACGTTGTGGTCCTGGTTTGGTTTATACAAACTCATTGTCAGCATTAGCTCTCGGTAATAAGCATAACCATTACAGGTGGCCATAGCTGGGATCTGAGCTTTTCTATAATATCTTTAGTTCTGCACAGCAAGGACCATGCTCACAAGGGAAAGGGCAGAGGACGGGTGGAGAGGACATCTATAGGTAGCAAACATACTTTGAGTTTGGAGAATAATTATTATGGAATTGTGGCATGTAAGTTACTTGTGCTTCTTCCTTTGTTTTTGTGATGCTTCAGATGGTCGAACACAAGTTTTTCCTGTTGCATAGCTGGTTATATTTTCCACTGAGCCTCGTAGCTTTTGTTTTTGAGAAAAAGCACTAGGAAATATGCAAAATCTCCTTGAGTGAATAATCTGAATTGTAGAAAGGATCCACTGACTTCTTTCTCAGCAGTGATTTTCCATCTGAGTGGCTCCTGGGTAGTTAGTGCATAAAGCTATGTTGGTGCTGGCTGGGTGCAAATTGCCTTCATCTGAAGATGCCTGCTTTGTACCATTGCCTGCCTACAGCAAAACAGAGCCCCTCCAGTAAAGAACTCTCTTTAACCAAATATCAAACAAATTAACCTTTTAGTGTGCTCCTAGGAGCCTCTCAAGAGAAAGAACACTTCAGTGACATCACTGATGGCAAAGGTTAGCCTAAAAGTAAAATGAAATCATCTGGCCAGGCAGGCCCCACGGGAGAATCAAGCCTCGTAATTAGATTGAAGGCTCCTAGGAAACGAAGCCCTGTTGCAGGAAGAGCATTTGCAGAAGCTAATTTGGGTAAGCTTTTGCATCAGTGTCGGTGCAACGCATCACTTACAGCCTTGAAAACAGCTGTAATGGTGTATGATGATTGAGTCATTTCCTAATTTTGGCAACCCAGGCTGAGCATGAATTACATGACGAATGTGCGCTTGAGTTTGTCCTGAGATTTCGAACTCCGGGAAGATTCCCATACACAGACTGGCTAATATGATGACTGTTTCCTGGGCGGTGCAGGACTGGAAGAGCTCTGTACAAGCAGAGCCTGAGAGTTTGCCTTGTTGGCCCTGCCCATTTACCTTCATTCTAACTTCCGTTCTTATCTTGTCATCTGGTGGGTATCTCCCTGCCTTTACCCTACTTTTTTTTTTCCCAAAGTGTGGAATCTGTAACTGAACCCAGTAATTGTTCTAAATTATTTCTGTGGTGAATTAACAAAAAAGAAACTAGTTATTAGGCGAATAAGGTGAGGTCGCCATCCTCCTTGCTGCAGTGACTCAAACCAGATACAAACCGAGGTTGGAGGAGTAAAAACGTGAGCAGAGAAGTAATCTTATCTTGTCTCACATGTGTCTAACTTTATCCCTAGATAATCACCATAACTTTGATATACATAGTGGAGTTCTCTTCTGGCACTTTCAAGGATACACCAACCTGAATACTTTATCTTCCAAGATTTCTTTAGGTTTTACGTGGTTGTCAGTTTTTGACAAGAGTATCAAGGCAGGTCAGCTCCCAGGACCCACTTTGTTTGACAAAGGCATGGTCTGAGCCTCCCATTCCTCATGTGTAAATGAGAATAGTGGAAGAGCGAGTAAGAGTATGAAACATGGTATGAACTCATGCATGAAACTTTATGTTATAAATCTTCGTTTTAAGTGGCAAAAATTTTTCCATTATCAGTGAAGTGCTAGAAACTAAAATGCTATGTAGAGACAAGAGATGAGGTTTTATCTAATAAAGCACAAATGATCTAGACAATACGCTAAAAGGCAGAGGGTGGGGGAGAGTATTATGGGAAGACCTAATAGATAAGAGAAATGCTAATGGTTGATTTAAGGAGGAAAAATAAAGTTAAGGTCGGAATGTTTACTTTGAATGATATTAGTAATTGAAGAAATTGGTGGAATCAGGCCAGGCGCAGTGGCTCATGCCAGTAATCCCAGTGTTTTGGGAGGTCAAGGTGGGTGGATTATGAGGTCAGGAGTTCGAGATCAGCCTGGCCAACATGGCCAACACCCTGTCTCTACTAAAAATACAAAAATTAGCTGGGTGTGGTGGAGGGGGTGCCTGTCATCCCAGGTACTTGGGAGGCTAAGGCAAGAGAATCACTCGAACCCAAGAGGTGGAGGTTGCAATGAGCTGAGATCGCACCATTGCACTCCACCCTGGGCAACTGGGTAAGAATCCATCTCAGAAAAAATAAAGAAAGAAAGAAAAGAAAAAGAAAGAAAGAAGGAAATTGATGGAATGAGGTGGAAGCACATACTTAGCCTTCATAAGCATTAGCTAAAACATAAGGGGGAAGGTATGTGAGAGTTGTTTTTATTTTAGTAGTCATAACTAAAACAACAGCTAAGATTTTTGAGCACTTACTGTATGTCAAGCACTACACAGAGCACATGATGTGGTGACGACATTAAAAATTCACCCCAACCTACTCTATGCTCATTGCGCAGAATAGGAAACGGAAGCATCTGAGTAACATCATGAAGATACTAACACAATAAATAGTTGTTCGTCAAAGAATCACAGAAAGAAGCACTCAGAGCTGGCTCATCTCAGGGAAATGTGTGTAGCAATAATGAGTCATCCATTTTCAATGCATCACTATAGCTCTCTCAAACCAAAACCCTCCTCTTGAGCTCACATTAAATCTGTTTATTTCTCATATCTGGATTGCTTTTACATTCTGCACCAGCTAATCTCTGGTCCTATTTCAAATCAGAATCTGGATATTATTTACCATCTGCCTCTAAGGGATGCACTTGCCAAGTCCCATAATTTGCTATAATTGGCAGGTTTTCAGTGTACATAATTTATATCAAAAAAAGCTACCCTGAAAAAGAAGATTAATTAACCGTTTCTTCTGGGTCCCTAAAAGTGCAGTGGTTTCCAGGAGGATGACTTTAAGGCCTTAAGGTCTTCTGTGTGTATATGCTGTCACAGCTGAGCACATTAAAAATGTATGTTGGGTTGCTCCCTGGTGCCTCTGAGCTGGTCAGAAAGATGTCATTGGCACCTGGGTAACATCACAAATACTCACTGAATTAAACAGCTCACATTTGCATTTGAGTCTTTTGTTCCAAGCTTTGCAGACACTGGAAACTACGAGGCTGCAGTATAATTTATGGATACCTCTGTGTTGGCAATTCTGTCACTGATATGATAGGAAACACTAGAAAAAAATACACCCAGATGTACAGAATTCTAAATAGAGTAAGTGAGAGACCACAACCTGATTCAGACAAGCAGCACATGTGGCTAGGAAATAGACCATTTACAGCTTTGTTTTGTTTTTCCCTTTTGAAACTTCTTCAGTCATCCGCTAGGCTCATGGTCCAATATGGAACATGCCCTAGACTTTGTGAAGGCATTCTGGTCCTTCACAGCTTCTGGATATTGCTTCCTTGTGAGTTTGTTTCTTAATCCGTGCCTATTGGCAGGTTGATTCTTCATTCTAAAAATGGAAACTTCTGTGTTTTCTATCTTTTCCTAGAGTGTGTTTTTTTTTTTTTTTTTTTTGAATTACTAGCCTTCAGGGGAATTATAAGGCATAGTACAGGAATGAATGTGAAATTGCCACATATTTTCTCTCTTTTCCTGGAATTCCTGTCTTCCCATTCTTGGCCAGTTTTTTCCACTTACCTTCCAAGTCTTAGCTCAAAAGCTGCCATGCTTACCTTGTCCCATCTTGACCTCAAGGTGTCCTCCTCTGTGCTTCAGAAACTATATCTGAAGCTTAAGAAGTAAGTAAAAAATGTGGACAAGCTCTTTTCGTTGTTTTTTTGAAAGAAGGCCCTCTACAGATTAACTAATATGCTTAGGCTACGTCACTGTTTACTATTAATTACAAATTCCAGACTTTGTAGTGCTCGTTGTTAATGTGTAGCTTTTTACATCGTAGAGCTGCAAATAATTTCTGCCAGGTGGAGCAGATAACTCCGAAGGTTTATGGTCCCGTTGGACATGAGTCACTTTTTAAATCTACCCATCAATCTCATTCTAAGATGGTCTCTGTCCAGCTTATAAAACACCTTTTGACCTGGTCACAACATCTTCTTAATTAATGAGTTAAATAAAACGTTCACATGATGTGATAGTGGGAGTTACAGGTTTGAACTGCAGTAGGGCGTAGCACTCTCCGCATGCTCCCAGATTGAGTTATCTCCATTCGCCACTAAATAAAAGCCCCGTGAAGGCAGGGACCTTGCCTTGCATGACTTTGGACACTCAGTACATAGTGCCATGTTTGATGCCTGAGTCATTCAATAAGAATGTGTACTATGAATAAATGATTATGTAATTTAATTCTAACTCAGTTTGTTTCTGCATCATTGTTCCAGGTCAGTGCAAGGACTCTCTATTGCTCAAAGAACAGCTTCTATTTTAGGAGAACTTAGATGAGGAGTCGGAAATGTTATGAAAGTCTTTTCTATGACTTGATGACTGTATGTAGTGGCCTTAGCCATAATCCTTCTTTATTAGTCTTTTGCTTCGCAGTGTCTTTGGATTAAGAATAGACAAAATTATTCAATATTCAATATCCACCTAAGCCAGGACACTTTGCAAGGGCAAATAGAAGTTTGAAAGACAGTTTTACTTTTCCTTTTTTTTCCCCCCCCCAATGTTGTGACTAGTTGTGGCTAGCTGAAAGCCTAAGGAAAACCTCTCTTTTATTAAGGATACTTTGACCCTTTCAGAGAAAAACAAATTCTAAATAAAGCAGTTCCATGTCTAAACTGATCTTATCAGCCGCTACTGTATGACATTAGACTTGTAAGGGTATTTACCTAAATACATAAATAAACATGCAATTCACTATTATTCGTGCTGAATTATAAATCTGGAGGATCAAACCAGAATCAAAAGGCATATACAAATTATATATAAGTTTATATATATATGTGTGTATACATGTATATCTTTATATATATAACCTCAAACATCTAAAGGCAATTTCTGTGCATCACCTTCTTGTCCTTTTCTTTTTCTTATATACACTACTATAATAATAGATTTCCCATTAAAGTACTACTTTAAAAGTCTGCTTTTCACTTTGTCTATATTTGAAAATGTACTCAAAGAGTTTTCTGAAGAAGAATAATGTGTAGGATGGTTTTCAGAAACTCATTTAGAAATCATATTATCTAATAGAGAATTAAATATACTTCCAGTGGGTATCCATCAAAAATTAAGATAACTTCTCATATTGAAGAATATAAAAATAACCAGATTTTTAAGCTTAAATTCCATCTGCTGTCCGGGGATTGTCAACAAGTGAAGATTTATGGAAGACCACAGACATTGGTCTTCAAATTGTTAGGGCTGTGTTCCTGACCAGGACTTGACAAACTTTCTTTGTAAAGGGCTGTAGTAATTATTGATGATTTTTTGGATAACAAGTGTCTGTATTTTTAAAACTCTGCCATCTTAGTGTGAAAGCAACCTTAGATAATACATAAAAAAATGAACATAGCTATGTTTCAATCAATAATTATTTTATATAAAAACAGGTGTTGAGCCAGATTTGGCCCATGGGTTATAATTTGCCTACTCTGGCTCCAGACTGTCCTCATAATTGTTTTCCTCAGCTAGTCCATAAAATTAAAAAGTCACTATTCTTGCATTTATTGTATTTTGCAGAGTTGTGAGAAAAAAAAAATCTCTATAAGTTGCTTTGGCCAGTGAAAGGTAAGACACAAATTGTATGTCTAGCTTCGTTTACTGAAGAATCTAAATGCTCTTTTGAAAAAAGTAGGAATTGAAATGCTTTGAAAATATGTATTTCAAAATAAGTATTGAATGCACGAAAGTGTCACAATATTGAGAACTAGATATGATGCTAAGAAAGGGAATATACATCTATCTAATGTTCCAGCTGTCTCATCAATTCACAAAAGCTTATGGTAAGTTTGCGTAGGATTTTAGGCTGTAAACCTATTCTAGGGCTATGAAATTTTATCTTTTACTTCATGGTAGTATTATCTAAGACATAGAAACTACTCACCTGTTCATTCCAGGCTGGGAGATAACTTGACTGATACTTTCTTCATATTACAAGGAGGGTAAAACCTTTGATCATTTGCTTTAGGACAGACATACTGAAACTTGCCACTCTTCTCTTGCCACTGAAACTCAGTACTAAGCTCATTAATGATGGAGTACATTGGGGATGTCCTTTATGCCAGGGATATTTAATGCATGAATTTGGGTGCACATTTCATGTCCAATTTGTAATGGAAAATTAAACAAACAAATGAACAGAATAAAACACAAACAATCTGGCTGTCCAAAGCCTCTGTCCCTGTCCCAGAAACTGAAATGATGGAAAACTGCCAGTGAATATGCTCTGAAATATGGTAGTCTGGACAGGAGAAATACGTAATTTTTTTTTCTTACATTGATCCTTTGTTTGTTATTAATCAAAAAGCGTTTACTTGCCAATTTAAAGACCATTTTAATGGAGAGATTCTTTTCATCCCCCTCCCTAAGCTGATCCACAAAGTGAAAAAATCCAGGACCTTCAATTAATTTAAATGGCCTTGCCTTTAACCTTATCTCAGCCTTTACCTTTAACCATGGGGTTGCAGCTAAGAATTTGGGACCAACCCCACCATTACGGTCTTTGTTAGTAGTGCAAGGATTGCATGAGCTCCTGGCCCCACTAAGGATCTCAGGCCAGTCTTTTCATAGAAATGATACACTTTTGGCATATGTTTTTACTGCCATTTATTAAACACCATGTACTCATGTTATGGACATTTTTCATACACTACTATTGATCCAAAGAATTCTAGAAAGTATTAATTATTATTTCCTTTTGATAAATGCACAGCTAGAGAGATCACATGACTTGACCTAGGCCACATAGGTAGCACAGAGTAGATTGGGAATTCAAGCTGAGATCTATCCAATAGGAAGTCCCCTCTCAGAGATATTCACTGTTGTCCTGTATCACTATGCAAATGGGAAACGTGCACAACATATTATTTAGGGAACATGGTGAAATCCTAATTATCACCTGGATGATATTCTCACAATTAGAGTCTCTGTTCTAGGTTATTACCTCTTCCAGGGGGGCTGGCCACAGCCATCAGAAGACATTTATGAAGATGCATTCATGTGAACTGGCAAAATCCTCCCAGCACTCTCTCAGTAGCCCAAGATAGTCCAGAAGATTGCAAGACATTTAAGAGGAGCAAAGAACAACGGAGGGAATATGTGGACACAATGTCTGTAAAATAGGAAGGGGTGGATCCAGTGGACGGAAGTGGAGTGTGCTTTTCACTAAGCTGAAAAGTCCAGGACAATATTTCACCCTCTGAGGTTTTAGATCTTCTGGAGTGTTTTTCAAAAATGCAAATTTCCTGGCTTTATCCCTCAAGAATCTGATTTCAGTAATGTTTGATGGAGGTCCAGGAATCTTTGTAACTGCCATTAAAATTTAAAAACCACTGACTGGGGATAGTTGGACAAATCTGGGAGTTTGTAAAGAAGAAAATTTCCAGAAAGGGGAACTAAAGGGCAATTTGTATTTTATTTATTTATTTTTGAGACAGAGTCGCTCTCTGTCGCCTAGGCTGAAGTGCAGTGGTGTGATCTCTCTGCTCACTGCAACCTCCACCTCCTGGGTTCAAGCAATTCTCCTGCCTCAGCCTCCTGAGGAGCTGGGACTACAGGTGCACACCACCATGCCTGGTTTTGTATTTTTAGTAGAGACGGGTTTCACTGTGTCACCCAGGTTGGTTGTGAACTCCTGAGCTCAGGCAATCCGGCCTCCTTGGCCTCCCAAAGTGCTGGGATTAGGCATGAACCACTGCTCCGGCCCTAAAGGGTAATCTCTAAAGATGCAGGCTCCTAAGAATAAATGTGTCAGTGGGTCTTCTGTGTCACAGGAGTGGGAATCTGGAGGACATGTGAAAGACCTTGAGAATTGCTTGTGCTAGAATTGTAAGGTCAGCATAGCATCTTTAAACACGTCCACCATTCTCTTTTATCCAGTTTCTGCTTTCTTTTTCCTTGCAAATTTAATTAACGTTTATGGGCAACAATATTAATTTGATCCAACTAAGGTCCTTTTTAAATTATTTAATGATCGCAACATGAAATCACACACATTAAGAGGATAGAAGATATAAATCAATCTGAATTAGGAAAAATTTTGTAATTTAACCAGGTAACATTGCCATGGATGTAAACAAATATATTATAGATAATGAGATGAAGGAATTAGTATGAAATTGAATTTAAAACCTTAATTTAAACAAAGTATGTTCTCTAGTTTATACCCAATCAATACACATGGCATATGAAATTTCATAAAATATGATAGAGTACATTGCTTCTTCTATACACCATTCACTATTTTTATAAGCACAGAATACTATTGGATGATAAATATAATTAAACAGAGCAAAATGATATGAATTAAGGCCATGAAGTTTTTTTAACGAAATTACAGGCTTGCTACAGAGCTTGTAGGCATTACTACTATGCTATCAGAGAAATGTATTATCCCCTGAGGGATAGATTCTTATTATCAGCTATGGATTTTGTAGTCTTTAAATTAGAAAACAAAGTGCTATAATATTTGTCTTTGAAAGCAAAAGAAGGAAACTGCTGAAAATTTTAAGCAAACAATTAATGTTAACTTCAAATATAAGAGTGCTTGAGTTTGTACACAGCTTGCTCCCTGGTTAAAGCCAAGATCTATACTGCATGCACAATTGCATGCAAATTGGACTTAATTTACTGCATGCACTGCCTCTTCAATTAAATAAAATGAGAAGATGATTTTTACTTTAGAAGAGTAAAATTTCAATGTGTTAAAATATTTTACCTGCAAATTTTTCATAAATAGCTTATACACTCAAGTGCTTATTTGAAAGAGTTCACTTAGCCTGTATATTTTGAGTTCAATTTGGCATGGAAGGCATGGGCTCTACCCTCAAGGAGCTGGGAACAGGAAATATAACATGGCTAAATTTCTAGATTTTTCTTCCTAAGACAGCTTTTTATATATGTCTTCTTGTTTAACTTCTATCTTCCAACTCGTCAGTCTTCAAAGTCTGCATCATTGCATGTAATAGGCACTCCAAATCCTTTTATGAGACAAATTCGCTTCCTAGGTCTGCTGTAGAAAGTGTTACAAACAGAGGTGTGACCTAAGACAAGGGAAATTTATTATCTCACAGTACTTGAAGCTAGTAGTCCAAAATCAAGTCATGGAAGGAGCCATGCTCTCTCTGAAACCCATGGGGAGAATCCTTCTTGACCTCTTCATAGCTTCTGGTGGGTTGTCAACAATCTTTGCCATTCCTTGGCTTGCAGCTGTAGCATTCCAACTGCGGTTTCTATTGCAACGTAATGTTCTTCCTTCCTGTGTCTGCGTTCAAATCTACCTGTTCTTAACAGGACATCAGTAATATTGGATTAAATGCCCACTCTATTCTAGTATGATCTTATCTTAACCTAGCTGATTACTTCTGCAATAACCCTGTTTCCAAATCAGGTCACATTCTGAGGTATTAGAAGTTAGGATTTCAACATATGTTTTGGGAATACTGTTCATCATGTGACAGGAAGCATTCGGGTTCTTCTGTTATTTTGCTTGCTCATGCTGTCTTCATTCTTCATTTATTATGGGAGGAAAAAACCTGCCAGTTACTGAATTCCTTCTCTGTGGCAGTTACTTTACACATGCTAACTAATTAATTCTTGGGAGAACTCTAAAGAGAAGACATTATTATCCCATTTTATTGGTGAGGGATCTGAGGCTTAGTGAGTTAAAGTGCATTTCTTGAGATTTACTCATCTTTTAGGTCTTAGTTCCAATCTTGTTACATGAAGGAAGGCTTCTTGAACACCCAGGCAAAATTAGGTTTCCATAATTCTCATGGCATCTTCTATTTTTCCTTCATAAAATTCATATCATTTAATAATTTTTTATCATTCAATCATTTGTTTAGTATGTGCCTCTTCATCTAGATCATAAGCTCTGTGAGGTGGGGCCCATGTGTATTTCCATCAGTTGGGCACACAGGCACTTGGTAATATTTGTGGAACAAATATTTGTATGAGTAACTCTCATAATTAGTAGAACAAAGATTTGAACATTTTACCCCGAAGCTCAGAGCTGCTTCACCCATAATTTAACAGGTATCTACTAGATATCTGTAATGTAGTAGACTTTTAACTTTGCAAGATGAATGAGGCCCAGTCCCTGTCCTCAGGGAGTTTACAGTTTAGTAGAGAAGACACAGAAGAGGAAGGAATGACTAACTTCCTGAAGATTGTGATGGGATCAGAGAAGCTTATCACAGATACCAAAGTCACCTGAAAGGGAGGAGAATGATTGGAAAATTGGGCTAAGAGAGGCCGAGGCAGAGAAGTAGGTAAAGGGGACAAGTCCTTGGCAGAGGATGATATTTTTCCTCAAAGGTAGACAATTTGGTATATGGAGGAGGAGGTTTGTTGAGTTAGACTATGAGCCTCATCTAAAAGAACTTTTGCCTGAGCCAACTGGGTCTCTCATGAACTCATTAATAGATCCCACACAACTGTGACTCAGTTCAATGAAAATCAGATATTGCCAAATCTGGAAAAGGCTCTCTTTGGAGGTACAGATATTGATCGACTTACGACCTATGCAACTTATGACCATTCGACTTTACGACCACAAACGCTAGCCACGACTGCTCCGCATCTGGCAGTGCAAACGTTGCCCAGTTGGGCGTACGACAGTGCAGACCAGCTTCTGGCAGCACTACCATCTCCGCGTGCACCATTTCAACTGTACATATAGCCTACTCAACTTATGACCAAATCGTGTTACGACCAGTCTGCCGGTCCCAATCGTGGTCGTAAGTTGAGCACTAGCTGTAATGAGTTCCCATTGCTTTGGAGTTGTTGAAACATCACATGCGCAACTATTTTAATCCTGTGTTTTAGCAGTGCTTCTCTTCCTATCTTCCTTCCTGCCACAGCACACGTGAAAAATATTTCAGTGGCATATTCAGATACAACCAGAAGCAAACTCTTCCAAGGGCTGAAGAGGTCAATACCCCACCTCCTCTCTAACTCTTTTGTGATACGTGCACAGTGTTCTAGAATGGGGAATTTAATCCTTCTGGAGTTTTCACTCTAGAAAAAATTAAGACAGCCTCAACTTTGAGCTTCTTTAAACTGAAACACTCCTTTTCCATATTCTTCATACAGAATCCCAGAGTAATGTATTAATAATGTAAATCAGGTGATGTCACTTTGCTGCATAAAACCCTTCAATTCTTAAAACATTTCAAAGAAAATCCAGAATTCTCACCTTGAATTAACAGTCTCTGCACAGTTTGGTTTCTACTTGCCTCTCTCAATTAATTTTCTACAAACTTTTCCTGTGCTTACTATAATCCAGCCCTAGGTATTTCTCTGATGTCTTCAAATAAGCCAGACTTACTCCTGCCTCAGGGCCTTTGCACGGGCTGGTATCTCTAAAGGCAAAAATATGAGGATAACTTTCTTATACTTCAATCCACAGTTTAAATATCATACCTCAGTAAGGCTTTTCCCTGACTGCTCTATCTAAAGAGTTATGTACTAGTAGTTTATTTCACCATCTCTTTCATCAAATGGTGTATTACTTAAAAAAAAAACAAAAACCAAAAAACTACTCATTTATTATTCTCCCCTATACACACACACTCCCTCTACAATCCACCTCTTCCCTGACCTGTGAGTTTGACGAAAGGAAAGTCCTTGCTCTGCTTGGAACCCTGGTAGTTCTCAGTGAATACAACAGTACGCAGCACACTGTTGGGGCTCAATGCTTATAAGTTGAATGAATGAATTTGAACATTTCAAGGACAACTTGACAAATACATCCATGTGAATATTATAAGCCCAGAAAGGAAAGATGTTTAATGAGTGAGATGGAGACAAAGGATGGGTTAGAGGAGTGACCACATTGGTATGCAGAAATTGAGAAAGGCTTGTTTCATGGAGGAAACTCTAGATGTTCCCTGAAATATTAACACGTAAAACTAAGGGGTGTGTGGAGGAGGGGGATTATGGCAGTATTTTGGAATAAATTATTATCCATAAAAATACATTGTTAAGTAGAAGAACTATATTATTTAGGAACAATAAATGATTCAATTTGATTCTATTATAGCGGTGGTTCTCAACTAGGTGTGATTTTGCCACCTAGGGGACATTGCAAGATGTCCGAAGACAATTTTGGTTGCTACAACTTAGAAGTTCTACTAACTTTTATTGGGTAAAGACCAGGAATGATGCTAAACAGTGTTCAAAGCCCGGGACAATACATCTCAGCGGATAATTATCTGCATCAAATGCTAATAGTGAGAAGATTTGAGAAATACTGGATTGGGGAAATATGTAGGAATATTGTAGAAAATAGAGCTAAAATAAGAAGGCAAGGCAAAACTTTAGAATTACTTAAATATCAACGTGAGGCATTTACTTAGTAGGGAGAGGAGAACTAATGTTGGTTTTATGCAGAGTTATGATAGGAACTTTTGGAGGCTTAATCCCGTACTCGTATAAAGGCAGCCTGGAGCAAAATGAGAAAAGGCCTGTGTAGAAGCTACTTTAGTGAGTGGTCTAGGTTAGAATAGGAAGTCTTGCATTAGAAGAATGCTGAAGGAGACGGAATGGAATAGACAGATTTATGTTATTTCAGAGTTACAATATTAATGAATTGTCAAGGATAGAATGCATCCATTTTGTTTCAGAAGTTTTTAAGCATAAATTCTTATGTCTCTTTGATTCAGTTCACATGGATTTTGAAGGAAAATACCACAAGTCATGACTTTTTGTCCATAAATGCTTGGAATGCCCCTGAGGTTTCTTCAGTATTTCATATCACATGTTTTCATCAGTCAGGGGAGAATTTAAAAACATGTATGGTAATAACTAAAAACTCTGCTGCTTTAGTAAAGGAATTTGTTATTGCACCATATTTGGGTGTGGGATGAGTAGAAAAGAAAAAAGGAAGGCGGGGGGTGGGGTGGGGTGGGCAGAGGGACAGACACACCAAACCACACAATTGTAGTATTTCTCCTGTAGAATACTTGGAAGATGAGGATATTTGGAAAATAGAGTCATGGAATCTTCGAGTTAGAAGGTTATCTGGTCCAGTCATTTTTAATTCAAGCACAAAATCAAAACATGAAGTGGGATGGCTGACTACTCTTGTCTTAAAGATCTTCAGTGCTTGGCCAGCTGCCAGGTTATTCAAAGTCTCTGCTCACATTTGCAGTGAGTTTTTAAGATTTCAAGATATTGGCAATCTGACAAAAGCCTATTTCAAAAGTAACTGGTATCTTTATTAAGGTATAGCAAATGAGATATGAATAAAAACTGTGTGAAAGAGCCAAGGCAGAAATACAAGGTAATTTTTTTCTGGGCTTCACCCTTTATTGGGTGTTTCAGATACCTCAGCAAAAAATAAACCTCTCTGGCTGTATTTTAATCCTGGCTTCCTCTAGGTTAGGAATAGCCAATTACCGTGGTAAACAGAAATCATCTGAACCTCAGCAGTATCCCTATCATGATCCTGATGCCAACCTTGGGAATTCTGACCTCTATCTTTCATGGCATGTTCCACCCCTCAGTGGTCAATAAGCCAAGCCAGATGCTGTTCTTCCAACTCATTGACATGGGGGAAGGAGCTGAGCTCTATAGCCTACTGGCTTGGTTAAGGCTTCAAGGCACATTTGGCTCACTTATGCTATCACACATTCTTGATAATGTGTATTTTAAATTACTCATGCACTTTCATTGTGAAGTCAAGAGTATGTGAGATCCTTGCCTTTTCTGGAAGGAACATTAGACATGGAAGCTTTAACATTCCTAAAAGAACAGATGTCTGGTCAAACTGATGCAATTCATGATAAATGAAGCCCAGGAGAAGGAATTGCAGAGGGCTAGGAATGAGGGAGAAGGGGAATATAATCTGTTAGTTATTAGGGTAAGGAGTTGATTTAGAAAAAGCATGATTAGTAATATAAGTTGAACTCTGGGTTTCTACATATGGCCACATATGACCAAGGATTGTAGATAGGAGTAGAAAGTGAAAAATATCTTTGTATGCCGTGATTCTAATGGATATAAAAATGCTAGGTTAAGTCATACTCCTTATGCTCTCATTCTTGAGCCTGCCTTCTCTGACATTTTATCCCAGTATTTCCATAATGCTTTTGGAATAGACTATAACAACACTATAGTTTGCTCTAATTTTGCATATTTGTGCTATCTCTTTATAAGACGCATTCCAAGGGAGATTCTAGTAGGTAAATGTAGAAATTTTTTCACCTGTCTGATAAAACCAACAAAATGTAAAACAAAGAAAGTAACCAAAGATAATTTATTGAAAAAGAATTCTATCACAAATCAAAAATTTTCTGATCTGCCAAAATTCTCTGAGAGGGACAAATAGACTGGTCTCAGTCTGTCGTTTTTTTGTTTTTGTTTTTAAATATTCACTGATGACATCATAGTCTCTTGTCAAAAGTTCATTGATAATAATATCAAAACAGACTACCAGAAAAGAGCAAAACATAGGAGACTCATAAATGTTTTAAGTGCTCTGTTCTCTCCCTTTAACCTCCAAATATGTGCTGCTAAATATATGCACAGAAAGAATTGCCTATTGAATGATTTTCAAAATATGCAATGCTCACTACTTTTTTCATTTTTATATTGTAGGTATACCTCTAAACTATTATTTATCTAGAGGGTTTTAGACTATTTGCCTAATCAAAGTTATCTGATCAGGAAAGCAACGCTACATCAAAAGTCATTGAGAATATATATATATATATATATATATATATATGCTGTATATATGGAATATATGGTCATTTTATATATACATATTTGTGTGTGAGTATGTGTGTGTATTCCATAGCTAGCATACCGAGGAAAGCATTTAGGTTTCCTTAGTAAAAGAGGTTGTGTTGATAACTCTATTGTGTGTGTGTGTGTGTGTGTGTGTGTGTGCGCGTGTGTGTGTATGTTAAGTTCAGTGCTTATCATCATTGTAAAACATAGATTTCTAGTTGTTAATACATGGAGAAATTGTAAAATCATTACAATAAAGCTGTGAAGGATGTATTCTTGCAGCAAAGCACACAGAATCTTGGTTCCTACCAGAAAAACACCACTGCTGCTATTTACTTAATCAGTGAGTGACTCTGTGAGAACAAAGGCCACGAGACAGCAATGAAAAGAGAAACAAGCAGTGGCCCTGCCTGCCCGCTGATCAGATTGTGTTTGTCTTTTCAAAAAGAAAGAAATTCATCCTTTTAATAACTACCGGCCGGGCTTGGTGGCTCATGCCTGTAATCTCAGCACTTTGGGAGGCCAAGGTGGGCGGATGAAGACATCAGATGATCAAGACCATCCTGGCCAACATGGTGAAACCCCATGTCTACTAAAAATACAAAAAATTAGCTGGGCATGGTGGCACAGGCCTGTAGTCCCAGCTACTCGGGAGGCTGAGGCAGGAGAATTGCTTGAACCCGTGTGGCGGAGGTTGCAGGAGCTGAGATCGCACCACTGCACTCCAGCCTGAGTGACAGAGTGAGACTCCATCTCAAATAATAATAATAATAATAATAATAATAAATTCCCTCAGATAGCACAGCTAAGCCAAGTTAGCTGTCTAGCCAGCTCTTGTTTGTGAAGTGTAATTCTGTGGTAATTAGCTGGTGACAACGTGAGGAAAACAGTCTAAACATTATGAAAATCAATCCAAACATGACTAAAGACAGGAAGAAAGGGAAGGGAATGGAAAGGAAAAGAGAGAGAGAGGAACCAGAGGGAAGAAAGAAATTTTTAATGACCATTTCAAGAGAATCAAGAGTGCCATGGACACGAACTATCATTTACCAATACAGTGAAGTCACCAAATAAACTCTATTGGGATTCCCATTCGTTTATATATCACACTCAGAAAGGTGTGGTTTTGCATACTATTGCCTCTTCCTTACCCCAGAGATGTTCCATTCTGTTGTAAATGAATGTGCTTCAATCATTCTTGAAAGGCATCAATGTATTCTCATCTTTCACTAAATTTAGTGTCTTCTGAATAGTTTACGGATCTCTTCCTACATATCAAACATGACCATGACAAAGAATATGCGTTTTTCTTTTTTAAGGTACATAAAACTCAGTAACTGTGGGAAAAACACAGGCTTACTAAGTGAAATCTCTATTGCTTCTTTCCATTTGCCAACAGATAAACCTCTAACTGCTGAGGAATAGCTGTGACACTGTTGGTTTCTGTATGTGTTTGCCACAAGAAAAGAAATGAATGGTTTTTTTAGGCAGTAGAAAACACTCATGGGATATTGGGTTTTCTAGAAGAAAAAAAATGTGCGATCACTGTAAGGTTTATTGCCAAGGTAAAATGAGGAAACTGAGGCAAGTATAAGAAAACGAGAAGCTAATTTATTCAGCTCCCGGGAGAGGTTCTGTGGTCCAGGAAGGGGCCAAAGAAGTCAAACCCGGCTGTTCAGGGCCTGGGGTTTTATGGGAAGGGAAGGCAATTGATTGGCTATTGGGGAAACAGAGTGAAGGTAAACTTATTGGCTGTTAAGAAGCAGAAAATACCTGAAACTAGCTGCAATTGGTAGGTGGGCGGGACCTTGGGTAAGTAGGCCTTGATTGGCTATTGGGGAAACAAAGCGAAGGCAATCTTATTGGCTGTTAAGAAGCAGGAAATACCTGGAGCTAGTTGTTATGGGTAGGCGGGTGGGACCTTGGGTAAGTGGGCCTGCCGGGGGCGTGCAGGGCAGACTGCTACCGGGCAGGGTCTGATGGGGCTTCTTTAAAAAATTTTTTCTGCAGCGTTTTTTAACAGTGGGCTGGGGGTTGAATGCATAATTTAGTGCTGAATGTGGGCTTGGGTCTGGTATGTGGGGGTGGGCGCGGGGAAGCCATGCTGCAAGGCCAGATAACGAGCTTGGTTGATGACGTAGTTATCAGGCACAGAGAGAGATGGATGTGTCTGTTTAACCCTCTGTGAGGCAGCTGGCCTTACAATCATGATGTGTAATCAGGCTGGGCGTAATGGCTCACACTTGTAATCACAGAACTTTGGGGAGTTGAGGCAGGAGAAGTACTTGAGTCATGGAGTTTGAGACCAGCCTGGACAGCATAGTGAGACCTCGTTTCTACCAAAAAAAAAAAAAAAAAAAAGGGTGTGTAATCACAGGGGGACAAAGGCAAAATGTGTTGGTCAGGTAACTCAAAAAAAAGAAGGCAAGACTTTGCGTTGTTAGTGCTTAAGAATAGAAAGGGAGTAAAAAGTTGATCTTTGATTTTGTGGTATATTTTATCTTGCACCAAATGACATGTAATATCTTGGGATACTTGTCATTTTCACTTATTTTCATGTTAAGCTGTGTGAATTCTCTTTCTCTATTCTTTCTGAGGTAAAGCAGGCAAAATACTTCCAAATAGTGCCAAGTTAAAAAAGAGATTCCAGGACATTTGATCTTTGCATTAAGAACAATAAACTACTTGCTACTGCTGGCTTTTTCTATGAGTTCCAGTTGGAACCCTTTAATTTGTTAGTGAAACTGTCAGAATTTAAATATGAATATTTATAATTTTATCAGGGTATAGTTGGTTAATAGGCAGGTTCAGGAAAAAGGATTAAGTTCTTCCCTGCTTATCCTTCTCCCTGTTAATCATTTTCCATTTCCTCAGTCTTGTCTACTTTAGTGTATTGGGTAGATGAAGAACCAAGATCTCAGTTTTTGATCTTTATTGGAGATCTTGGAAAATGACGTTTTTTTTGTTAAAGCTTTTAAGACAGAACTGCCATTTTCCTTTTATTGGTTGGACTACAAAACTGAGATGTGCCAAACACTCAGTTTCACACTCAGTGCCAAACTTTTTGTTTACAAAGTACACCTAGCTCTTTGTTTACAAAGTACACCTACCTCGTTTGCTGTTTAGAAGCTCTAAACTACCAGCTCTCTGGTGCATATTACTGATGATATTTTTCTTGTAGGCATTGATTTAAATCCTGTACTTCAAAAAAAATCCAACTGATCCAAATTTCAAATGCTTCCTTTGGACTAAAGATTGGTCTGCAACTCTTGGGGACTATTCCTGAGGCCACAGTCAACCACTGTTTGTATTCAATCTTCTCTTCCCTCAGAGCAGGCTCAGAAAACTAGAAGCTTGTTTTGCAAATCCATGGCACCAACCATTTACTATCGTTAATACATTTCTGGGAAACTTTCAAAGTCTTTCACTCTAAGTTCACGATTTAAATTGTATCTGTTAGAGTATTAGTTTACTTGCATATGACCTTTTACATTTTTCCTGTTATTGTGAATTGTGAGCAAACCACACAATTAAAACATAGCTCCAGAACCAGTTAGCAGAAACTCTTTCGATTCTTAATATGTAAGCTTTTTCCTGCAGCAAAGTTAGTTTAAATGTTTAAACATAAAGCTGATTCTGTGTCTTCATTTATAGATTTTTATTTTAGCTTGCACACCACAGTTAGGTTTTCTACATAGGATAAATTGGGAACTAAAGATTGGGCTACTTAGAGACTATAGAATTATATAATGATATCTAACAATCCTGAGTAAGTCTTCTATGTTTCAAAATTTGTTACTTGGGAATTGTTTTTAAACTATAATTGGAAGTATAAATACCAATATATTTGTTTTTGCTCTAGGGGCCTTTTGGCGAATCTCACATCACTTCCTAGTTGGAGCAATTAAACAATAGAGAAGATGGGTGAGATCACTCATCTTCTGGAGCAGAATTTAATGAAACCGAGCCCACTATGTATAGCAACTTTGACTGCTTGAGTGAATCTCCGGAGGATAATAGCTGGAAGCCACAGAGGCCCAAATTCAGCAGTCCGGCCATTGAAGGTCACAAGTGAACAACAACAAAGGACGGCAAAGACAGCACTGTGATAGTCAAACACTCAATAGCTCACAGTGTGAGGATTCATTATGACACCAAGCATATGCCCTATGTGTGACACTGACCTAAGCGTTTCATAAACATTAACTAAATTAACCTCATAATAATGCCATTAGAAGGATGTGATTTTGTACTCCCTTATACAGATGAAGAAAATAAAACAGAGACTTTAAGTAATTTGCCAGAAGTCTTATAACTGATGAGTAAGTTTTAGCTACTTGATCAGCTCTCAACCAGGTAATCAAAACCCAGAACCAATACTACTAATCAATACTTCAATCTACTCCTAAAAGTCCAAGGTAACCCTACAAAGTGCACAGGACCAAGCCAGAGAGCCAAATATGAGGCAGAGTGCTACAAGACCAGGTTTTCCCAAAGCGTCAGAGTTTTGTTGTTTGTTTAAAGACAGAGACTTGCTGTGTTGCCCAGGCTGAATTTGAACTGCTGGGCTCAAGTGATCATCCTGCCTCAAGCATACCAATTAGCTGGGACTTCAGGCACATGCCACTGTGCCTGGCTTTTTTTTTTTTTCTTCAATTTTAAGAACAGTTACTATGATAATGCCTGAGACTTTCTGCTCATTTTTTTGGACTGAAGTAGTAGATTGGGTTTCCCCCTGCCTATTTGGAGGTCCTGATAGAAACCACCTGATGTCAGGAGAACACCCACAAATTGTTGACGTAAGGGGCAAAATAGTGTCATTGAAGAAGTTTGCACTGTCTGGAGCCTTAGCAGTTTTGTTTTAAAAGGCCCAGACATGGAGCTCAATGCTCAGTCTTCCTTATTCTTTCTTCCTCTTAGGATCTTGCTGAGGCAACTCCAATGATGGTACATTAATCGTCTAACTTCTTCTCCTTAACCAGATTCTAGAATATTTAAGTAGTCTATGTTGCAGAGCAAGCTGGCAACACCATGGTAGTCTGATTCCCTGAAAATCCAAGCCCTTGGGAGTACTTTTGCACCACATCTCACTCAGGATTCCAGCAATCCATCCACCGTCTTTAGTAGAATGTTACTGCAGTGTGAATCTCAAGACAGCTATCCTATTATTGTATTTTTTTTTTATTATGAAATGAAACCAGTGTTCACATAGAGAGAAAGTGCAATAAACGTAGCAATCAGCTATGTTTTGGGGGAAAGAGGCTGAATCTGTGCTGTAATGACATGCAGGACATTAATGTTTGCAAACTACGCTTGCTAGACATGATAGTCTTCCATAGAGGTTTAATTTGCTTTTGGAGATATTTCAGTACTGTTTTTCTTACTTCTCAACTCTGATTTCATTCCTTGGAAATTTTCCGTATTTAAGTATTCTTTATTGCTACATATAGCTCATGGAATGTTGGGTTTTTTTTTCCCCTCCCATTTCCTTAAATACTGACATATTCCAAAGAGTTCAGTTTTTTTCCAATACCAAATTTGATTCTATTGCATTTATAAAGTGCTAATACAGTGGGATTGAAACAGTGACCCACCCTAGCAGATACTACATTGAATAGCAGTGAACACTGAACAATTTTGTACGTGCAGGACAAAAAATATGAGCTATTTCCATTCCAGGTTTCTAATATAAGGGTAGTATGAATTGACAATAAAATACATTCAGGAATAAGTATAAATCCAGAGTCTGAGTCTCAAAATAAATTATAAACCAATAGAATTTTTTTGAGTATTTCTTTCCATGGGGGAAAAAGTTGTATCTCCATGATGCTGGACATTTGAACACAGAATTTGGCAACTTCAAGACAGCTAGAAATAGTAAAATATGACATACACAGGAACCATCAGCAAGATTGTTACCCTTTTTTTTTTTTGATCTGGAGGTTTTGTTGTTACTTAGAGTATTTAGGGCAGTAATAACGCTCTCACTTTTATCTTCAAATATGTTTTCTGTTTTCTATTCTGGTTTGTTTTTTTAATCCACATGCCCTAAAACTAAAAATATTATAAGAAAATGTCACCAAAGCATTAAAATAATGTGAAGACTCATAAAAAGGAAACTTTACAGCTTTTAAAGCCTAAAAATTTTTTTCCCCTTAATTTGTCTGTTTCCTTGGCAGGAATTATTGCACGCAGAATAACAATCTGGTTCTCATTTTTTTTGTGCCTTATCACCACATAAACCTCCATTTAATAGACTAAATTAATAAATATTTTAAAAGATTCTTTCTTGTGTGATTTTGGACAGCAAAAAAGCAGAGTCATGTGTAAGTGACAGAATACAGTATCCCTTCTTTCCTCAGTTTCAGTTACTTGTAGTCAACTGGTATTAAAAAATAGGTGAATACAGTACAAAAGATATTTTGAGAGTGAGAGAGAGAGAGACCACATTCACATAATTTTTATTATAGTATATTGTTATAATCATTGTATTTTGTTATTAGTGATGGTTGACAATCTTTTACTTTTCCTAATTTATAATTTAAACTTTATCATAGGTATGTATGTATAGAAACAAACATAGTGTATGTAGGATTCAATACTATCTGCAGGTTCAGGTATCCACTGGGGGTCCTGGAACATATTTCCTGAGGATAAGCGGAACTACTGTAGTATAAGTTTAATGGATGTCAGAAGACAATGGCAGCTTGACACAAACTTTCAATTCTGCATATTCTTCATGTTTGGGTGATCTCCTATGAAACCCATGTAATTGATCAGCTATAGAGGTCCTGAAGGCAGTCCCCCCTTGCTTTCTAATCCTTTCTCCAGCCTTTATTCTCTCTCTGTTGCCTTATTCTTTTCTATGCATAAGGCAGTCAGTTTTAAGATATAGGTATTATCTAGAAAGGTAACAAATTCTGAAAATCTTCTATTTATGTCTTGCTTAACTTAGCTGAAAACCATTTCTTACCTCTCAAGGAACAACAAAGTCACATCAACTCATAAATGGATTCTAAAAATACATACTATACACTTGAAGCCAAATTTATGTGTGTGTGTGTGTGTGTGTGTGTGTGTGTGTGTAAACCTGGCACCTACCGACATCTATTCAGGAACGCTTTTAGAACCTTTCTTATTTGTGTCCACATTCTTATCTCCTAAGAAGTTATCTTATAGAACCCCCTTTCCTGTGAAATAACTAAAATTCCAGTGGTTCCACTGTATATGTCTATCTTGTTCAAAACATCGCTTTGAATTCTTGCTCTTCACTGGTCTATTCTAGCTTAGCCCAGCTGGTTTGTCCACTGCAAGCCCTTCCATGATCCATCACAGTGTACCGATGCACATTTCTTCTGTTTTTCCTTTTTTTCCACATTGATGTCTTTTTAGTTATTTTAAGTTTATATTACCGAAAGACAAGCAGTATGTCTTCTGTGTGCTACATGCTAACCAGATGTCCTTGACCAAAACAAAAATTCTTGCCAGGAGAAAGGAGGAGAAAATGTATAGGAATCTTTTGCCAAATGGACAATGTGATTTTCTATACTAGCCACAGTAATACGTGGAAATTCTTTCTGCTGATTTGGATGGAGTTCCTGTCTAGATATCCTGGTAAAGTCTGGCAGTTTTCTTTTCAGTTAAAGTGGCTTTTGAGATAGGACCAAATTTGGCATTAGAATTGCAGATACACATGAGAACTTGTATGTGTAGCACAAACAATTTCTTGCTGCCTATTGCTTGTGGGATGCTTGCCAAGAAAAAACAATTTGCTTTGCTGCAAGAGCCCAGTTAGCCATTACTGGAGAATGTTTTTCTAAGATTGCTTATCGGTAATTTTAATAAGGCTCAGAGGTTTGTGTGGTTTGCACAAAATGTTAGTTACTTTTTAAAGGCCCAAATTTCTCCCCATTTTCTTCCATGAATCTGAACTCTATTCTAATTGTAAAATCATCAATGAGAAAAGCACCTTCCTAAATGAGTAGATAGGAATGGATAATTAAATGCTTATGGTAAAATGGAATTAACTATTATATTGCTGTTTCAGATAGAGGGCCATTCTCATTCAAAGAGGATCCTTTGGTTTTATATAGGAGTTCAAGTTGTTAGCTACTATTTTGGTTTTGCAATTGTGCACTCTGGTCATGAGAGGCTTTCTGTGGGGAAGAGATGTCCTCAGTGGCTCTTCATTGATTGATTCATTCATTGAACAAGCATTTGTTGGCACCAGTTATTCATTTAACAAGCATTATTGGGCCACATTGAGCCGCAGAGAGAGAAATGAGTAAGGCGCTATTCTTCAGTGTTTCTGCTTGACTCAAAACCTCATGTAAACACTTTGATGTGAACCCTAAATTTGGCATAATGTAAATATTTATGTATTTAAACTTGATAAAAGAGAACATAGGGATCTGAGAAGCTTAAAATAGTTCTTAAATCATGTTATGCGGGCAAAAATCATGATTTGATTTCTAAAACTAGAACACCTGCTTTGACTAGTAAAAAATTCCATTGAAATTTTAGGATGATCCTATGACTATACTCAGTGGTCAAGAGTGGCATGTCTTGAAATTGTGTGAGTACTTACCAGAATAAATATTAATCCGATAACTCAAAATAATTTTTTTTTACCAATGGAATGTGGTTAGCAGTTTCTCCCTCTCATCCTAAAGATGTATGATATATAGAATTTTGCTTAAATAAAATTGAAAATTTATAAGTAATATGTATGTCATTATAAGTATATATGTCAGTTATTTGCTGTTAGCTGGGTATTCCTTAAGGAACCCATTACTGATCCAGGACTCATCCCATATCAAATAATTTTGAAGTGATAATATACATGAAGCAATCAGAAAAGATTTAAATTCTTAGTACTAGGAAGCCTTCGAGGGAGTGTTCAATATAAAGGCGACTTGCCTTAGTGACATTTTAGAATCATCTCCATTTCTTATATTAAATTATATTGGGAAAGTCTCCCTCTTTGGGTTGCAGGCTACCCAAGCCCATTTCAGGATGGCTGTAGCTGGCTTGGAGTGTTGGAGCTGCATAACGACTCTGCCCAAACTCACCTCTCAGGCGAGGAGTGGCAGGCAGTGTAATACTTGCCTTTTCTTTATTACTCTGTGTTTCCCAAATATGAATGCCCTAGGTCAGTGGAAAATACTTTGCACTTATTTTCACCTTCAGATGTCAGAAGTTAGGCATTAATTAGACTAAAATGCAGGCATTGCTTGTAAGTTCATCTGTGTTTTCTGGTCTCATTAGTGCTATTCTGGACTACATGATAATAAGCATAACATAATGAAAGAGTAAACACTAGGCAACTACAACCACAGTCGGTGCTTTAGAATATTGAAAGATCAGAGAATGAGTAACAATCAGAGAATGAGTCATTTCTGCTCATTGAGGGTGGTCTTTCTTCAATTTGAACTCAACTTATTCTCTTTTCTGCCCACAGCCAGAGACAAATGTAAAAATCTCCTTACAAAGAGTCTGAGTATATTAGAGAAATCATAGTACTAAGCAGAATGTACAGATATGTGGTGAATGAATATTAACACTCTAAGGAGAAAGCTGAAATACGGGGCAGATAAAAAAGACCTGGGTAGGGAAGAACTGGCAGCTGCCACTTTGAGTGAAGGAAAAACTGACTCAGAAATGCAAAAAGTGATGACTCTGTATTAAAAGCAGCAGTCTGATCATTTGGAGACTGAGAGAATAAGGAAGTAAAAATTATCCTCAATGAAGATTTGACGCTATGGCAAAAGCAATATCTATTTCATAGAATACTCTGGTGGGTAAAGGTTGTATGGGATACCGGTGATAAATGAAGACCCAAATGAGATGCCTCCAGCAGCTGCCAGTTTCTCCAGTTCTCCAGTGAGCATAGAGACAAGAAGTTAAAAAAAAAAAACAAGTTTACACAAGGTGTTTAATAATCTGTGTAAAGTAGGCTATTGACTGGCATTTACAAATTCAACATGTATTTGTTTCTTCCTAAGAAATAAGACATCCCTAGTAGACAGTACATGAGATGATTTGCATTTTGCTAAGCTGTGAATGGGCTCTTATTGGTGATGTAATCAGAACACACTTCACAAAGCTTTTCTGACAAAATAACCTTGGCTCTCAGCAGGCATCCTCTCTCCTTCTATATTTTTAAGTGCATTGTAATAACTGGTCAGAAGTGTTAGGTACTAGGATTCTTTTTTGAAATTTACCTACATGGGAGGTGGAAGCGGGAATAGACAATGCTATACATGAAAGAGAAAGTGGGGGAAAAAACCCTTTATGATTTTTAGTTAGAAAAAACTTTATGTATTTTATTAGCCCTATATCCTTAGATTCATTAAGCTCTTTGAAGAGCTTGCTTAAATTTTTCAATTGTACTTTATTGCATTTTAGGAGGAGATTAGTTATAAAAATAGTACTTGCAAATTTGGGAAATCTTGGATGCTTCAATATATATTCATCATAAATGGCAAGGGGCTACTATGCATCTGTTTTTCTACCATTGAGGTCCCCTGAGTGGAAAGACAAGCTGAGCAATCCTCCCCTTATCATCAAATGGCACATTATGGGGCTGGTTTTATGAAAAATTATCAAATGAAAAAGGGATATTCCCTGTCCCCGACCCCCACACTCATGTCCTGTTCCATTCACAGGTATTCCCAACCACACCTGACACCCTCACTCTTGTCTCTGGTTCTGCCAGGCTAATTGTCACTGCCTGCCTATGTCCTCATTACTTCTGTCTCCAACCAACATTTCCTTGCTTTGTAATTTTCGTTCTTGGGGCCAGTATTGATTGAAATAAAGTGAAAATTAGTAAATTTCTCACGTTAGCCTGCATCTTTAAGCAAATGGGATGAAGCCGGAAGAGACCTCCAGAGATTTCATTCTACACCAGGTAGTGAGAGACATTTTTATATGACCATAATAGACTCCCAGACAATTCTGTTTAACCCAAAAGAGTGCTTGTACCTGTGAAGGTTATGATAAACAGGAAAGAAATTTTTGATAAGGTGGAGAGATCATAATTCTTTCTTATCAAAGTATCATGTAAATGAATGTCCCATTTCATTGTCTGAAGGACTTGCTCTTTTCATTAGTTTCAAATCATACTGTGCTAGAAAGCACAGGAAGAGCACGCCAATTTGTTTTCCTTGGCACCCACTGTGTCTGGATATCAATGCACTGCAATGGAAGGCAATAAGCAACTACTGACTCTTTGCCTTTCCATCTTCAAGGTGACTGATGGCAAAAGGAAGAAATCTAGATTCATTATTTTCAATCATTTGTTATCTAAGTGGATTTTAAGACCATGTTGTGGAACTATTATGATTCACCATCAGAGGAAAAGGGCAATTTATTTTGACCTGTGAAGATGCAGTGGATATGATCTATGTTGAAATGATTTTTAAAAAAAGATATTATTTCTAGATTAAAGTTCTTTGAGTAACAGCCTAACCTTTTAAGAAATATGCCGACCATATATTGAGTTTTCACATTCTGCACTTCTGTCATTTTCAATAATAATATTTAATGTTACTCCCTGCCTTCATATTTCTACTATTCTCTAGCTGATGCCTGTATTTTCCCCCGACAGGCAGAGAAGCAAATGTTTGTAATTCCAAGTTTCTAGAATATTTGAATCTGATCAGTAGCAAAAATATGTTTCTCATTCATAAACATGATGCCTCTCAAACTAATCATGGTATAGTAATATGTATGACTTTGATTGCCACCTGTCTTTTTCAGAGCTGTTTGTTCTGTTTTTTATTCTTCATATATTATTTGTTTGCTTATTTTAAGACTCTTTTACAGAAGAGGAAATGAAACACTTACTTGTCAGCAGTATATAAAAAAATCATATAGCAGAACAGTATTAATTTAATCAAAATATAAAGATTAAGCATAACAACTTTTTAAAAAAGCACTTACACGTCCTCATTTGAGTTTGTATGGTAGCAGACAAAAAGCCTGATAGACATTAGAGGGTTTTTCCCAAAACCCTGATAGACGTTAGAACTTGTCCTGTTTTCCTGTTTGGCGTTTTTTTTTTTTTTTTTAGATATACTAAAGCCAAAGTTTATTATAGAAGAAAAATTGGACAAATATAATCAAAGTATGCAAAGCGATGAGGAAAATCAGTACAAACTTGAAGTTTTGTATGACTAACTAGAGTTAACTTGTATTTAAAAATATTTTCTTCAAGTTTAGTTTTTGTTGCTAAAGCTAAAAAAGAGGGAAATGACCTCAACTTGCTACTTTGCATGTTGAAGAATTTCCCAGCTCAAGAGAGGAAATAATGCAAAATCTCTGTGATGTATAAAACAAGAAGCATCCTGGTTTTTGATGGGTGTGATGGCAATTCCCTTCTCTTTATGAGAATGAGATGCAAAGGAACCACTAGTAAAGGGTTTTTCTTAATAGGATGCGTGTGCCTTAGTTGAGAGAGATGATCTTCTCATAAGTATGTGTTTGGAAACTGTCTATATGGTAGTGCTTTACATATTTTATTACCTCCCATTACTGCTTTGAAGTTATTATAGCATCTCTAAAATGTATAAAGAACTCATTTGAAGCTCATGTACTTAAAAATATACATATCTCTCTGAGTATATAGTTACGAAGTCTTTATTATAGGAAAAGATATATTAGCTTTGTTATTATTGATTTTTCCTCTGCTATTAAAAAATATAAGTTCACAAAGCTGCTAAATGGTAAAAAAAATATTTGCAGAACTTATCTGCAAGGAATTATACACAAATGAGAAGTTAATCTTTTGGAAAATTTTCTCAGGATTTCGATGTAAAGAGCAAGTTTATGAGAATAATATAATACATTTCTGTTTCCAAAGCACTGTTAAATGCATGCTCTTATTGACTCACGAAAATTCTGTGATGCTGCTGCTATCATCATCTTTGTTTAAAGATGAGGCAACAGAGACTCAGATGCACGGTACTTAGGCTTCTGTTCTATTTCCTGTGTTGCATCATCTCCACGCTGTACCATACTTTTTCCCTTTGCTTTGTTGATCATTTCCAAGACAGCCACGGATCTGCACATTTTCAAGGTAGAATGCCAATATCAGCTTCTTGATTTTACATACTGTGAATTATTTTATTCAGACTTTTATTTTAAAGAAGCTAATTGGGATAACTTATAGCCACATTAGACACTGTTCATAACAATGTCTGATATATGACTCAGATATTTGTTGAATGAATGGGTAGACTACATAAGGTATATAGAGACCCTTTTAAAGGGAGGATTCCATTTTTGACTGCACACAGAGATTTGGTGGGCAGAGGAAACAGTAATAGAAGTTTGAGTCATATGGTACCTTATGACTTGAAGTGTGATCTGTGGATCAGCAGTATCAGCATCATTCAGGAATTGGTAGTTACATGAATGATGGCTCCCATTTCAGGCCTAATATATTAGTCTGCCATTTTACAAGATGGTGTGGTATGATGTTTATCATTTTACCAGGTCATGTAGTATGAGGATCACTGTACAGTGCAATAGTTCTTAACCCTGAAAACACATTAGAATTACCTGGGAACATAAAAATAAAATAAAATGATCAGTCCTCACTATGCATCAATTAAATATAGTCTCTGGATAAAGGCACTAAGTATAAGTTTTTTTTCTAAAACTCCACTAATGATTTTAGCATCCAGCTAAAATTGGGAATTACTGCTGTAGTGTGAAATCCTCAATGGGTATCAGAACACCTCAGGCTATTGCTGATAAGGCACTGGATTTAGTGTAAGATGTTTCATCACAGTGGAACACAGTTATCTGGTTTAGAATAAGGTGAGAAGGGGTCATTGGAAGTTCTCTAATGCCTATTACATTCCTGACATTGGGCAATTCAAAAAACGTGGCCCTTTACCTATAGTCTTTCTAACTATGTTTATGGTTCTTCATCTATGTGGCTTCATATTTGGTGCTTGTACGAAATAATTGCCAACCATTCAAAAAACTCTCTCCATACTGGGAAAAACTGTCTGGGTCCATGTTTTTCACTATACATCCATGCCACTTTTCTTCTGCCGGTGAGTAAAACCAGTCATTTTAAGATAAATTTTGGCTCCAGGAGGAAGAGCCTGAGTGTCTTCCCTGCAAAGGCTTTGACAACACCAGCTCAGATCCTGCTGCTGGTGATAGGATTTCACCTAGAGGTATGTACCTTCTTGTTTTAGTTGATTGCCTTGGGTTTTTCCTCCTGACCTTTTATCTGGAGTATAGCCTCATGCAGAACAATAGTGGGAGGAAAGAAAAATGGGAGTTTGAGGTTTCCATTAAGGGCAATGGAAAGGTTCATTAAGGGCAACGTGAAGAGAATTGCTTTGTTTTGGAGGCAGTGGGAGCCACTGAAATTTCTGCAATGAACCTAATGTCTGACTCGCTGAAATGTCGGTTGAATGAATGAATGCATAAAAGGTAGTTTAGAGAGAAAGATACCTGGATTGATTGGTTAAAGAAGAATAAGATGGCTATTGGCTTATTTCCAAAAAGGGAATCATTAATTAGATACAGAAAGTGAAAAAGGACATAGAAAGGAAGGAATGATGAGAGACAAAGTGGCACCTAATTGAACTCAGTAGATATATTACATTAGAATAGTGGTTTCCAAGCTTTAACATATGTAAAAATTACCAACAGAACTTGAAAATACACTGATTCCTTGGCTCCTATCCCCAGAGTTTCTGATTTAGAGGTCTGAGGAAAGACCCAATCATTCTTATTTTACTAAGCCAGCTCCCAAGGTGATGCCAACACTGCTGGTCTGAGGACCACACTTGTAATAACGTATTTGAGCTGGAAACCTGGAGCTAGAATGTTTTGTTTTAAATTTTGGTCCTTCCATTTACTGCCTGTGATATCTTAAGCAAATTACCTTTTCTAGGACAATGCTTAAAATACTATAATGTATCCTTTACCCAGGGGTCTTGTTAAATTGCAGATTCTGATTCAGTTGGTCTGGGATCAGGGCTGAGCTTCTGCATTTCTGAAAGTCCCCCAGGTGACAGCCATGCTACTAGTTCATGAACTGGGCTACTGTTAACAATTATCTAGGCATTAGTGCCCCATACTTCACATATTTATTACAATTAAATAAAAATATGTAGATAGAAACAGTTTGAAAATTGTGGAGCAAAATGTAAAGGTAAGGTGATGGTAGTAAATTGCTGTAGACAGGAAATGGAAAAAGATGACTGAATTTTAAGCTGATTAGGGTAATTTTGACACGTACATAGAAATAAAGAAGTCAGGAAGGAGATCTGGTTGAACAGAAATGTGGATTTTGGGGGAAGTAGTAGGCAGTCGAAAATGCAAGACAGAAATAAGCTTCAGAAATAATTTAATCTTGAAATAAGAATTTTGGAGTTGTACACATGTGACTGAAAGATAGTTCTGTATATGTGGGTGTCTAGAAAAAAGAAAATAAGTAGAGAATATCTGGGAAGAGATACCATTTGGAAGATGTGAGGAGGAAGAGGTACTATTGGAAGACAGATCATAGTCTAGCACCTTGTCATAGAAACATTACTTGTCTAACCTGGGCTGTATCAATGGATTGTATATACTTATGATTGAGGATGACAGTCTATTGAGTTTCCTAGGCATTCCTCTACTTGGAAATTATAGAAGCATCCCATTTGTGTGTGATTTTTGTGGGCAGCTATTCCAAGAATTGTAGAAGATGCATATCTAGGACTTTTTCTTTCTTTCTTTTTTGTTTATTTTTATTTATTTATTTATTTATTGTTTGTTTGTTTGTTTGTTTCATATCTAGGACTTATGAGTTCCTTGGACCAAGTCATAGGCATTTAGAAAATAGAGTAGTTGAGGGAGATCATGAATTGTATAGAAGTGAGAGATTCGGCAATTGAAAGTCTTTGCCTTCTCAATCAATTCAGTCACTTGGACATCTGTGAAACTCAAGAGAAAATGTGGTTCAGTAGCTTACTGAGAGGAGCATTTTTACAGAGATAATTTATCCACTAGGGAGAATAAGAAGTAGATTTATCTGCCTACTAATAGTTACAAAATTTTAAAAGAATAGAGCATGATTTGTTTAAGTCACTAATGTGTTTGTGTCATGATGATGTTTTGGTCATTGTCTTAAGGATGCTTCCTAATAATGCCCCAGATACTAAAAACAGTTTATAAGAATTCTGGCTAGATGCAGTGACTCACACCTGTAATCCCAACACCTTGGGAGGCTGAAGTGGGAGGTTCTCTTGAGGCCAGAAATTCAAGACAAACCAGGGCAACATAGTGAGACCCCATCTCTACAAAAAAAGAAAAACAATAAAACCTAGCTGGGTGTGATCCTGCATGCCTGTAGTTCCAGCTGCCGAGATGCGAGGACAATTGAGTCTAGGAGTGCGAGGCTGCAGTGAGCTGTGATTGTACTACTGCACTCCAGCCTGAGTGACAAAGCAAGACACTGTCTCAAGAAAGAAAAAAGTGTTTTTCTTTTTTATTTCCTATAATTCACTGGCTTGTTTGCTTTTCGGGTATTTTTATTTTCCCTCTAAATTTCAAAGTACTAGGTGTTAAAATCTGGACATTCAGAAGTTTGATTTGCAATGATCTAAACTCCAAATCAACAGAGGTCTCTTTCTAACATTGATTTACTCTCAGAGGTTCATTCATAAACATATTCATTACAGGCACACTCCACGAATATTCAATAACACATCAATCACTGAGCTGTTTATGTTAAGAGACACAATTGAAATTGAACAATATAACTCAATAAAATTACTGGTCTTTTTATTTATTCATCCAAACCCTAGATGCTCAGTCACTGTAAACAGATCCATTGGAAACAATTCGCTTTTCTATTGTTTCAGGATTGATCTTCTCGAACGTATGATTATTCTTAATTCAGACAAAATATTTCATTTCTTTAAGTACATGAGAAGGAATTAGAGCCAGCTGAATGCAATAAGGGATGAGGAAGGAAGAAGCTCAATAAAAGGAAATCCAACCTGTTTACAAGTCTGGATCTAAACATTGTGAGGTTTGTGGTTTTGGAAACTATGTTCATATGTTAGAGGAGAAAATGATGAATACTGGATAAACATGAGTTTAAATGGCCAAAGCAAGATTCTTATTCCTCTTTGCACCCTAAGTATCTCTTTTAAGCAAAGAGTTTCACTTAATTTCAAAAAGACCCCATGTGGACAAAAGATCAATGAACAGTAGAGGGAGAGAGAAATTCATTTTTTTCTGAGAACATTAAGCTGTATCTATTAATCAGAAGATAATTTAAAATATGGAAGCATTCACAGAAACAATTAATGTATGTAGTCATCATGAGATACACCAAATTACCGTCTCATACAAGTGCTAAATCTTGGTTTCCTAAATCTGTTTTTTGTTTCCAGTTCTTCCACTTTGAATATATGATACTGAAAATATGCTAAACAGTGCCCTTGGGCAAATTAGAAACAGAGGTTGGTAAAAACATTAGGAATGTTTTTTTCTTATTTCAATTTAAAATGTGTTTTTTTTTTAGAAGGTAAAAAACTTAATATGAGTGTATTCTGGAATCAAAAGGATGACCATCAGCTAAACAAGACCTGTCCTGGAGTTCTAGTGCTCTTTGGCATATGTATTTGTTTATCTACAATTTAAACTTAATAATTTTTGAAAAGTATGAGAACAGCCAGGTTGAAACTACTCAATATGCAGTCATTTTGGATCAACGTGACTTCCAGTGATGGGTTACCAGAAAAGATACCAGACTGTAAGAGCTTTTTAATTTGTGGGCTTTGGAATTTTGATGACTGAAAAAAAAAATAAAATGGCTAAAGGGAATTGGCATTTTAATTCCATGTGGCTGAGCGTTTTAGTTGCATTCAGACACTTCTATTTTTATTTCTTCAAGCTGGGCCTGTTTCCAAGAAGGAAGCTGTGGAATTATTGCTTTTACTCCCACATTTAGTGCAATCCCCTTTAATACTAAGGATAGGTCAGCTTTTTGCCTGTCCCCTGCATTAAACCTACAAGTAGATCAGATTTCAGGATAAGCAACAAGCAAAAAAGGACAAAACATTTCAAGTGAAACATTGAACCAGCTTGACTTGAATTAGAGGCGAATCAACTGCATAATCTAATGTTCACAGAGTGCTTTGGCCTTAGAACCTGACTGGTTTTACACTACAACGTTTAACTTATTCTTTCTTTTCTTCTTTTTCTTCTTCTTCTTCTCTTCTTCCCTTTATTTTTATTGCCCTGCTGTGTTCTGATATCTTTAAAGGTTAGCTGTTTGTGCTTTATGCAATGGAAAAACTGTTGTTGAAGTTTTAGCCTTGAAAAGCATGGACTGTATCTAAAAACAGAAAGAAAGCACTCCTTTGCCTTGCCTCCCATTGGCTGTTTGGAAACAGCTGTTTGATGCCAAGTTTGTGCTTCGCCCCTATCAGCTCATTTGGTGAGATCAGAATGTGCCTGAATAACTCTGAAGGTTAAAATATGTTGACTGAATTTTCTGCTGCCACCATTCAGCAGCAGCTAGGCTGTGGCTCTCATGATCATGACACGTAGTGGAAATTTTCCTGGCTCCTGTACATCACCATCTCTGCCTGGTGTGTGTCACACTGAGGATGTGCACAGCAGGATGGCCCACCAATGGGTCTGACAGGGCTGGCCTACGAACATACAGGAGTGTGCTTCTGATAGAAAGCACATTATTTACATTGATTTGTCATCATTCAGAGATGAAATTTTTTATTTTAGTCTTTTTATCACCCATAGGTGTCTTGTTTATGGCATCTATAGCATTTTTTTTCAGAGAAAATTGGGCTTTATAATTTTCTTACTTAATTTCATAATCATTTTAAGCATGCCAAAAATTACACTCCACTGGTCCTGACTGCTGCTTAAATTGTGTGTGTTCTTTCTAGTCCTTATTTACAATGTAATCCCAAATCCTTCATAATACAAACAGAAGAGTCTTTCATTTTGATAATTTTTTAATAATTCAATCTTCTTACATAATTGAATCATGCCATACTGTTATTTTTACTCAGTAATTAGAAAATATTCACTGCCCAACAGTCCAAGAACTTTTAAATATTATAAATTCCTTTCCCATAATCTCATGTTAATAATACAGCCTTAGTTTAGAAGCATTTTCTGAAAGATGTTAAGGATTAACCTTGCAATTTGTGGTGTGCTTATATTTACCGCCAAATAATTTGCAGTGTTTTGTCAGTTATTAATCTAGTTATTTGTATGTTTATCTGATGCCTATGCTGAAATATTCAAGGGCTTTGACAAGTGTGCTGTGTTAGCAGAAAATACTGTTCAAGGGAGAAAAAAATATTCTTTTTCTCTTGACGACTTCAATACAGCAACTACAGTAGTTACTATACGACTTATTGAACAACCATTAGAAGGAAAGAGATGAAATAGATCAGCCAATCCCCTAAGTCATAGATACTGAATATCCACTTTATGTGGGTTTATGTTTAAGGTATCATGGAAGCTCCACAAAATATATAACTGTTATCAAAATGGCAAAATAATTAAACTTGGATAAACATAAAGTTAAAACAGCTTGTACCTAATTATTATTCTTTTTTTGTTCCTCAGGTTCTTCTTTTAAACTCAGAGCTTCCCTGGACCTCAACCAGTGCCATTTGGGCAAAAATTCAATAAGCTGTGTGAGAGTCATTATTGAATAAACGTATGTTATCAGATTTAGATGGCTTGATATTATTCTGAAGTTATTCTGAAGACCAGTGAAATATCACGATGGTCATGAATATACAAAATTGTATTCTTTATGAATGATCCATCTTAGTTTCCCATATCTGTTTTTCTCTTTCCAGTACATATTTTTGCATTAATATTAAAAACCCGCCACATGGACAAACCATGCCACTGTTTCCTTTTCATCATATACAGTTATTTGAAGAAGTTGGCATTGATATGCAAATTCTCCATCAGGCTCATTAGGAAATAGCTGCAAAGAAGGAATTATCAAGTAGTTACCTTGGTTCCTATGGTAGGAGTGGGGCTCCTTATGGGGAAGATGGGAGAGACAAATTTAGGAAGAAGAACCGAGAATTGTCTTTTCTTCCTGATTCTTGCCTACATTCAGATAACTTATTATGGATGCTATTTTAATCTTCTGAAATATCTAACCACTTTTTCAAAGACTAGGTTTAATTGGGGAGGATTTTCCCTTCTATAGGCTTGCTTCAATTTGAGACTCATTAAGATGCTGAAATATCTATTCTGGTAGTTCTTTCCTTACTGGTTTCAGGTTGAATTCTGTCTAAAGTTTTACAGGTTCAGATATTGAATCTAGTTAAGATGCAGGTGTGTTCCATGATCTCCACCTAGAGCAGTCATTCAAAAACCCCAGAGTAGAGCTAAACTCCATGTGGATATGAAGTATAATGTACACACAAAACTCCAGTGTAGTTGAGAAATGATTATGAAGATAAAACCACGCCCTTGTGTACAAAACCCCACACATATAAAAATAATCATCTTCAACTTTGTGTAATTGTTTCTAAAAGTAGATTACTTAATATTAGCTTTTTAAACAAAATATGAAAGTTTTAAAAACTATTAATTATTTGAAATGCACAAGAGTGCTTTACATTAGAAAAATGGCAACTATATGCCCCTAAACAAATCAAGTAACTTCTCTGATTGCGGTTTCCTCTTCTGCAAAACTAGAGGATTGTACCAGCTATTTCTCACGTTTCTCTCAGGTTCACTATTGAATAATTCTGTGACTCATTTTATGTAATTCATCACACCTTAATTTATGAACTTCTAATTACATATTTATATACAGGCTTTTCTTCAAATGGTTTCATACCATTTGTTATGTTAATACTTGCTTAACATTTAAAGAGAAATTAAAGATAGAGGAGAATGAACAAGAGACAGGAATAAGAAATAGTTCCTAAATCCCAAAGTTACTAAAAGATATTACAGGAAATACAATCTTGTGGGTGATTTGAAGACAAGGAAAGTCATTGTAAATTTAGTTTCTATTTTGTGCCATATATGTTATGGCTGCTAATTACTTAATCTCACAACAACTCTAAAATAGATATTAATGTCCAGTTTATACTGCTTAGTAAACTATGGCTCAGAAAACCCCAAATTCATTGAATTAGGAAGTAACACAGTCGAGGTCTTTGGGTTTGAGTGATTCTTTACATGCTCTTCCCAGATCGTGATGCAGTCTTTGTTTATCCAGATGGAATAGCAAAAGGAAACTGCACATAGAAAGGTTAAGTAGCATATGAAATGTCTAGGCTCTTAAATAGTTCCAAAATAATATATTTTATCAACATTTGAATTTTTATTAAAAAATTCTTACCCAGGACAAATTGAAATAAAGTATAACAAAGACTTATGTCTGCTGATGCTATACTATGCAGTGATATAATAATGCTAATCATAGCAATAAAATATTTGCCAAATAAATATAGATTGAAGCTTTGAACAAAGGCCATCATTGGTTTTTTTTTTTTTTGTAACACAGAACTACTTTCAAAGAATGATATGTGCATAAAATTTGCCCTCTACAAGAGATTACCTAAAGAATTATTGTTATTTTGTAGAAGGTTTGTATTGCACTTCCAATCCATTAATTAATATTGAGGACTTTCTGCTCAGATCTATGAAACGAAGGATAATTTATGCTTATTCATACAATAACTAAGAAGCTATCAAATATTTATTATTGGATTGAAGCAATGGAAATGGTGAGAAGAAGGGAGAATCTATTTTTAAAAGAAGAGAAATGCAATTAAGTCTTTTTGGGGTATAAGAATTTGCAGAAGTATTATAAATAGAAGGGCCCATCTCAGCTTGATTACTTCAAAACAGCTTCCTGCAACCTCCCACCAAGTAGATGAGCAATTAGTATAATCACAGCAATAAGTCAAAGACACTTGCTGTTCAAACTTGTGTTGCAACTTTTCCTTTTGGCATCGCTCGTAGCCTATTCCAGCTTCACACACAGACACAAATGCACATATTAAATAAAATTTTCTTTGGTAAAAGGCAAAATGCCTAGGCTTGACTTCCTTTTTTGTATCAAGGTTAAGTAAAGGGCACTGAACAAGTGAAGCTATACTGAAAAGAACAGTGGCCAAGGCAGAGATATTCTTATACCCCAACCCATTGTGCAGATGGAAGTCTGGCCAAAAACCCATAAAGCATCAAGTCTGACTGTGAGTCAATCTGTCAGCACAAGTACAAGGTGACTCAGGAAAAGACCGCATTTTGTTTTCTGGGAAATACTCAGGGGTTCTAGTACATTTATGTGTGTTGGATATTGTTGTCAGGAAAGGAGAAAAACGACTTCATAAATAGAAAGAATGAACTTTTAATAATTGATTCTGCTAAAGAAAACAAAGAGTAAGAGTAACCCAAGTGAATTTATTTTAAAGAAATTTTCAATAGGCAGATATTAAAATCAACTACTTGTATCCACACTTCAGTTTGAGATACTTCCATATTTGTAAATTTTAGGCTAAGTTGACTCAGTACACAAGGAATTGTTTCTAAGAAGAAACAGCACGGTAAAACAGGCTTTGCAATGCCACTCATATGACCTTTTAAACTATATTTTAAGAGTGTCTAATTTTAAGGTTTGCTTTAGATTTTATCTACAAATTTAATTAATTGTTACAAGTTGCCAAATTATTGGTTTGTCTGCATCCTCTATGTTAATAGGAATTAAAAGAAATGTTTAATGTTGTTGAATAATAGGGAGAAGAGAGAGCTTTATCTTTGATTTTTTAGTCTTCCTGGTATTGCTAGGTATTTTAAATACCCAGTTTATGTCTATCCTATTGTGTCAATTATGACAGCCTTGATTTTTCACTAGTTTGGGAGTTCTTCTATAGGCGTTTCTAAATGCTTCCCTTCTTTTTTCTCTAATTAAAGAAATTCACCAACTTATGAGGGGAAATGTCAATTTCAAGTTTTTATGAAATTCTGCTGAGAGATTACAGAAGATATACAGCAAAATACATTTAAAACATTTCAACTATTAAAGGCAAAGAATAGACTCCTTTTGTTGTTTTTCATTGTAGATATGCATTTTTTTATGGTCAAAAGGAATCTGACTTTTCTACTGAAATGTTGTATAGGAACACCTGAACACACATAGATACTGAAGCTGAGTTCTCAGGGAATAGTATTCCGTATCCCCAAACAACTTTGCATACTGAACACATGATTTTAAGAAGAGAGATTATTAGTAACAGTGATAAGTATCAAGGCATAAGATCAAAATGAAAAAGAGAAAGGACAGAAGATTGGTTTGTAATAGTGTAAATTATCCTGAAACTGGATACATGGAAAGTTTAGAACAGCAGGAAGGAGAAACTTTAGAGGCAGAAATTTAAGGTCAAAGGTCATCACCATGTAGGAATTTGAATCAGCTAAAAAATATATTTGCAAACCTTGACTTTATCTTTAAATGTCACAAAAGGAAAAGAACAGTACAAGTATTTAAATACACAGCTTACCACAGATTCCATACCATGATGATACAGCTGACTGAAAGAATGCAGTTGAAATTTATCAATGTAAATATATTCTTATTTGAAATATAAATGCAAATACCCCGTAATGTTGTGGAATTTGGCTTATTTTTGAAGAATAACTCAGTTTTAAGTAATGTGTGTATTAAGGGCTGAGTTTCATTCCTCTAAATTCATGTGTTGAAGTCCTAACCTTCAGCACCTCAGAATATGACTGTATTTGAAGATAAGGTCTTTAAAGGGGTAATTAAGTTAAAATAAGGTCCTTAGGGTGGACATTAATACAGTATGGCTGGTGTTCGTATAAAAAAAAAAGTCAGACACAGAAGGGGACAAATACCATGTGAAGACACAGGAAAAAGTTGGCAATGTACAAACCCAGAAGAGAGCTCTCTGAAGACACCAATCCTGCCAGCATCTTGATCTTGGACTTCCGTCCTCCAGAACTTCAAGGAAATACATTTCTGTTGGTTAAGGCATCCACTGTCTCCTACTTTGTTATGGGGAAGAGCTCTAAATGAAGCAAGTTCTATATTGATCAGTGATGTCTTCCTTGGGTGAGGGGTAGTGAGTGACCACATACATGCATGTATTCACCCAGAATTAAATGGTAATTTTTAAATTCAAATGTCTCTGTGTATGAGTTTGTTCATGGATCACTACTCTCGTCACCTTGGAATTAGAGTTTTTCATGTATTCCTCATTCTTTATTTGCTCTTTATTTGATTAAATAAAAAGCTTAGATATAAATAAAAACTGAGACAAATTACAAAATGTAATGTGTCGAATAGTATTTTTTTGAGTGAGACAGGGAAAGTGATCCTATAGTTACTATTTTCAAGTGTGTGAGTTCTTTCAACAAAATGATAAAGCTAGAGAAGATTACTATTATACTTAGACAGCACAGCTACTTAAAGAGTTGATAGCCACATTTTCCAGATCTTACAGAGTCTTTTAATATTTAATGAATAGCAAAATATGATGGTTATTACAGTAATTATGTTTTCTGGATGCCGAGGGAGGGAAGATAGTAATATTTCTGCCTTACTTGCCTGTTACCTCCTATTACCTACATTCTCAGAGGTTATAGGGCTCTTCCTCCTTGCTTTTGAAAATATGATTCAAAGACATGGCATTCTTGTCATTTTTTTTTTCATTTTGATGCACTTTAGTGGCTGGAGTTAACTCTGCTAATATTGAGCCCCAAATGGCTTCCACTCTGTCATTGAGGAAAGACTCTAAATCTGAAAAGATCTTTCCCATTCAGCTCTGCCTGAGAGCTGCTCCTCCTCCCCTTGGATGGGGATCCTAGAGAATCGGAAGCAGATCTGCTTGCTCTGGGGTCACTCTGTCAGCTTTGATGCTGACCAGCAAGGGCTACTCAGCTACTGTTAGGGCAATTTTTTGAGAGGAGGAAGGAAGCTGCATAACCTGATTAAATATCAATACATCCTTTTTAAAGGGATGCTCTGTTCAATTCACAACCATGCGCCTTTCTAGGAACATGCCAATTATTGGCTTATCAATATTCTCAGTACCGCCCTCCAAATCTCTACAATGTTAGTGCTATTTTTAACATTGGATCTACAACAGAAGACCTATTATTCTGCCGAATATTCTGAAATTAGAGGCATAAAGATGACAGAAAAAGCAATTCAGAGATGGATCAAGAAATATTACAATGTATCAGGGAGGCTATTTCCACATATTCTCTATTACATGTTTTTTTTAAATTTTTCAAATTCAGTTCCTTTGTTTTTGAAAATTAAGCTACCTCTAGTTAGTACTTTTTAAGCATGTATTCTTTTCTATTCTGAGGTTATTAGCCACAAGTTAATCTGTTACATTAATTTATCAATATGTCTTTTCTTCTGTGAATTTCAGATTGGTTTGCAGTGGCTCTTTGAAATAGTCACTCTTGTCCTCATTTTAAAGATGGTGATACTAAGGCAGAAAATGGTAAGGTAAATTATTCATAGTTTCCGAGAACTCCATACCCTGTCAACTTCAAATTACAAATCATAGTGCACGCTGCGGCATATGTTGGGCTTCCCCTTGATTAATAGGGAGGAGGTTGGGCTTGATGACCTCTGCAGGAGGCTTCCAGCTCTGTAATACTAGGATCTAATTCTGATGAATGGTCTGGATGGTAACTAGAACCAATCTACTCCCCTACCCTTTAATTCAAAACTTAAGACAAAGCACACACTCACACAAAATATTTTTTACCCTACTAATTCATAGGAGAAAACATCCATTTCTGCTAAGCACTGTTATATTCTGATTTAGTCGTGAGTGTGGGTTGGTGAAAGGACCTATCTTATTTACACTGTTGTTTGGAAACTCTACAGGGATTTTGAATTGGGGGAAAGACACAGTGGGAAATTTGGTTCTGGCTCAGTGAATGACATGTTTGCCCTGGACGATGTAGTATAGTTTGTCCTAAGCTTCCAATCTGGGCATTAGCCGACTACAGTCACTAAATAAGTTGATGATATTTAGATTTTACCAAGACTAATTAAGCAAGATGCACATTTCCCAGTAGATCTCTGTGACTGAGGTGTGAATTTAATTTTTTTTTACATTAACAAAGTGATTTTTTTGTAGTCTCTTTTGTTAAATTAGTTTTCATTCTCATTCCAATACCTTGATTCTTGGTTCATAGGAAGAACACTAATCTCATTTTATTATAAATAAATAAGGGGGAAAATATTTTACTTTTTCTTTATTATTGCTTCTGAACTCCAAAGGAAGGAAATGGCATGCTTTAAATAAGGACAGAAGATTTTCTGAGTAGAATTATGATAGAAGTTATTGTGTTTCAGCTTTTCTTTAGTATTAACATCTTCTTCTTTTTTTTTTTAGAAGTATGTTTATCACTCTAGAAACATTACTGGAGGTTTAATGTAAACTTGCAGGAGCTGGCAGAGGTGTTGGGATTTGGAAGAGGTTTCTGTTCCTTTAATATTGCCTTAGTTTCTCTTGCTCATCTGACCAAAGTTTGGAACCTAGTCTCGTCTTCATGTGTTTTGAAAATCTAACAAATCTAGAAGATGGGTTGAATGTGGATATATTTAAACAATTTGAAATTTTGTCAAGAACATGAAAGAAATCTAACAAAACAGATAAAAACAAAAATAAGAACAGAATCCTTTTAACATTGCTTAAAGAACTAGGAAATTATGATGGTAAAGTATGTCACACAAGGTAGGCTATGTAAATCTATGTGTGATAATTGTGTATGATTCATTGATAGGCAATATATTTTCTATTTGATCACATGTTCTCCTACTAGATACCTTGCCTATGGGTAGAAAAGTATATATTATATGGGTTTAGGCTGATTCTAAGGCATACTTCTCTTAACGTGAGCTGAAGCAGAGATAAACTATATTGGCAGATGCATGTGACCTTTTCATCACAATGAATTACTGAAGGATGGACTATTAAGCTATGCAATACTGCTGAAATCAAGATTGCTATAATGCAGTTATACTTCCATAAGTCTGAGTAGAAAAAAATATCATGTGATGGGAAAGAGAACTCCTCAACAAAATATTGGACTTCCACACTATGTATGTGTATTTTATGTTCTTAATAAATATTCTTATAAATACCTGCAAAATTCATGGTTTTTTTGCTTCCAGTGTTTGGCAGTCTTGGACATATGTGATACCTTGGTTTGGGAGCTGTAGGGATCTGACAGAAGACCCATATTATAATTCCTGCATGACTAAGGGAAAAAAGTGGAGGAAACCAATTGAAAAAAAGATTTAGAACCAGAAAGCTGACATGAAAAGCCATAAATAATGTGTTGATGTTTCAGAAATTGAAATTTATTTGAAAGTTTCTGGTATAGTATAGCAAAATATGATGGAAACTGATAAAAATATAAAGTGAAAATTTTCCCAATGATAGCTCATTCTCCAAAAGTTTATTCTACAAAGATGAATGAAGACAAAATTTAAAATATCACAACCACCCTCTTATTTGATGCTCACTGAGAAAGGAGACATTGTTTTTTTCTCTTAAATCATCTCCAGATTGTAATAATAATGTATATTTACATGGTTAATATTATGATCTATTGATAATTTTAATAACTTTTAAAATCCATCTTGTATTTTTAAAACTCAGTATTTTTAAAACTTTGTTTTGAAATTAAAAGCCCAAGCCCATATGAAAATATACAGATTTTAACAGATTTTTATCTGGCATTGAAAAGGTGTTGCCACAGTTTGGCTTAGACAAATTTATCTGTCTGGACATTTTATGTGATTTGGTAGAAATATAGGCATTACACATGTGAATGCAAACCCATTTACATAATATCATTGGTAAAACCTTTAAAGATTAGTCTTAACAGCAAAACCTTATGAGAATATGAAGCTGCCACCTTAATAGCATTCTTTATGTTTATTTTTAATAAAGAAATAGCTTTATTTTGCCATAACAAATATAGGAAATCAAGCTGAATTTGTGTTACATTGTACTGAATAGTTTAGGCATAGGGCATTTAGAGCCTAAGGTTTTTAATGTAAGTCAATGTTTTACTTAAATATAAGTAATTAATCAGTATGTAATATGATTTTTGGGTCATAGGGTAACTTAGTTTTTGTATCCCAAACAAACCTACATTTTTTAGTTGCTTTCAGACAATCGGGAAATTACAAAGAAATGACCAACAACCAAGTTCAAATGGGCAAGATCTTACTAGTTATTATAAAAAGAAACCTCAAATGCTGTTAATTTGCATATGGACAACCAGATTTATGCCATAAAATAGGAAACGCTTCTATTATTGCATATAAAACTTAAAAAATTGTTTAATTTTAAACATATAAATCATACTTGAATCTAACAATATGCACATTATATGAAAATGTCATCTCTTTGCCTTTCATGTTTGTATAATATTATAGAAAACTCAGATACTTTCTTTATCATTTTTAAAAAAATAGATTCATTACCCTGTAGGTTTCAGTTAGTTAATATTGAACAGGGATTCAGGGAAGGATTCTTTTTTAAATTATTGAAGAGATCTGAATATGTTTATAAACTGTGACAGATATCCCAGTGGAGGAATAATGAAACCAAAAACTGATGAAATCTGTTCACAGTCCTGGAGGAGATGAACAATGGGGACAGGGGAATTGGCTGTTAAAATTATATCATCTGCAAGTGGGTGAAGAAATTTGCTTTTTCAATGCTGTGAGCATATTGCTTCTTTAATATAATCCTAGGCATGCCCAATTATCCTATTATTCGTGATGTTTATAGATATATATAATTGGTGAGATGCATTTCTGAGTTTGAAATAGCTTTCAATACTAATTATTTTCATTTATTGATACTTAATATTTTATGTATTTGTGGGGTACATGTGATTATTTGTTGATACATTATTCTTTGCATTGACTGTTATGCATGCTTTTCTCTTTTCATATTGACTCCAAGAGTTTAGAAATTAGCAAGAAAACAAAGAGCAAGTTTTGGTCATTGGTTGACTAGTCGTTGGTTTTCTTTTCTTTTGTTTTCAAACTTTCAAGGAGGATCTTGAAGCATTCATCAGAAATAATTGGAGGTGGCCTGGCCTGGTGGCACATGCCTGTAAACCCAGTACTTTCGGAGGCTGAGACGGGTGGGTCACTTGAGGCCAGGAGTTCAAAACCAGCCTGGTCAACAGGGCAAAACCCAGTCTCTACTAAAAATACAAAAATTAGCCGGGTGTGGTGGTGAGCTCTTGTAGTCCCAGTTGCCAGGAGGCTGAGGCAGGAGAATTACTTGAACCGGGAGGTGGAGGTTGCAGTGAGCCGAGATCCTGCCACTGCACTCTAGCCTAGGAGACACAGCTAGATTTTGTCTCAAAAATAATAATAATAATAATAATTGGAGGAATAGGGAGCAATGTCTTGATTGACAGGCTGTGGAGCAGCTGTTATTACTAGAAGCAGAAAACAAAGAGAGAATGGAGGCAATGCCTCAGACCACCTACTGCTTACCAGGTGAGCATCATGTCACAGCAGGGCTGGGGATTTGCACTGGCTCTTTTCTTGTTAGCTGAGAAGAGTTGCCCAATGGGAGCTCCTTGACTGTTGCTTGTCAGTCATTCTAAAATAGTGATGAATGTTTGTGTTCCAGGATCTCCTAAGCCCTGTTTGTATCTTTACCTTTCCATTGTGTAGTCTAGAACACTCACCAATTCCCTGGGGTTCTGAAGTGAGGTCCTTGACAGCCAAGATGAGCACTTGTCCTTCAAGAGCTTGGAAAGCAGTGACATCCCAGCTGTTTTACACGGTTATGCACTGGGGATGCATTCACTGCTTTCTAGAAAGGAAACATAAAGATGGCAAGACTTCATGCTTAGGTAGCAAATTACAATTTCCAAAGCCTTTTTATACCTTAAGTATCAAATTCAGTGTTCTAATTATGGTAAATGACACCACCAAGGTTATAGCCTGACTTTTTGAGGCTTGGAATGGACACCGTTTAGACAGCGTTTGTTAGGAAAAATAATTAAAGGCTATAAATTCAAAATTAGGTTGCAACATAACTATTTTTCTTCTTTTCTTTCTTTCTTTCTTTTTTCTTTCTTTCTCTCTCTCTCTCACTCTCTCTCTCGCTCTCTCTCTTTCTTCTTCCTTTCTTCCTTTCTTTTCTTTCTTTCTTTCTTTCTTTCTTTCTTTCTTTCTTTCTTTCTTTCTTT